>NC_133388.1:76015663-76615663 GCF_047511655.1 Castor canadensis
GTCATCTCAGAACCACTCACCTTTCAATAGCTAAATGTGCACGGAAAACATTGAACAGTCAAGGAAGGCCCTATATGATATTGACAAACATGCTATAGGAAATGCTCACACCCACTGAATTCTGGGGAATGAATTAGGAGAGAGAAAACTGAATGAGTAAAAGTGAGCAACCCAAAGGGCACCCAGAGCCCCTTCACCCCAAAATCTCTCTTAGTCTGGGAAAAGTCGTAGGACAGAAAGTGAACTATTTACTAATAAAGTACATCTGCTTTATTAAAAAAAAAAAAACCTGCCAGGACAAATCAATGGGCCTTTTTTTTTTACTTCGCGCACAATTCAAACCCACTTGCCTCTTGACTCTCTAGCGTGGTTCCTGTAGGTCTTCCCCACCCCCACCCAATCCGAAGCGGTGGAAAATCAGTTGGATTTTCTGCTCTTCTACCTCCCCTAACCACCCTGTGGGGAAGTATAACTGCCTTGGTGCCCTACAGCTAGCTCACTTTCCTATAGACCAGTTCGCGGAGCCGGCTTACCGGCCTGCGTGCAGCTCCTCCCTGCTCCTCCTGGCGCGTTCGCCCGCGCTCCTTTGTCATTCACGCCTGCCAAATGCAACCAAGCCAGAGAGAGGCTTTCCTTTTAGGTTTCATTTCCATACCCCCTTCCCCGCCTGAAAAGGCAACATTTCAGCCTAGATGTCTCTTTTTTGTGCATCAGACTTGAGAAGCACGCACAAACTGATCAATATTTTGGGGCTTTGTAGGTCATCTGCCACGGTGAACGCAGGAGAAAAAAGAAACCAGTGAAAGGTTTTAAGCTTGTATTGGTATATGCACAACTCAGAGCTAAAATGCCAGTTCGTGCCGGCGAAGTTAATTCGAATATTCAATTACATCTAAGGAGTATTGAACCCTGTGGGGTAGAGCGGTTACACCCCTATTTGTCTCCTGAGCGGCACGAAGGAAAGAGAGCATCGGACAGACTAGGCTAGATGCAGAAGGGTGGCAAGAACAAGTTACCGTTATCATGTGAAAATAAAACAACTCAAAACCTTTTCAGAATCAGCAACAAAGGTGGAGGTCATTTTTAGTTATAAAACAATCCTGGATAGATTGTGGTTCACCAATTTAGTATCGTCCTTCCGACTTTGTTGTAAGCACATAGGAGAGAAAGCAACATTCAAGAAGACAGCTCAGCCGGCAAGTTTGGCTCTCGAGCACACGTGTGAACTTTGAATTACCACGGTTAAGAGGTTTTCTTTATTCTTTTTTTTCCCTCCTCACCCTTTTCTTTTCTCCTGGAGAGTGAACTTGTTAGATAAGATAGATGAGGCCACGAGGAAATGGAAACGCTGAGAAAGCCCAGCTCCTTTGGAGAGAGCAGCCCGTGGGCCTGGCAGGCGGCGGACGCGCGTGGTCTCGGAGAGCAGGGGCGCGGATTTCGCTCCTGTGCTGTCCCAACTCCAGCTTCCGCGGTCGCCCGCAGGGCCAGACGCCGCGTTCGGATCGCTGCCCAAGCATTCTACCCTTTGGCCTTAGAATAAACACCCCCAAAGAGGAGAGGACAGCCCCCAATTAAGCTAAGTATACGGTCACCGGCTTGGAACGCAAAACTGGGCCCGAAGGTTTTCCTACAGGAAGCTCTAAGTCCGGAGCACAAAATAATCAGTGGGTTATAACTCACAAAATAATGAGTTTTAAGGAGGTGTGGAATTACACATTAAACATTATTTTCCTAATTAATTAAAAGTAATTCTCTTTCCCTATTTATATGCATTTACACGCTATTGATTAGGCGCCCCAATTTACTTGAAGAAGTGCTTAGAGTATCTTTAGTACACACTGCTCATTCTTTGTCCCCTAGAACATTTACAGCTGATAGTGTGGCTGGTTGAGATCAATTAGCAGTGGATTTTGCCCCAAGATTGCTCCCTAGGGCGGACAAATGGAGCCAACTCATCTCCAGCGACTTTTTTCGCCCATCATGTGCGTAAGTATCCACGCCAGAGCTTGTGAAGCAGTTCAAAATCCTCAGTCTTGGTTTCACTTGATTTTGTTGTTGTTATTGATAAATATTGGGTCATACACAAGCCACTTGTCAGAGCCTTTGGCTCCATCTCGCAGCTGCTGCTCCTAGCGGGGCGTTTGAGTCCTGTCCTAGAAGCTGGGAAGATTTACTGGGAAAAGAACTTACATTCTCTGCTCCTTCAGCTTTGGAGATTGTCCCTTAAGATTGTAGCCCTGTCTTTCCACTGTCGGGTGCATTTCTTAATTTCATCCAATATATGAACACTGGGTAAACGTGTTTCTCCATTAAAAAAATTGTAATAATCTACAAAAAAGGAGGAAGACCATTGACCCCAGGGCAAATGGATAATTGTTGTAATCGCGGGGGTGTGCGGGATGAGTTGGTAGGTAGGCATTTGGAGGTTGTGTAATTGGAGTAATATATACAGTTTATCTTTCGACTGCGTGGTGTGTATTCTTTCCCTTGATACATATTGCTTGTCTTGGCATGTTTGAAGCCCCAGACACCTGACAGTATCATTACAGGAAAGAGACAAAGCCCCTAAGACTCCAGGCAGGGACTGCCTTCGGGGGAATGGGGAGTTTATCTTGGCGTTGAACTTTTCGGGGGAGCGCACCCACTCGCTCAGACTCCCTTGCTGCGCAGAGTTCAGGTCTTCCCCGCGCTGCAGTGGGGGCTGTGAGAAAAAAAAAAAAACACAAAACAGCTGATTTTCGACATTTCAAAGGGACTCTTTCTATTTATCAGTGTTACCGAAGTGTACATTACTGGAAAAACAACAAAACAAGCATAGAGCTGCAATTTTCAAGAAAATAGGATCCCCAAATATAAAAATAAAAAAGTAGCAGATAAGATGTATAATTCAATCAAATTACACAAAATTGCTTGAAAATCCAGAACAGTAGCGATCCATTATGCCTCTGTTTTATTAGTGACAAGTACAATTACTCTAAAATAAAGAACACTGGTGAATATATAATTGGCTGTAATCATGTTAGTGTTTGAATAAAAATGACGGGAACATTTAACACTTTGACAACAAAATGTTCAGAAATAACTTATTTATTCAAACAGTTTTTATTTTCCACCAAGTGAAGGAGAAACACAGTTTGCTTAGGAAAATCAATGACTTTTCCCTGCAATAAATAAATATCCAAAAGAGGAAAAAGCAGCCCCACACCTCTATATTATTACTATTATTATTTTTAACCAGCAAGAAGCTTAATCCTGTGTTTGAAGTCAGGATTGTTCGCCTGGCGGTTGTTTGGTACCAAAGTCCGCCACCTAGAGGCAAAGTTCCGCAGCTCAACTCAGCACCAACCGCTTTTTCCCGCCGTAACCTCGGGAATCAAAGTTAATATTCCTTTGCAAATTGCTGTCCAAACTAACTCCCTAACTCCTCCCGCTCATATTCCTTTCCGCCCTACAACATCGTCACAATATTTTCTTAGTAATTGCTCTGAGAAATTGACAAAAGCATCGAGTCTCGGGTTGCGCGGGGCTCGCCCAGGAAAGCGCGAGGCGCGTTGGGGAAGCTGGTCAGGGATGTAAGGCTGCAGACAGTCAATCCACTTCCATCGGAAGTTCGTCTAGGGCACGCTGAATTCAAGTTTTCTAACGTGACGGCTAATGACAGAGCCACCATATTACAGGGCTTCGGTAGAGAAAGCAGCCGGAATCCTGCTGTCGCCTACTTAGTACCTTAGGGGCTTTTCCTTACTTTTGCGTAGTCCACATCCTCCTCCCCCGCAACACCGAGATCTGAGACCCTGGCTTTATCTAATTAGTTCAGTGGGTCCTTTTATTGTCCCAGGTTGGTTGCTTGAGCTACTGAGTTAATGGCGACTGTGTTTGGTTGTGTTCTCCTGTAGCCAGGGAGACTCACCCAAGAGAAATCCTAGATTTTTACAGAGTCTTGCCGTTTCAAGAAACTTATGTAGTCCACGGTAGAATTTGGGTCTGGATTCAGAGACTTATGGATATTTTCGCCTCTTAGTCTATTAGATGCCATGGGGTTTTCAGGCAGAGGAAAAAAAAGCCAACCTCACTTCCCAATCTTGCTAGGCTGCTCTCAAGCAAATGTTGGGGCAGGGAGACACTAAACCAGCGAGGACGCAGCGAAAGAAAAACCCTGTGTTTTGTGCACTCCATGTTTGGTGCACAAAATGCTTCCATGCTGCAGATGCAGATCCTGCCTCAATCCTTCAGGTGCTTCCTTTTCCTCGACCACACCCGTCCAAAGTTTTGTTTTATTTTGCTTTAAGTTACCTAGAACCCTGTTCGGGCTGAAGTTTTGCTAGAAAAGGGTGAATGGAACAATCGAGTTATATTCGTTTTGAACAAATAACAATGTGATAAATATTCAAACTTCAGTAGGGTTGTATTCTTTCTGTTTCTCCCTGCTTCCCTCCCTCCCTCCTTTCCTTCCTTTCCCTTCTTATAGCTTCTCTCCAAACCTCCCTTCCTTCCTTTTCTGGTTTCTCTCACTCCTTTCTTTCCTCCCATTTTCTTCTCGGATTTTGTACTCCCCAACCCCTAAGAGTAAGGGGTAAGAAAAAGAGCGTGTGTTGGGCGGGGGTGTAGGGGTGGGGGGATGGAAGTGACCATGTTTACTTTGGCTTTTGGAAGCACCTTAATGGTCAGTGCTTAGTCTCCATGCTGGAGTTTGAAGGAGACAATTGGGAGGTGATTTTTCCTTTCCTCCTTTCTAAAGAAGACCTCAGAATCATGGACTAAGAAGGTATTGCAGAAATTAATTTTGCTGCAGTTGAAATAAATGTGTATTTAAAGAACAACAAAAGTCTAAAATGGATGTCCCTGTGCGTGCCTCCCTATGGAGACACACACGCCCCAAACTTAGTGCACACCCCCCCTAAGAGCTTAAGTCCTCAGCAATGCTTCCTTTTGTTTTATGCAAAACTAGCTCTTCCACTCTCCACTCCCAGGTCTATCATCCCTCTCCTGCATTATAATAACAGCGATGTTAGCCTTTCCCTACGTGTTTAGGCTGCTAATGCAGGCCACTTAAGGCAACAAAAATGCTCATCTGTGGAGATTTTCCCAAGGCTAGCCGTGATGTTGGCTCCTTTTTTCTTTCTTTTCTTTTCAGGGCACGTCCATTCCTCCCTCCCTCTTCTTTTCTTGAGATGGGGACTGCAAATGGGGTCCAACAACTTTGAGTGAGTGTGTGAAGCTCCCTCCCCCTTCTCCTGCCTGCCAACTGACCTAGAGAAGTGGTAAATTTTTGGTTTTCCCTTGAGAGCAGCAATATCCGAAGTGTCAGTCATAGCACTTGGCTGTTTCTCTCAGTAAAATTGCCTTCATCTTTCCTTTGGTTTCTGCTTTCCCTTTCTCCCCAACTCAGTCTGCAAATGCAGCTCAGAATGGCTCTCACAGCCTCCCGTGCAGTATTCTTACTCCAGCCTTCTGAAGAAAATGCCACTGGTTTTCTTTCTTGTTGACAGGGAAGTTGGGTTGGAGGTGCTGTCTGTTAGATTGGTTAGATTGTTTATGTGTGTTTTGTATGTTTGTCTACTTTTATTAGCTTTATAGGGGGGACTCTCTGGGCTTATTGGTATCTCTTCCTGAATTAAGATGATGGCCTTTTTTCAGGCCTTCCTGAATTCTCCAAGGAAGTCTGGCATGAGAAATCCATGTGTCCTAATGATTCAGTTTCTAAGGAAAAGGAAAAACTAAATTGTAATAAATATTATCTGATGGGTTTTGGATCAGAGGATGGTGGTGGTCTTCATTATTTGCAACTGAAACACTTTCACTTCTTTAAAGTTAGTGAAATGCATATGTGAGAACTTTTCCAACTCTGGCTCCAGCACTCTCTATGAATCCTTAGGAAGTTACTTCTCCCTTCTAGTTCTTTTTCGTCTGAAAAATAGGTGATCTGAAGTTATTAATATATAAAATGACAAAAAGCTTCCGTTTGGACAAATTCCCAACAAAATGACTCCAAAAATCCTAAGAATGTTTAGAATTAGAAAGAAGAAAAAACAAAACAAAACCCAAAAAAACTCATAAATCTTATTCAAATGGCAGCAGCGACATCTAGTGACCATCATGCTCTATTGTAGCGATGGTTAGTTTAACTGAGCAGTGGGATTTCAGTGGGAGAGCCATGATGGTTTAACTGAGCAGTGGGTTTTCAGTGGGAGAGCCATGGTAGGTTTTCTAATAAAATTTGGTTGTCTGTCTTGAAAGATCAGTCTTATCATCTGATAGAGTATTTTTTGAAGGTTAATATTATAGTATTAAGATACAGGAAGGAAATTTCTGCCTTGAGTTTGTACATAGGGCAATAAAAGTTTATATTTTTCCAATGCTTTACATTTCACGTCAAGAAACTAGGTCTAAAAATGATATGTGCGCTATGCTTTATTTAATGTTATAAATTATTGAAAAATTCATACTTAAAACAATTGGAAAAATAAACATTTCTGATATATCTTTTTGTCTGAACCAATCATTTAGTTGATTTGAGATTGTTGTCTAGTTAATATCAGGAACATACTAAAAATGACACCATGTCTTATGTAACCATATCTGTGCTATGCCTATATCATATTTGCTCAAAGCATTTTGAAACTCCTATCTCAAAAATAACCAGTACACAAAGGGCTTGCAAAGTGGCTCAAACTGTAGAACATCTGCCTAGCAAGTGTGAGGTCCTGAGTCCAACCCTTTGTACCACCATAAAATATTTTTGGAAAGTCAGAGTAGTGGAATTCCTGTGCCTGGATGGACTCCATCTCTTCTTTTTGTAGAGAAGATTATAAATGGACTAGCTAGACAAAGGTGTAGTCTTAGCAATAGCAGATTATAGAGTCCATGGCTTTTCAGAATAAGAGCGTTAGTATTTGCTTGTCATTTAACCCTTTGGATTGAAGTAGTAGAAGAATTCATCTCATTCCTGGTGACTTTGTTTGCTAGCCATATATGTGGATGTAGTTTGTGCACATACTTGCTGAAGTGTGTGTTTAATTACATATCAGCAAAGGGGCTGATAACTGCTGGGATATATGGATCCATGTTTTGTAACTTTAAGGATACCAATTTTGTTTATTACATATTTTTTTTACCAATGGTTCCTGTGCTTCAACTATGTAATTTGTCCACTGACTAGCATATTAACTAGCTACTACTAGAATTTGGCAACTGGATTAACTGTTAACATCTGGGAGAAATTTAGCGGCTTCTATCACTTCTCTAGACCTTAGTTTCCTTATACACAAAATGAAGTGGTTGAATTTCTCTATTGGTCCATATAGCTAAAGGATTAATAAATCACCAAAATTCATCTGAGAACAGCCTCTTCTTGTACCTGCACTATAATCTGCAACCCTATTTTCTTGAGATGGGGAATTCAGCGTCAATTCTTAATTCTCCAGTTAGGTGTTTCATAAGCTGTCCATCTCCTCATCTTTCACCCCCCTTTTTTGTTTTAAAAAAATAACAAAAATTTGTTCTTTCTAGTCCACATTTATTGACTCATTGGCATGCTCTTGGCTTTCCCTTGCTGTCCATCCAGAAAATTCATAATGTGAGAGTATGATTAAACTCAACACAAAGCTGAGGCAGCTGCATTTGAATTCCTTTGACATGTTCCTATATCCTCATAGTCATGATTAATTATTGTTATTATTATTATTAATTTTGGGAATCAGAGCCGAAGTACTCTGGCTGCAAACAGTCCACATTTCCTCCCCATTTCTGTAGTCCTGTGAATAAATCCCTTCAGGAGGTAGCAATAAAATGTCTCCAAATTTCATCTGACTAGGAACATTATTACACATACTTAATAAGGAGAGGACTTAGCAAAAACCAAATATCGCTCCATGATGTACATATGGTCAACATTTAATACAGGGCTCAGTGAGGCTAACCACACGTACAAGGAGAATAATTTCTATACTGACCTGTATTAATAAAAGGAACAGGTTCATTGTAAAGAAATTTCTGGCTCTCAAAGATTTCTTTCTTCCCTGCCTTTCTGTTGTTCCCTAGATAGCTTTCTTCTCTTCCTTATAACTAAGAATGATAATTAAAATATATTATGCCTGTACAGGTTGAGTATCCCTTATCCAAAATGTTTTATTGTGGGTCTTTTTTTCTGATTTTGGAATATTTACACAGTCTTTACCAGGTGAACAGTCCTAATTTGAAAAATCTGAAATAACGAATGCTTCCAAATCCAAAACTTTTTGAGTAGCTTGTTGATGCTCAAAAAAGTTTTCAATTGGGAAAAGTCACATGTTTTCTCTCATATGTGGGAGCTAGACCTAAAGTTAAATGTATATATAGAAACATATATGATCATATATATATATACATATATATATGATAGAACAAAATTGTATTAGTGAGTCTGTCTCAGGGGGCTACAGGAGATGGGAGAGAGAAAGAAAATGTTAGAAAATGAAAAATATCGAAGCAACCCAACTACATATGAATATCATGTAATTCACTGTATAGTAAGCTGTTGAATATTAGGGAGCATGGTGATGCAGAATGAGTAAGTAATGGAGGAGCAGAGGTTAATTTTATAAAAGCATGATATATACAGACCTGAAGTACCAAGGCAAAATGCCCTTGGACTATAATTATACACTTACTTTTAAAAAAATGAAGAGCAGGAGGGAAAAGTAAATCTTTTCTGGGGAGTGAATATCAGTGGGAGGGGGTGCACACAAGGAAAGGGGGAATGAGAGTATATATGGTGCATATGTTTTGTATCCATATATGAAGATAGAATAATGAAACCTGCTAAGATTGTTCTAAGAAGGATGGAGAGAAGGGAGAAGAGGGCAAACAATGGAAGGGATAAATCCAACTAAGATATATTTTAAACACGTGTAAATATCACATTGTTTTTCCCTGTACAACTATTATATGCTAATAAAACATTTTAAAAGTTTTGAATTTGGGAGTATTTCAGATGTTTGGATTAGAGATGCTCAACCTGTATAACATCAACAAGGCACATGTTCTTCTGTGAATTCCTTACAAGACCCCACAAAGTCAGGCACTGTTTTATCTTAATAACTAGGAAAACTGACCAAGAAACTAAATATCTCACATAAGATCCTACCACTAGGAGGACATCAAAGAGGAAGGCAAATCCTGGCTTTGGAGTGGCTATAACTTGCACATGGTCATCCTTAGGGTTGGAGCCTTCATATTAGGAACTAGAAGTACTTCACACTAGGACTACTGATAGCCTTCGTCAGGAGTCCATTACACGCATTCAAGATATTGCAACTTTTAAAGGACTCTTGGGACTCCTTGCAAGATGATAAAGACCATATTTACTGTTCTTTTAATGTGACTTTATTCCGTTAATACTAATTATTTTTTATTATTTACACAGGAAGGATAATCTTTGCAAAAATATTGCATTCAGAGCATCTATATTAGAGGTCTTGCTGGCCCAGATTTTGTTGATGGAGGGAATCTAATTCAACAACTCTGGAGAGAGCTCTGGGAGTCAATGCCTCCAGGAAACTAGGCTGAGTTGGAGTCCAGACTATTTTGAGTATCCTGGATTTGCTTCCTGCCTGTATGCTGGATTCTTATTTTCCTGAGTTAATGCACTTTTTACTCCAGTCTTGCTGGCCACCCTGTGGACTAGTTTTCCAAATGGGCTGCTTCTTCAGCAGCGTGTTGTGGGTCTAAGCACCCTACTGTCAGCTGGGAGCTGTTAAATCTTCTATGTATTTTCTCCCAAGTAGCTCTCTGCTGCCCTCAACTGGTAGTCAGCCACCAGAGCCAGCTAGTTTTTGCATTTGAGCAGCATTGCACCCTTGACTGCAAATGAGATATGGGAACACTAGTAACCACATTACTTACAGCTGTTATACCAAGGGAAATAAATGATACCCAAGCCCCCTCATTATCACTTATACTCCATTTTCTCACTTTCTACGTGTTTTCTTATGGGTTATGATGAAAAATATCTGACTTTCCCTAATTTCAAGTATTTGTGCTGAAGTATTTGAGAGGACCATTTAGTTACCAAGTTGAGATACACTTCAGCTGGCAAAAATAACCTTGCAGAAATGTCTAAAATTGCTGTACTTTGTCTTAAGTAACATTAAACATATTATCTTTCATGTTATAAAGCTATACAGAATTTTATGAGGACCACAAATGATGTGCAGGTTTCTCATTTATTCAACAAATATATATTGGGCACATACTATATGTAAGACACCATTTTTGGTACTGAGAATATGATACTTAAAAACGAAGACAAAACCCTTTATTTATTTGTCTTTTCATTTTATCATTTTATTTTTATTAAGCATTACACATGACACTGTATGCTACATAATATACTTCATAATCTTCCAGCATGGATAGTTAACTAAAACTGAGTTATTTTCTCATCAGTCAGGAAAAGTCTTCCCTAATCAATGTTCTCTAAGCCTTTGGGCTTGTAGTAACATCTGGCTCCAGAGATGTGACTATCTCTTTCCACCAGAGTTCACAGATACGGAAAATAGGCAACCCTTTTTTAACTTGCTCCTGTTAGTGAACTTGTGGAAATCTTCAGTGATGAGCAGGCACACAGTCAAGATACCAAATGCCAGGAGAATCCTGAACTAAATATCAGCAGGGTTAGCTAGGTCAAACCCTACTCCTGTGCTCCTCATAGGTGACTAGGCTTTGATTCCTTCTTCCCTTATTGATCTTGTTCCCAGTTGGGGAAAATAGACAATGTTATAGATTGGATCTTCAATGTTCCCCAAAGGGTCTTGTGTTCAAGTCTTTGTCCTCAGCCAGTGGCACTATTTTTATTTGCAGGTGGTGGAAATTATGGGGCCTAGTGGAAGGGAGTAGGTCTTTGGGAACATACTCTTGAAGAGCATATTGGAACCAAACTGCTTCCCCTCTCTCCTTTTTGCTTTCTGTCCACCATGAGGTGAGCAGGTTTTCTTCACAATGTGCTTCAGCCATGATTTTCTGTCTTGCCTCAGGCCTAAATGCAACTAGGTCAAGAGACCATGGACTGAAACCTTTGAGACTGTGAGTCAAAGTAAATCATTCCTTTTTAAAGTTGATTTCTCTCAGGTATTTTATCATAATGATGGAAAGCCAAATGCCCCTTAAGGGGATGTGGCACTCATATCTAGTTTCTACCGTAAGTACACTGTTGTGGTTCTATGTGTTAAGGTGAAGAGAGGCATGCCTAGAGTTTAGATAGGGACTATATATGCTACAAAATAGTCAACATAATATTTGTTTATCCATTCCTTATTATCAATATAATAGGGACATATAAAAGTGGTTGATGCAGAAGATGCAATTGTAGGAATGTTTTATCTTTGATTTAATCACAATCTCATGCTGAAATGCCTAGTGGATTATAAAACCTTTAGTTTTAACATTTATTAATTTTTAAAAAATTTTATTCATTTATTCACATGTGCATACATTGTTTGGGCCATTTCTCCCCGCTAACCCCCGCCCCCTCTCCCAACATCCTCACATCCAGGCAGAACTGTTCTGCACTTTTCTCCAATTTTGTTGAAGAGAAGACATAATCAATAATAAGACTGAAAAAGCATTTTTGCTAGTTAAGATAAGGATAGCTATACAGACAGATTCCTAGCATTGCTTCCATGTACAAGTGTGTTAAAACCTGAATTGGTTCACCTCTATCTGACCTTTTTACTAGTTCCTGATCCCCTTCTGATATTGACCTCTGTTGCTTTAAGGTTTCTGTATTAGCTCCTCTGGAGGAGGGACATCAAATGCGTTCATGTTTTGGGTTTCCTACCTATCCCCATACCTCCCATATGTGCTCTCCCCATTTTCTTAATCCATTTGTCAGTAGTGGGGCATCTTGGCTGTTTCCATAACTTGGCTACTGTGAATAGTGCTGCAATAAACATGGGTGTGCAGGTCCCTCTGGAGTAACCTGTGTTGCATTCCTTTGGGTATATCCCCAGGAGAGGGATTGTTGGATCGTATGGCATATCTATGTTTAGATTTTTAAGAAGCCTCCACATTTTTTTTCAGAGTGATTGCACTAGCTTGCATTCCCACCAGCAGTGTACAAAAGTTACTTTTTCCCCCACATCATTGCCAACACCTATTGTAGTTGGTGTTTTTGATGATGGCTATTCTAACGGGTGAGTGTGGTTCTCATTTGCATTTCCTTCATGGCTAGAGATGGTGAGCATTTTTTCATGTGTTTTTTTGCCATTTGAATTTCTTCTTTTGAGAAAGTTCTGTGTAGTTCACTTGACCATTTCTTTATTGGTTCATTGATTTTGGGAAAGTTTAGATTTTTAAATTCCCTGTATATTCTGGTTATCAGTCCTTTGTCTGATGTATAGCTTGCAAATAGTTTCTCCCACTCTGTGGGTGGTCTCTTCAGTTTAGAAACCATTTCTTTTGT
This sequence comes from Castor canadensis, assembly GCF_047511655.1. Classification (NCBI taxonomy): domain Eukaryota; kingdom Metazoa; phylum Chordata; class Mammalia; order Rodentia; family Castoridae; genus Castor; species Castor canadensis. Next base: position 76,028,103 of record NC_133388.1, read on the forward strand.
TGTGCAGAAGCTTTTTAATTTTATGAAGTCCCATTTGTCCATCCTTTCTCTTAGTTGCTGAGCTGCTGGGGTTCTATTGAGGAAGTCCTTGCCTATACTTATTACTTCTAGAGTTTTCCCTGCTCATTCCTGTACGTACTTCAGAGTTTCAGGTCTGATATTAAGGTCCTTGATTCATTTAGTGTTGATACTAGTACAAGGAGATAAAAGTGGATCTAGTTTCAGGTTTTGAAGATGGATAACCACTTTTCCCAACAACATTTGATGAAGATGCTGTCTTTTCTCCATCATATGTTTTTGGCTCCTTTGTCAAAAATAAGGTGGGTATAGCTGTGTGGATTCATATCCGGTTCATCTGTTCTGTTCCACTGGTCTTCCTGTCTGTTTTCATGCCAGTACCATGCTGTCTTTATTGCTATTGCTTTGTAATATAGTTTGAAGTCAGGTATTGTGATACCTCCAGCATTGCTCTGTTTGCTGAGTATTGCCTTGGCTATTCACTTTAGGATAGATTTTTCAATCTTTGTGATGAATGTCATTGGGAGTTTGATGGAATTGCACTGAACATGAAGATTGCTTTTGGTAGTATAGCCATTTTTTCTATGTTGATTCAACCAAACCATGAGCACGGTAGATCTCTCCACCTCCTGTAGTCTTCCTCGATCTCTTTCTTCAAGTGTTTGTAGTTCTCCTTGTAGAGGTCATTCACATCCTTTGTTAAGTTTTTTGAGGCTATTGTGAATGGAATTTTTCTCCATATATTCCTTCTCAGTTTGTTTGTTGTTGGTGTATAGAGGAGCTAATGAGTTTCGTAAGTTGATTTTGTAGCCTGCCACCTTAATGTAGCTGTTTATGGTTTTTAGGAGTTTTTGGGTAGAGTTTTTTGGGTCTTTGAGATATAGTCTGCAAATAGGGATATTTTGACAGTTTCTTTACCTATTTATATTACTTTCATTTCTTCTTCTTGCCAAATTGCTCTGGCTAGGAATTCCAGGACTATGTTGAAAAAGAGCAGGGATAGTGGACACCTATGTCTCATTCCTGATTTTAAGGGAAAAAGTTTCAGCTTTTCACCATTAAGTGTGATGTTGGCTGTAGGTCTGTCATATATAGCCTTTACAATGTTGAGGTACTTTCCTTCTATTCCTAGTTTTCTTAGAGATTTTATCATAAAGTGGTGTTGGATCACATTGAAGGCTTTTTTTTGCATCTATTGAGATGATCAAGTGGTTTTTGTCTTTGCTTCTATTGATGTGCTGTATTACATTCATAGATTTGCATATGTGGAACCACCCTTGCATCCCAACTTGTTCGTGGTGAATGATCTTTCTTATGTGTTGTTGGATTCGGTTTGCCATTATTTTATTGAGGATTTTTGCATTAATGTTCATTAAGGAGATTGGCCTATAGTTCTCCTTTTTGGAGGTGTCTTTGTCTGGTTTTGGGATTAGTATAATAATGGCTTCATAAAATGAGTTAGGCAGTGTTCCCTCCCTTTCTATTTTGTGGAACATTAAGGAGGGTTGGTATTAGTTCTTCTTTAAAGGTCTGATAGAATTCAGCAGAGAATCCATCAGGTCCTGGACTTTTCTTTTTTTGGGAGAGATTTTATTGCTGCTTCAATTTCTTTTTGTGTTTCAGATCTATTCAGGTTATTAATATCTTCTTGATTTAATTTTGGATGGTCATAAGCATTTAGAAATCTGTCCATTTCTTCAAGATTTTCAAATTTATTAGTCTAAAGGTTGTCAAAGTAGACTCTGATGATTTCCTGGATTTCCATGTTTATTGTTATTTCTCCTTTTGCATATCTAATTTTACTAATTTGGGTTTTTTCTTTCCTCATTTTAGTCAGGCTTGCCAGGGGTCTGTCAATCTTATTTATTTTTTCAAAGAAGCAGCTTTTTGTTTCGTTCATTCTTTGTATTGTTTTTGTTTCTATTTCATTAATTTTGGCCCTTATTTTTATTATTTCTCTCCTTTGACTTATTTTGGGCTTTGCTTGTTCTCAGTTTTCTAGGAGTTTGAGATGTAGCATTAGGTCATTGAGATCTTTCTGTCTTTTTATACTATGCACTCATGGCTATAAACTATCCTCTTAGGATTGCCTTTGCTGTGTCCCATAGGTTCAGTGGTCACCTTTTCATTTTCATTAACTTCCAAGAAACTTTGAATTTCCTCTTTTATGTCATCAATGACCCATTGATCATTGAGCAATGTGTTGCTCAGCTTCCAATTGTTTGCATGTTTTTCGCTTTTGTTTTTGTTGTTGAGTTCTAGTTTTAATGCTTTGTGGTCAGATAGAATGCATGGGATTATTTCTATTTTTTATGTTTGCTGAGGCTTGCTTTGTGCCTTAAGATATGATCAATTTGGAGAAGGTTCCGTGGGCTGCTGAGAAGAATGTATATTGTGCAGACATTGGATGAAATATTCTGTAGACATCAGCTAGGTCCATTTGATCTATGGTGTGATTTAGTTCTAGAATTCCTTTATTGATTTTTTGTTTGGATGACCTATCTATTGTTGATGAGGGGTACTAAAGTCTCCCATTACCACTGTGTTGGAGTTTATCTATATAAGTTTTTATGTCCTTCACAATATATTTGATGAAATTGGGTGCATTGACATTGTGTGCATGTAGGTTGATAATTGTTATTTCCTTTTGGTGTATTTCCCCATTTATTAGTATGGAAGGTTTCTTTATCTTGTTTGATCAATGTAAGTTTGAAGTCTACTTTGTCCAAGACAAGTATTGCTTCTCCTGCCTGTTTTCATGGGCCATTGACATGGTAAATCTTCTTCCAGCCTTTCATCCTAAGCCAGTGCTTGTTTCTGTTGATGAGATGGGTCTCCTGTAAGCACCAGATTGTTGGGTCTTCCTTTTTAATCCAGTTTGCCAAATGGTGTCTTTTGATGGGGGAGTTAAGTCCATTAACATTCAGGGTTAGTATTGATAGGTATGTGGTGATTCCTGTCATTTAGTTGTTTTTGTTGTTTAAGTGTTTGATTGTGTGCAGCTGAATCAGTGTTACTCTTTACTTTCTTGCCTTTTCTTCTCCTGTGGTTTGGTACTGCCTGTCCTATCATGGTTTTATTTGCTTTCATTTTCTGTGTGCAGAATTCCTTGAAGAATCTTTTATAGTGGTGGCTTCATGGTCATATGTTGTTTTAGTTTCTGCTAATCATGGAAGACTTATTGCTCCATCAATTTTGAATGATAGTTTTGCTGGGTAGAGTATCCTAGGGTTGAAGTTATTTTAATTCAGTTCCCAGAAAACCTCACTCCATGCTCTTCATGCTTTTAGTGTTTCCATTGAGAAATCTGTTGTGATTTTGATGGCTTTATATTAGTATGTTATTTGTTTTTTTCTCTCTTACAGTCTTCAATATTCTTTCTCTATTCTCTATGCTTGTTGTTTTAATGATACTATGTCGTGGGGTAGTTCTATTTTGGTCAAGCCTGTTTGGGGTCCTTAAGGCTGTCTGTACTTGAATAGGCATAGTTTTCTCTAGATTTGGGAAATTTTCTGTTGTTGTTTTGTTGAATATATTACAAATTCCTTTTCCTTGCACCTCTTCTCCTTCTTCAATGCCCATGATTCTCAGGTTTGGTTTTTTGATGGAGTTGGTGAATTCTTCCATATTCCTTTCACAAATCTTGATTTGTTTGACTAATAGCTCTTTAGTTTTTCCTTTAATTTCCATTTCATCTTCAAGTTCTGAGGTTATGTCTTCTGTTTGTTCTAGTTTGCTGGAATAGCTTTCCACTGTGTTTTGTATTTCTGTTTCATTCTTTTTTTCTGAGGTTTTCTATATCATGGGTCACTTCATTTTTAATATTGTCAATTTTCATCTTTAATTCTTTTATCTCTCTATTTATAGTGTTCTCTGTTTTACTTTGTAGTTTGTTTAGGGCTCCTATGAGTTCATTTATTTATTTTCATGTCTTCTCATATTCTTTATTTTTGTTGCCTTGGAATTTCTTGAGTGCATCTTGTACATTTTGGTTTACCATGTCTAGTATGATCTCCATGAAATTTTCAGTAATTACTTGTAGGATTTCTTCTTGCAGGTCGTTCTTGTAGGCTTTGTTGGGTTACTTGGCATACTTTATCTTTGTTTTGTTGGAGTCTGGAACTGGTTATCCATTTTCTTCATTGTCATCTGAATACTTTATTAATTTATTTTTTGGGGGGAGAATGGTTTTCATCCCTTTTTCATCTTCACACTGCTCCATTTGGTACTGTGTAACTATGTTCTGATAGGCTATTGGTGGTTTCAGTCACCTGTTTTCTTTCCTTTGGTTTAGTTTTTTTTTTTTTTTTTGTGGGTGTGTTGGGTTTTAGGTTAGTGTATGTATGCTGTTTCTGTCCCTGGTCTGTGTGTAATTTATTATTAGTTAACTCTCAATGGTAAAACTAACAAAACAAAGAAAGGAAAAAAAAGAAAGAAAACCAAAGAAATCAACAGGGAAAGGTGGACAAACAAACAGGGAACAAAGCAAACAAACAAACAAGAAAACACATAAAAAAATTCCAGTTTCAGGAACAATAGAATTTCAGTCTTAATAGTGCTGGTGTTCCTCCTTCAACATTCAGTCCTGGCGTTGGTAATTAAGCAAAAGCTCTGTCTTAGTCTCACCAGGTTGTTGGGGAGACTCACTAGTTTTTTTCCTGTCTTTTAGTGGTGACTGCTTAGTCAGCTCCTCTCTCAGTGAGGTGTGGCTTGTCCTCAGGTTCCAGAGATCAGCTCTGTAGTCCACCAGCCATCCTGCTTTGGAGTTGAGTTTTCACTGTATTGGTTCACTGGGGGCTTGTTTCTTTGCCTTGCCATCTTTCTCTGGGACAAGGTCAGAGATTTGTCAGCTGGCTCCCTGCTGTCAGCATGTTATGATGGTTTGCTGATTGTTTTTCAATTTTGCAGAGTCATTTGACTTTGGATGTTGCTCAGTGGCTCAGGAAATGAGCTTTGTGGACTGCTATCTGCCCTATTTCAGGCAGTGGCTTATCACCTACCCACTGTTGGCCCTTCTGCTTTTCCAGTCTTTGGTTACTGAAAGTTCATGCAGATATCAGTCCCTTGCCTCTTCCCCGTTCTCTGGTGTGCTTAGAGCACCCCATCCCCCTGCTGCATGTTCCTTTTCAGTTGCTTGCTTATTATTCACTTTTTTTTGCAGGGCAGGGAGTCAGTCTGTCCAGGGGGCTATGCTGGTTCATCCCAGAGGTGGCTCTGGGAATACCATAATGTTCTCCATTTCCATCCATTTACTTGTGAAAACAAAATTTCATTCTTCTTTGTGGCTGAGTAAAATTCCACTGTGTATAAACACCACATTTTCTTAATCCATTCATTGGTAGTGGGACATCTTGTCTGTTTCCATAACTTGGCTATTGTGAATAGTGATGCAATAAACATGGGTGTGTGGTGTCTTGAGAACACATACAAGAGGAATAGGAAAGAGAAAGGAACCTTAAACTTGAAAGTGTTTGATGTGCCCACTATAGAGGAGTTAATAAAGTAATCTTAAACTGACAGAGGCCACTATGGGAAGGTGAATAGGAAGTAGTAAAGAGGTCAGGTAGAGATGAACCAATTCAGGTTGTAATACACATGTGCATGGAAGCAATGCTAGGAATCTCTCTGTATAGATATCTTTATCTCAAACTAGCAAAAATGCTATGTCATTCTTATTATCTCTTCTCCAAAATTGGAGAAGAGAGCAGAACAGGCTCTGCCTGGAAGCAAGGGGAGTGAAGAGTACGGATACAGAAGCAGGGGTTAGGGGGCTAAAATGACCCAAACAATGTATACACATATGAATAAATGAATAAACAATTTTTTAAAAAAGAACAAAGTGTTGATATCCTCAGCTGGGCCAGGGCAAGAATTCTGCTAGATGTCCTGGTTCTGCAGCTGATAACCCAAAACAGTTATTGCTTCTCTGAAATGTCTTTGTTCCCAAAGCACCCTAATTAGCCAACTGCATAAACTGTGACCCCAAAACCTGCCCAATCCAGGGGCAGGAGAGGGACAGTAAGGGACCAGATAAAACCCCTGGATACCTTTTGCCCAGTATGCCTACCTCCCAGACATCCTGGTGTGTACCCTTCTGCAGAAGTAAATTTTGTCTTGCTTATTGACTTCTGAGAAGTGTCATCTCTCTCGTGACATCCCAATATCTTAAAGATATTTCTAACAACATGGGGTCTTGCCCAGGATTTCACATTTCCCAGGGTGCTGTGGATACCCCTCCTCAGAGGGATGCATCCCACTACCTTGTTGCAGCAGCCTCAGGGCTGGGGGAGTCCACTCTCTCTATGGGTGACAGCGAACTCAAGATCAAAAGTCAATTGGCAATGCTGGGAAAAGGGGCTGGCCCAAGCAAGCACATCTATGCATGGGACCAAGCTAGGCAAGTCAATATTCCCTTAGTGGTTGTGACTTCCCAGAGAGAGGCTGTGTGGGTGAGACTGGGACTTGTCTCAGATACAAAACAAGTGCTAACTCCAGATTCCTATTCCTGGTAGCCCAAGAGGGAGCCGGTGGAAGAAGAGGGAGCTCTTTGAATAGAATATAAGAAATCCCCATCACAGGGGATTGAATATTCTCCCAGGGAGCCAGGTAAAATGCAAGAAACCTCCAGTATAGGGGATTAAGCCTTTTCCTGGGGAAACACACAGTCAAGATTAAGGGATGGGTAACAAAAATTCTGTTCCAAAGAGGAAGACTCACAAAAATAGATGCATAACCCACCATTCCACTGAATAGTCCTCTGGGTATGTTTTAAAAGGTTTTTCGGGAAGTATACTCTATTGTTTTTTACATATTATTTTGTTTATATCTCTAAAAGAGCATTGGGCAAAATTTAATTTGCTCCTGGAATTCCAGCTCATCTTATGTGTGCTTAAATTGACATTTTTTTGGCATGCTTAATTCATAAAACTTTTATGTGTATATGTGTATGTAAACATCTTCAAAATGGTTCTCAGACTGTTGTTATAAGGTTAATGTGATATTCAAGATTTAAAAAACAGGATGTTTATGTTGGAGATCTCTGTCATATACTGCTTAAGCTCTTTTTTTCTTGCATCTACATATATAAACACCTTCAGGATGGTCGCTAGGGCCAGGCGGCAGACTGCAACAAAATCTTAACATTTAAATAGGTAAAAAAGATGTTGGCCTGTTTCATTCTGTGGCAAATAAAATCTGGGATTTAATTCTCTCTTATAATACATAGGTCTTTAACAAATGGGCTTTCTGTAAATTGTTTTTATATAAAAAAAATTTTGAATTTGCTTTCTTTCTGTTTTTTTATACAAATATGATGCTCTAAGTTAAAAGGTTTTATGAATTATTTCCAACAATTAACAAAATATATAAAAGGTATTAAAATATGGTTTTAAAGGTAAAAGATTACAAAATACTTTTAGATTTAAAAAAAAATAAAGACAAGCTCCCCCAGGAATTACAAAATGTTATCATAAAAATAAAAAATAGATTGCCATAAAATGACAGTTTATAAATGCTTATGTAAATGGTTAAATGGAATGAAATCTAAAAGTTAAATTAAAGGTATGTTTGGTTTTTAAAATTTTTTTATTCATTTATATACATGTGTGTACATTGTTTGGGCCATTTCTCCCCCCTCCCCCCTGCCCCTTCTCTTTCCCCTCCACCTCCCCTTGCTTCCAGGAAGAACCTGTTCTGCCTTTTTCTCCAATTTTGTTGAAGAGAAGACATAAGCAATAGTAAGAAAGACAAAGCATTTTTGCTAGTTGAGATAAGGATAGCTATACAGAGAGATTCCTAGCATTGCTTCCATGCACAAGTGTGTTACAACCCAAATTGATTTATCTCTACCTGACCTTTTCACTAGTTCCTGATTCCTATTCCATATTGACTTCTATTGCTTTAAGGTTTCCCTATTAGTTCCTCTGCAGTGGGGACATCAAACACTTTCATATTTTGAGTTTCCTACCTATTCCCATACTTTCTGTGTGTGCTCTTCCCTTAGAATGTGACCCAAGTTCAACAACATTGCTGTATTTGCCCTAGATCTAAAGTCTGCATATGAAGAAGGACATATGATTTTTGGTCTTTTGAGCCTGGCTAACCTTGCTCAGAATGATGTTCTCCATTTGCATCCAATTACTTGTGAATGATAAGATTTCATTCTTCCTCATGGCAGAGTAAAACTCTATTGTGTGTAAGTACCACATTTTCTCAATCCATTCCTCAGTAGTGGGACATCTTGACTATTTACAAAACTTGGCTATTGTGAATAGTGCTACAATAAACATGAGTGTGCAGGTGCATCTAGAGTAACCTGTGTCACATTCCTTTGGGTATAACCCCAGGAGTGCGATTGTTGGGTCATATGGCAGATCTATGTTTAGATTTTTAAGAAGCCTCCATATTTTTTTCCAGAGTGGTTGCACTAGCTTGCATTCTCACCAGCAGTGTATGAGGGTTCCTTTTTCCCCACTTTTCTCGACACTACATGTTGTTGGTGGAGTTTTTGATGATGGCTATTCTAACAAGGGTGAGGTGGAATCTTACTATGGTTTTAATTTACATTTCCTTTATGATTAGAGATGGTGAGCAATTTTTCATGTGTTTTTTGGCTATTTGAATTTCTTCTTTTGAGAAAATTCTGTTTACTTCAGTTGCCCATTTGTTTATTGGTTCATTGATTTTGGGAGAGTTTATATTTAAGTTCCCTGCATATTCTGGTTATCAGTCCTTTATCTGATGTATAGCTGGCAAATAATTTCTCCCACTCTGTGGGTGGTCTCTTCAGTTTAGAGACCATTTCTTTTGTTGTGCAGAAGCTTTTTAATTTTACAAAGTCATATTTGTCCATCCTTTCTCTTAGTTGCTGAGCTGCTGGGGTTCTATTGAGGAAGTCCTTGCCTATACCTATTACTTCTAGAGTATTCCCTGCTCATTCCTGTACTTCAGTTTCAGGTGTGTATTAAGGTCCTTGATCCATTTTTGTGTTGATACTAGTACAGGGAGATAAAAATTGATCTAGTTTCAGTTTTCTGCAGGCAGATGACCATTTTTCCCAGCAACATTTGTTGAAAATGCTGTCTTTTCTCCATCATATATTTTTGACAACTTTATCAAAAATAATGTGGGCATGGTTATGTGGATTCATTTCTGAGTCCTCTATTCTGTTCCACTGGTCTTTCTGTCTGTTTTTGTGCCAGTACCATGCTGTTTTTATTGCTAGTGCTATGTAATATAGTTTGAAGTCAGGTATTGTGATATCTCCAGCATTTCTCTGTTTGCTGAGTATTGCCTTGGCTATTCACTGTCTCTGGTGTTTCCAAATGAATTTTAGGGTAGATTTTCCATCTCTATGATGAATGTCATTGGGATTTGGATGGGAATTGCATTAAACATGAAGATTGCTTTTGGTAGTATAGTCACTTTTACTATGTTGATTCTATCAATCCATGAGCATGGGAGATCCTTCTACCTTCTGTAGTCTTCCTTGATCTCTTTCTTAAGGGGTTTGTTCTCCTTGTAGAGGTCATTCATATCCTTTGTTAAGTTTACTCCTAGGAATTTGATTTTTTTTTGAGGCTATTGTAAATGGAATTATTTCCACATATGCTTTCTCAATATGTTCGTTATTGGTATATAGAAAAGTTAATGATTTCTGTAAGTTTATTTTGTATCCTGCTACCTTGCTGTATCTGTTTATGGTGTCTAGGAATTTTTGACAGAGGTTTTGGGTTTTTAAGGTATAGGATCATATCATCTGCCACTAGGGATATTTTGACAGTTTCTTTACCTATTTGTATTCATTTTATTCTTCTTCTTGCATACTTGCACTGGCTAGAAATTCCAGTAGTATGTTGAATAGGAGTGGGGGTATTGGGTACCCTTATCTCATTCCTGATTTTAGGGGAAATGGTTTTAGTTATTCAACATTAAGTATGATGCTGGCTTTAGGTTTGTCATATATAGCCTTTTACAATGTTGAGGTACTTTCCCTCTATTCCTAGTTTTCTTAGAGATTTTATCATGAAGTGGTGTTGAATCTTATTGAAGGCTTTTACTGCATCTATTGAAATGATCAAGTGGTTTTTGTCTTTGCTTCCATTAATGTGCTGTATTACCTTTATAGATTTGCATATGTTGAATCACCCCTGCATCCCTTGGATGAAGCCGACTTGGTCATGGTGGATGATCTTTCTGATGTGTTGTTGGATTCAGTTTGCCATTTGTTTTATTGAGGATTTTTGCATAGATGTTCATTAAGGATATGGTCCTATTGTTCTTCTTTTTGGAGATATCTTTGTCTGGTTTGGGATGAGTGTAATACTGGTTTCATGGAATGAGTTAGGCAGTGTTTCTTCCCTTTGTAGTTCATGGAACAGTTTAAGGAGGGTTGGTATTAGTTCTTCTTCTTCTTCTTTTTTTTTTTTTGAAAAATATTTTTGTAGTTTTTATTTGGTAATATGTATTTTACTGTTTGATAAATGTTTTTGACTTTTGGGCTAAGTACATTGATTGCATATAATCTTAATGTCCATCAAACAAATACAGTTCCATCAACATTACCCTTACGAAGAGGAAGACAGGGAGAGTCAACCTCTCAAAGCTCTGTTGTCTCCCTCCTGAGAGAAAACGTCTGCTTTTTAAAGGGGGGTTCGGGGGCTGTCTGAGTATGTGACAAAATGCATGTCCCAGAGTAGGTGCTGTAGGCCTTATTTTCTTACATTCTCATGGAATTGTCTAGATCAAGAGGAATTTTATGAGTTTCCATTTTCAGCCTCCATATTTTAAAGATGAAAATGAGGGCTGAAGTTGTGGCTGAGGTGGAAGAGCACCTGCCTAGCAAGTGCAAGACCCTGAGTTCAAACCTCAGTATAACAACAACAACAAAAAAATAAATATATATGTATTTGTATATCTAAAGATGAAGATTAAGATGCAGAATGATTAATGACTTGACCAGAGTGTATTAGTTCTTCTTTAAAGGTCTGATAGAATTCAGCAGAGAATCCATCAGGTCCTGGACTTTTCTTTCTTTGGGAGAGGCTTTATTGCTGCTTCAGTTTCATTTTCTGTTATACATCTATTCAGGTGATTAATAAACTCTTGATTTAATTTTGGATGGTCATAAGTATCTAGAAATCTGTCCATTTCTTCAGGATTTTCAAATTTATTAGAATATAGGTTCTCAGAGTAGTCTCTGGTGAGTTCCTGGATTTCTGTGGTGTTTATTGTTATCTTCCCTTTTGCTTTTCTGGTTTAACTTATTTGGGTTTTTTTCTCTCTTCATTTTAGTCAGGTTTGCAGGGGCCTGTCAATCTTATTTATTTTTTCAATGAACCAGCTTTTTGTTTCATTTTTTCTTTGTAGAGTTTTTTTGTTTCTATTTCACTAATTTCATCGCTTGTTTTTTATTATTTCTCTCCTTCAGCTTGTTTTGGGATTTGCTTTTTCTTGTTTTTGTAGGATTTTGAGATGTAGCATTAGGTCATTGATATGAGATCTTTCTGTCCTTTTAACATATGCACTCATGGCTATAAACTTTCCTCTTAGGACTGCCTTTGCTGTATCCTAAGAGGACACAGCAATTTTTCTTGTAGATCATTTCTGCATTTTCATTAACTTCCAGGGACTTTTTAATTTCCTCTTTTATTTCAGCAGTGACTCATTGATCATTGTGCAATGTGTTGTTCAGCTTCCAATTGTTTGCATGTTTTTTACTGTTGTTTTGTTGTTGAGTTCTAGTTTTAATGCATTGTGATCAGATAGAATGCGTGGGATTATTTCTATTTTCTTATACTTGCTGAGGCTTGCTTTGTGCCTTAAAATGTGACCAATTTGGAGAAGGTTCCATGGGCTGCTGAGAAGAATGTACATTGTGCAGAAGTTGGATGAAATGTTTTGTAGACTTCAGCTAAATCCATTTGATCTATGGTGTGATTTAGTTCTAGAATTCCTTTATTGATTTTTTGTTTGGATGACCTACCTATTGGTATAGGGGGATATTAATGCCTCCCACTGCCACTGTGTTGGAGTCTATATATGTTTTTAGGTCCTTCAGAGAATGTTTGATGAAATTGGGAACACTGACATTGGGTTCATATAGGTTGATGATTGTTATTTCCTTTTGGTTTATTTCTTTTTTATTAGTATGGAGTGTCCTTCTTTATCTCATTTGATCAATGTAAGTTTTATGTTTAATTTGTTCAAGATAAGTATTGCTACTCTTGTCTGTTTTCAGTGGCCATTGACTTCATAAATCTTCCAGTCTTTCACCCTAAGTCAGTGCTTGTTTCTGTTGATGAGATGGGTCTCCTGTAAGCTCCAGATTGTTGGATCTTACTTTTTAATCCAGTTTGCCAAATGGTATCTTTTGATGGGGGAGTTAAGTCCATTAACATTCAGTGTTAGTATTGATAAGTATGTGGTGATTCCTGTCATTTAGTTGTTTTTGTTGTTTAAGTGTTTGATTGTGTGCAGCTGAATCAGTGTTACTCTTTACTTTCTTGCCTTTTCTTCTCCTGTGGTTTGGTATTGCCTGTCTTTTCATGCTTTTGTTTGCTTTCATTTTCTGTGTGCAGAATTCCTTGAAGAATCTTTTGTAGTGGTCATTTGGTGGTCATATATTGTTCTAGTTTCTGCTTGTCATGGAAGACTTTTATGGCTCCATCTTTTTTGAATGACAGTTTTGCTGGGTAGAGTATTCTAGGGTTTAAGTTATTTTTCATTTAGTGTAGAGTACATCACTCCATGCTCTTCTTGCTTTTAAGGTTTCTGTTGAGAAATCTGCTGTGATTTTGATGGGTTTACCTTTGTATGTTATTTGTTTTCTCTCTCTTACAGCCTGCAAAATTCTTTCTCAATTCTCTTTGCTTATTGTTTTAATGATAATATGTCATGGGGTAGTTCTATTTTGGTCAAGCCTCTTTGGTGTCCTCAAGGCTGTGTGTACCTGAATGGCCATAGTTTTCTCTAGATTTAGGAAATTTTCTATTTTTATTTTGTTGAGTATATTATGAATTTCTTTTCCTTGCACCTCTTCTCCTTCTTTAATGTCCATGATTCTCAGGTTTGTTCTTTTGGTGAAGTTGTTGAGTTCTTGCAAATTCCCTTCACAGGTCTTGAGTGTTCTGACTAATAGCACTTAAGTTTTTCCTTTAATTTCCATTTCTGTCTTCTGTTCTAGTCTGCGAGAGTGGCCTTCCATTGTGTTTTGTATTTCTGTTTCATTCTTTTTTTCTGAGGTTTTCTATATCATGGGTCACTTCCTCTTTAATATTGTCAAGTTTCAGCCTTAATTCATTTATCTCTCGATTTTTGGTGCTTCTCTTTCACTTTTGCATTTACTTAGGGCTCCTTTGTATTCATTTATTTGTTTTCATGTCTTCTCATATTCTTTATTTTTGTTGCCTTGGAATTTCTTGAGTGCATCTTGTACATTTTGGTTGACCATGTCTAGTAACATCTCCATGAAATTCTCAGTGATTTCTTCTATGGTTTCCTCTTTCAGGATGTTCTTGTAGGATTCGTTGGGTTCTTTGGCATAGTTTATCTTTGTTTTGTTGGAGTCTGGAACTTGGTATCATTTTCTTCATTTTTCTCTGAATCTGTATTAATTTATTTTTAGGGAGAGAATGGTTTCCATCCCTTTTTCATCTTCCCATTGCTCCATTTGGTACTGTGTAACTATGTTCTTGATAGGCTATTGGTGGTTTCCGTCATCTGTTTGCTTTCTCTAGGTTTAATTTTGTTTTGTGGGTGTGTTGGGTTTTAGGTTAGTGGATGTATGGTGTTTCTGTTCCTGGTCTGTGTGTAATTTAGTATTAGTTAACTCACAATAGTAAAACTAACAAAACAAAGAAAGAAGGAAAGAAAAAGGAAGAAAGAAAACCAAAGAAATCAATAGGCAGAGATGGTGGACAAATAAACAGGGAACAAAATAAACAGACAAACAAACACATAAAAAAATTCCAGGTTCAGAACAATAGAATTTCAGTCTTAGTAGTTCTGGTGTTACTCCTTCAGCATCCAGTCCTGGTTTTGGTATTTAAGCAGAAGCTCTGTCTTAGTCTCACCAGGTGGTTGGGGAGATTCACAAGTTTTTTTTCCTGTCTTTCAGCTGCAGCTGCTTAGTCATCTCCTCCTTCAGTGGGGTGTGGCTTGTCCTCAGATTCTGATCAGCTCTGTAGCCCACTAGCCATCCTGCTTTGGAGTTGGGTTTTTCACTGTGTTGGTTCACTAGGGGCTTGTTTCTTTGCCTCACCCCCTTTCTCTGGGGGTGAGATTTGCCAGCTGGCTCCATGCTATCAGCATTTTATGATGGTTTGCTGATTGTTTTTCAATTTTGCAGCATTGCTTGACTTTGGATGTTGCTTAGTGGCTCCGGAGATGAGCTTTGTGGATGGCTATCTGCCCTATTTCAAGCAGTGGCTTATCACCCACCCACTGTTGGCCCTTCTGCCTTTCCAGTCTTTGTTTACTGAAAGTTTGCATGGACATCAGTCCCTTGCTCCTTCCCCTTTCTCTGGTGTGCTTAGAGCACCCCACCCCCTCTGCTGCAAGTTCCTTTTCAGTTGCTTGTTTATTATTCATTCTTTTTTTCTTTGCAGGGCAGGGGGTCAGTCTGCCCAGGGGCCTATGCTGGTTCATCCCAGAGGTGGCTGTGGGAATACCATGTGCCACTTATTTGCTCACCTGTTGGTCTGCAGAATGTCTCCCAAGCAAGTTTCAAGCCTGTATGTGGCAGTGTGGGAGCCCTCCTGTTTTCTCAGTGTAATGTGGCATGAAGCTTTGTATGGGCTGGATGTTCAGGGTTTCAAAGTTTTGATTCTTGTTGGTGTTCTTTTTCTGCCAAGTGTGCCTCCAGTGTCTCAGCAAAATTTTTGATTTGTGGAGCTCACGCTGTCTGCTTCTGCACTCTAGTCACCATCTTGGATCCTCCCCTAATTTTTTTTATTGGAATAAAAAATTTGCTTAGTCACCTGCTGTTAATACCTGTCAAAGAAATCCTTACATTGCTTCCATTGTTGATGTTATTATTTCCTTTTCAGTTTGCTTTTATTCCATTGTCTTTCTGTGTCTTTTGCTTTTATTACAGATAAGCTGATAGATACCACTGACTGAATGGAGTAAATTTTTTCTTTCATATTTGGCAAAACTTCCAAGTATAAGTAGGTAGGCACAGTTGCCTGGCATTCTGTACCCACTTGCTTGAAATGGATGTTTGCCCTAAATAAAATGTATTTGGTTTGGGAAAAAAAAAACAAAAAGCAAACATAATAACAAAGTACCAATGGCTTTGCTTACAGATTCAGGGTTTCAAAGAAATATATTTGCATTGAAAGAAAAAAATAGCTTAAATTTTGAAAAATGAAATTCCATGACATAAAACTGATTCTCGGTGGTTGATTGAGAAACTTCACTTCTCCCTTTGAGGACTTTTTGGTATGAAACTTTCTACTTTTGTTTCCGTGGTCTAATTGAATTCTGATAGTCAGATATACCACCATTTTGCTTTACCATGGGGATGTTTTTCAGGAGAGCTGGTAAGAATGTGAAGACCCATTTATCTTTATGCATTATATGGATTAGAAATTTATATTTTATTAACAAATTATTTAACATACCTCAAATTTTCATTGACTTCTAGTTTCAGCTTGCCATAATATTTCTAGTATATCCTACAAAGAAAATGAATATGTCAGCTATAGAAATGAAACTCAAAGGTAACTTCACTTAACATTTTGCATAATTAACACAGGACTTTTACTATGCATAAATAGATACATCCTACATAGTATGTTTTAAATAACTTGGACCATCCCAAGATATATCATTTGTTTTGACTTTTCTCATTCAATGTGATATCATAGGCATTTCCCAATGGCTATTTTGATTTTGAAAACTGCCTTTACAAATGTCTATATTAAGTTGTGGATGAACAATGAACAATTTTACCATTGTCCAGTAAACCATTGCTTCACATTTTGATTGTAGTTTGCCAGTTTGAGCAACTTAAGATGTGCTTCTTTGCATATTGATGCTTTCTCCAGCTTTGATTATTTCATTAAAGTAGAATATTTAAGAGAAAGATTTTGGGGGTTTACATAGGAGGACTTTTTGAAGATAGTCATCATCACATACTTCTGAATTGTATTTCATTAAGATTGTAGTTATGTGCACTTGCATCGTCAATCTATAAGAGTGCTGTCTTATTGAATTCCTATCAAATACTACATTTTCTTTTGCCAATTTAAGAGGGAAAAGGTAATGTATAAAGCTAGCTTAAATGTACTTTCCATCATTTACCAAAAAGATTATTCATTAACATTTAAAATTTTTCTTCTATAATTCCTCTGTTGTATCTTTTGTCCATTTTCTTGTAGAATCTTCTGTTTTTTCTAGTTAAGTTCTAAGGATGTTTTAGATAAGAAACCCTTTCTCATCTGACTTAGATATTTTTGTAGAATTTTTTTTGGTCTTTTCATTTATTATAATGTTTTGTAAATAAATAAAAATAAATTTACAGATATTCAGATGTAGAAAATATAATGAGTTTAAAAGTTACACTGACTTTCTATGAACCTGATTCCAGCACTTTCTGGTGCTGTATGACCTTGAGTGAATTATTAAACATATATACTTCCATTTTACTACATGTAAAGTAGAGATATATTGCTAACTATCTTTATAATGTTTTTGTGAGAAGAAAATGAGTTATAAAAAAGATACTTATAAGAGAACCAGACAAATGATAATCCTATAATAATTTTTTTATTGTTTACAGTATTCATGTTTATACATTTTAAGGTTTTTTCATTACTTTTAATTCATGTATTTTGTATATCTAGAGAGAAGTTAAATATTAATTAAATATTTTATCTCATTCTATTTTGGGGGGAAGTCATAGGCCCAGGCCTCAAAGTCATGATTCTATTGCCTGCTGAGTACTGAGGTTTAATTTACATTTTATTAACTAAATTTTAAATTTAGCTAAGATTTTGAATACTTACTTTTATAAGTTAAATAAATGGAACAAATACTATTCTAAGTCAATGTATCCAATGATGATTTGATTCTTTTATTCAGCAAATATATATTATTCTACCACATTTCAGGAGCTATAGTTAAACAAAATAGTGAACAAGACAGATGAAACCTTTGTTCTCATGGAGCTTACATTCTATTTAGGGAAAGATGATAAATAAAATAAATTAATGTCATAAAAAATATAATGGAGAAGAATAAAGGGAGAAGGGGTGTGCCAAAAAGAATGCTGCAACTTTAAAAGGTAAGCCAGAGGATATCACCATGTGTAGTAGTTTTCTATTGCTGTTTAACAAGTTATCACAAACTTAGTGCTTAAAACAACAGTAACTTATTATTTTACAATTTCTATGAGTCAGATCAGGAGTCCAGGCTCAGATTATGAGGTCCTCTGCTTAAGCCTTAAAAGGTTGAAATAAGCTGTTGGCTACAGCTTAGTTCTTAGATGGATCTAAAAGTCATCTCCAAGGTCATCCATGGTGTTGTCATAACTTACTTTCTTGTGATTGTAGCCTGAAGTTCATGTTTTCTTACTAGCTCTTGTTGAGGTCACTATTAGGTCACTAGAAGCCTCCTGTACTTCCTTGGCATATTCCTACTGTAAGGAATTCACAATATAGAAGTTTATGCTTTCTTTGAGGCCAGTTACATTGACTTTGACACTTGACCTTCCTTTAAAGGCTTCCCTGACTATGGTAGCCTTACCTGTTATAATCTCAAGAATCCCATAAATAATATCCCAGTACATTCAAAGTCCACACACATTCAGTGGAAGGGAATTGAATGTCATGTGTTATTCTGGGGAGAGGAGTCTTGGTGATATCTCTTTTAGAATCCTGCTTATCACAGAGAAACTTGTATTTGAGCCAGATATCAAGGGATTGAGACAGTGAGTCATGTGATACTGAGAGGAAAGGCATTCCAAGCCAAAGAAACAGTTCTTGAAAAGGCCATAAGATTGAACCATTTTAACATGTTTGAACAAAGTCAAGATTTGGAGTGGGTGTTATATAGCTGAGCAGAAATACTGAGGGGATTAGAAGATGAAATCAGAGACACAATGGAAGACAGGTAATTATGAAGGCACTTGCAAGCCATTATAAAGACTTCTGCTTTTGCTGTGAGTGAAATTAGTGTGTGAATGAGGTCATTGTGGGGAATTTGGAGCAGCTGAGTATATAATCTAACAGTTTAGAATAATTCTTCCTGCTACCCAGCCAAATACAAACTATTGAAGACCAGGGTGGGAAGCTGATAGACAACTTAGAAGCTTATTGCAACAAATTAAGTGCAAAATTATGGGGATTTTTGATTAGGTCATTAGCAGTAGAAATATTAAGAGGTTGTAGTCTGTTGATATTTTGAGGGTAGAGATGGTAAGTTTGCCTGATGGGATAAACATAAGGCATAAAAGAAAAAAGAGGAATTAACATTAACTAGTAAACCTTTTGTCTGGACAATGGAAATAGAGCTCCAATTTACTGTGGAGGGGATACTTTGACATCAAAATATTGACTTTGGACCTGTTATCTAGTTGCCATCCAAGTGCAAATGTCCAGTGAAAAGTTGGGTGAATTCCAATTGGGGCAAAGTTTGTAATGTTATTATCTATCTTAGAGTGGCATTTCCTAGACTGCACCTTCCTTAATCCATAGTAAGAAACATAACTTCTATTATGAACCAGGCCACAGGAACATATGTTGTATACACATATATGTATATGCAAATGAAACAAAAATTTTATGAAATTATATCCTTACTATTTGTGTTTCATTCTGATAGTTTCTATTCTGTTATGTTCTTTTTAAAATATTGCTGACTAGAACTTAGTAAATTATTTGCCACCTACTAATAGTTTATAGGCTGCAGTTTGACATTGAGAGGGACTCTTGATTCTTCAATGAAAGTAATTTAATAATGGAGGAGACTTAACAAAGGTTTCAGGAAGGCATATTTTTGAAAGGAAAAGGCCTATTGGTTCTCCTCAAACTACATCATGTTTATGATAATGAAAAAAAATAAATGAACACCAAAAAGCAAATAAAAAAACCCAAAGCAATGTTAGGTAATATGTTAGAGGAATAGTCTCATATACTTAATAAGACCATGGTCCTAGTCTTACCATCTCATCCTAAACAATGGAAAGATATTGAAGAATAAATAAGTCATACTCTGTCTAATCTTTAAACATAAATTTATGACATATTCTAAATGAAAATATAAATTAAGAACATATTCACTAATTTTGACCACTAATTCCTCTTCCCTAGACACTGACACTCTTTACATATTTGTTAAGGGAAAGACATATAACAATAAATGCCAATCACTGTCCTGTGAGCTTTAAGGGCAATTCATGTGGTAGTAACTCCATGTGGTGGTGATAGTCTTCTAGCTCTGATTTTACAGATGAAGAAATTGAGGCACAGATAGATTAAATAACTTGCCCTAGGGTCCTCGTACTTCAGGGTATCAGGCAATTTGGTTTCCAGGACTATGATCTTCACCAATACCAGATGCTACTATCTCGACTTAGTGGTATCTAAATTGGTATTTTGTCCTTTTCCTTGGTTCCCCATGTCTTATGTCCTAGCTTTCTTTTTAAGCTACAAGAGATTCAATGATTTATTGCTATACTAATAGCCACCTTCTATTGAGTTTACTGAACTAGTTATCTTATTATTTCATAATCATATGGCACTCATAAAGTAACTGGTTTTATTATTCCTTTTAGAACTTTCACCCTAGATCACAGGTGAGAAAATAGAGGCTATATAACCACATAACCAGAGCAAGACCATGCAGTTGGTAGATGGTGGAGAAAGGTGTAAACCTAGGTCTTTGTACTCTATAAGTGGGATATCACTCTACTGCCTTCACATGATGCTTTATCCTGCCACCTTTTCTATAGGACACCACATTCACAGTGTAGTTTCTGGATTCTCTGTGCACAAAGGAATGCTAGGGTGCCTTTCTATCACCTTTACTTTACCACTCTACTTCCTGTTCTAAACCTTAATCAATCCACCCTGTCTATGGCTGCTGCTATTCTATCAGTAAGCTCACACCTCTGTGTGGTCAGTGTCTGTATTAAAGCAGTCATATTGTCTGCCTTTCAATCATTATGTAACTTGTTCTTTTGAAGCTTTCTGTTTTTCTCATGACAGAAAGAGTTATTAATTTTTACTAGGAAATGTCTTGTTTTAGTCAGAAATTCTGATTTTTTACAAAGTGTTACCAGTAAGAGCTTTACCATGAGAAGGAAGGACTTTTCTTTTTCAGTTTTACTTTAATGGTTACCAGAAAAATATAGTCATGTGAAAAATCATGTTTTGGTCAACAAGAGACCACATCGATTTTGGTGGTCTCATGAAATTATAAAGGAACTGAAAATTTTCTTTCTCCTAGTGAATGCTTAGCTGAAAGATGCAAGAAAATAGCAAACTATAGGAGTGGAAAAAGAACTCCCAAAAAATTAAGTGAAGGTTTTGACAGAAACTTTTGTGAACCTCAATAATCTCCCTGAAAAGATTGAAAATTAAGGATGCCACTGCCAAAAAGGTTTTCACAAATAGAAATATGCATGGTGCACTGCCTGCTGACAAGAACACTTATGATGAACAAAGAAATAAACTAAGTGAACCACCATGGTGATTCATTGGCATGATATTGGCAAGATATGATTCTTCTCTGGCAAGATTCCATGCAGATCCTCAGGAGGATTCAGGAGAATGCATTGCCACAGAGGAGGTGACAGCTCCAAGTGTGTCCCTGTACCTGAGGGTCTACCAAGGGTATGGAATGGAAAACAGTCATATTGATAATCCAGACCCTGTGAAGGGCTAGGCTAAGGTATATACATTTGTGTCTTGGCTTTCAACAAAACAATCCAAACAGAAAAAAAAACCTAACTAAATAGAAAAAAAGTTTATAGAATAAGGGTATAAAGAAGAAAAATTTTGTATAGGTGCACAATGTGGTTTTATTTTGGGCAGTACTGGGATTTGAACTCAGGTCCTCATGCTTGTGCACTTGCTAGACCGGCACTATAACACTTGAGCCACACCCCTGGTTCTCTTTTATTTGGGGTTATTTTTCAAATAGGGTCTCACATTTTTGTCTGGGTCAGCCTGGACAGCAATCCTATTTATGCCTCCCACATAGCTGGGTTACAGACATGTCTCACCATACCCGCTTATTGGTTGAGACAGGCTCTTTTTAACTTTTGCCCAGGATGGCCTCAAACTGCAATTGTCCTGATCTCTGCTTTCAGAGTAACTGGAGTTATAGTATGAGTCATCACACTTGGACAGTGTTTCCATAAAGAGTTAAAAGTTACAAATATCAAAAAATGTGTAAGGTAAAAATGTTATAGTAAGCTAGGGGTGATTTGTTATTGAAGAAAAGAACTAATTTTTAGAGAAAGTATAATGTTGATATATAATGGAATTTCATTCAGCCATAAAGAAGAATGAAATTTCATCATTTTCAGATAAATAGATGGAACTGGAGAACATTTTTAGTGAAGTTTGCTAGGTTCAGAAAAACCAAAGGCCATGTTGTCTCTCATATGTTGAATATAACCCTAACAGAAATATAAGCAATACTGTGAAAAAAACAAGTTATGCTAAGGGGATATCACTAATGGGAGAGGGAGGGTAAAAGAAAGAAGTTAAGAAGGTGAATATGGTTGATGTAATTTCTATACAAAAATGAATATAGAATATTTAAACCTGTTGAAATCACCAGAAGAAGGGGACTGAAGTAGAAAGGAGAGGAATAGAAGGCATGAACCACTTCGGGTTATAATACATATATACATGGAAATGTCACAATGAAGCTCTCTCTATAGGTATCCTGAACAAAAATGTCTTTTTTCAAAAGTGGAGAACAAAAAGGTAAAACGTTAGGTCCTGTGTGGAGGTTGGTACCAGGGGGAGGGGGAGTATATAAGGAAAACATGAAGGAAGGCAAAAGTGGTGGAGATATTATGTACTCATGCATGAAAATGGAAAAATGAGACCAGCTGAAACTATTCCAAGATTGGGGGGAAGGAGATAAAGGAGAATGATGGAGGAGGTGAATTTTGATATATTGTGAGCACTTTCGTAAGTGTAATTTACGAAATTTTTGTACCTCCAGCACAAAATTACAAATAAATAAGCTGAAGGAAAAAAAAAGGAAAAGAAACCTGTTTTCTGTTGTATTAATTCTAACTCAAGTCACAGTGTTTATGAAGTCTATAGTAGTGTGCAACAACGTCATCAACCTTCATATTGCTTCACCACTCACCGACTCAGAGCAACTTTCATCTTGTAAGCTCCATTCATGGTAGATGCCCTATACAAGTGTACCATTTTTTCATTTTTCTTTTCCTTGTTTCCTTTTTGTGATAGGATAGAACCCAGGGCCTCACACATACTATGCAAGAGCTCTACCTTTTAAACTATGTCCCCAGCCCTTTTGTTTTTATATTGTTTTTTAAACAACATCTCACTACCTCTCCCCGACTGTCCTCAAACTTAAAATCCTCCTGCCTTCTGAATTACCTGTGTGTGCCAGCACGCCCAGCACACCTTTTTCTTTTATATAATAATTTTAATTTACTTTTTTATGTTTAGATATGTTTGGATAAACAAATGCTTACCATCCTGTTACAGTTGCTTCCAGTATAGTAACATGCCATAGGTTTATAGCCTGGGCATGAGAACCTGTAATATATGTTTGAGGTATACAGAAAGTTACACCATCTAGGTTTTTGTAAGTATGATGAAATCATACTTAGTGATGCATTTCTCAGAATGTATTCCTGTCATTAAGTGCTGACTCATGACTGAAAACTCTTTTGAACACATGTAACTGTGACTAAGCAAAACCAATTAAATGAAAAGATATATAGGGTTGTTAGATTTAAAAGTAACTCATAGTTTCATTTGTGTTTCTTCAAATTGTTCAAATTGATTTTTTCAAACCTACCAACAAAATAGGAAACCTTCCAAATGTAGATTCTAACAATATATGTATCTTAAATTTCTTTCGTTATCCATTAGAACTGCTAACTGCTTTATGGGGTAATGGTAGAGGGCTCTGTAGGTTTCATATGGGGCCTCTAATAGTTTCTCCTATTTACTCTGTTATGATGATTCATCTTTTGGGATGAAGGAGTAAGAGAGACACTAACAATTATCTGATTTTGCTATGGCTTATCACAGTATTTTACAAAATGACTCCTAATTTAGATCTAATCATATATGTGTATTTTACTGGCGGAAAAAGCCTAGAGATCAGTACTTAGTGGAAAACCCTTGAACATCAGAAGGCCCAAATCCTAGTTTTCATTCTATTATTTAATAATTGTTTCATGTAGAGCTTCTGATCTCCTAACCTATCTCATGTTCCTTCTATCTAAAATGCAGTTCAAGCTGGGCACAGTGGTGTGGACCTGCAGTCCCAGCTACTTGGAAGATAGAGGGAGGAGGGTGATTTGCACCCAGGAGTCCAAGGTCAGCCTGGGAAGCATAATGAAAACCCACCTCAAAAAGCTCAAAATACCTGTTAGGTCTACCTCTTAAATCTATTCTCAAGAGCACGTGGAATGTAGGTGATGGAGGGTTATATGTAGCAAATGTGAGATTCTAATTTCATTTCTCTATTTGGTTTATGTTTTGCAGACACAAACCCTCCAAAAGATGAAAATATTCATTCTCATTGCCTAGCGAGATTTTAAGCCCCCATATATTCTTCAAGTATGTTGAATTGTTTGAATATTATGTTAATATTAAGTATTCAAAATACAACTTACCAGAACATTTTCTCAGCTCAAAAGTTCATATCTACTTGATACAGTGCTTAAAACTTTTCATGTATTTTGATGAAAATGAGTCATATGGTTTTTTATTGGGTGTTGGTATAAATCTACACATCAACTTGAAAGGCATAGCTCTTCTGCAGCTGCTGTACATCTTTTCCACAGCTTTTGTTATGTCATTAGTCATCGTTAGTCTATTAGTCAGAAGTTTAAAATCTATAATGAGACTCCCTTGTGATCATCATTTTTAGCAATTATGTAAAAGATGTTGACATATGATTTAGTGTGTTAAAATTCAGCTTTATGCACAGATATCTCTTATACTTTTTTAAATCAACATGGATAATTTCCAAACAGTCCCACTCTATACTTAAAGTATTTTAGATGAGTCATCATATTAATTTTTTGCCCTTTACTATTTCCATTAATTATTTTTGCCCTTTAACTTTTACTGATCAATGTGGACTAAATTGTAATTGCAACATGTCTGTGAAATAATACCAAATTAAGGCTGATAATAGCATGCTGTGAGTTAGTGAGCAATATTAACATTTTTGAACACAGTAAGTTGATTTAAAGCCAGAGAGATTTTGAACCGAGCAATTTTCATAGACCCTATCTGAAAAATAATCAAAGCAACATGTGATGGGAGTGTGGCTCAAGTGGCAGAGCACCTGACTAGAAAGAAGCACCAGGCCCTGAGTTCAAACCCCGCATACCACCTAAATAAATGTACAAATCCCCACATACATACTTACATACACAAGTGTGTTCATTCATAGTATAATGAATGAAGATAATTTTAAAGGAAAGGCTGCAGATAATATGGGAGTTATAAAGAGCAATGCTCAGAGTGAATATATATTAACACACATATATATTTTGATGGGATTGGGGTTCGAACTCGTGGCTTTTTGCTTACAAAAATGGCTTGAGCCATACCTCCAGTCCATTGTGCTTTGGTTATTTTGGTGATGGGGTTTCACAAATTATTTATCCAGGCTGACTTTGAACCACAATCCTCTCAATCTCAACCTCCCAAGCAGCTAGGATTACAGGTGTGAGCCACTGTTCCCCGTCAGAGTGGGTATTTTTAAGAACTATTAAATGACAAGTATAATAATAGGACAGGGAAATTTTATATACAGGCACACTATTATGAAAATGAAATAGAAACCATGGTCTCTGGACATAGATTGCCTACTTGAAATCTCCAGCTTTTCAATTGACTAGTTGTACTGTCTTGGGAAGTTTCTTAATCTATCTGAACTTTTAGAGTCTGCATTTGTCAAATTGTGGCATAAAGTTGTAAGAAATTCAAATGTTAGTTATTATTATGATGATGGAATTAGGCAAAGCCAGGTCAGGGCATTCATAGTGACTGTATGTTATCTTTTGCTGGAGTCAGGCATTTGGCCTAGACAAAGGAAGTATAAAAGTGTGAAAGGGAGAGTAAAACAAAAGTAATAGGGAGTTCCTGCTGTATGCTAGGAATTGTGCTGGCATTCCACACAAATACTGTTAATGTAGGCATTATTTTTGTTATTTTACAGACAGTGAAACTGGATTAGAGATATTAAACATTCTGCATTATTACCTTTTTAACAAAGTAAGTTCAGCTACCAATGAGCAAGCAGAATAAATTTCAGCTCCTCCTAGGACAAATGGAACAGCGAGCTTCTTCCTTCACAGCTGACCCTAATCTGTAGTTTTAATCACACAACTCCTGTTCAGAATGCCATTTTGTCTATTTTCCTCTTGTCCTTTCACTCGCAATGCATTTACAGTGCACCCATGCAATTCTTGATGAAATTGAAAAGTAAATGAATGATTTTATCTGAAGAAATCTCTCTTTTTTTCCCACTCACTCTATACTTCAATAAAAACTATTTCTGGAAGATCATCAGAAATCAATCATGTATTACTTTATACAAATTCAAATTATTTTTCCTTCTCCTAAGAATATTACCTCAAACCCTAGCTGGAATTGGGTAATAAAAGATGCATTACTTTATTAAAGGAAAGGTGGGCATTTTTGAGTAAGGAGATGTTGGCAAAGTTAAACATGATCATTTCAGTGATTCCTAAGATGTCACCAATTAGTTGGAGAGTAATTTACTTGTATGTATGCAAATTCTAAAATAAAGTAAGATAAAATAAAATTGTTCAAGTGATTATGGGTATCTGCTGGTTGAAAATGATTTAAATGATTTTTTAAAAAATGTCAAATGTCACTTTCTTTTGTTGAAAAGTCTCATCAGACTTACCCCTAAGTAATTGTGGAATTTCAAGTTTCTATATTGATGAATGATCAGACTTGGTTACAGATGTTGGATTTAGGTATCATAACCATGTTTGGGTTATATTGATATGGTGTGGTCTTAGCCTTACTTTTTCAAGGATTGCTTATGCTTGCATACAATTAGAACCATGTCAATACTGATCAAGAGTAATGAAGGAAGTTCTAACAGTCTCCATGAACAGGCAATATTGATCAGCACTAGTTCAGAGATAACAAAGAAACAGTGGTTCAAAAAATTTTAAAGTGGATAAATCTTGTGTTTTCCTTTATGTCACAATTGAAACATAATGTTTCAATTCTGCCTCTTCTAAGTTCTTTTCTTTTCTTTTTTTATTATATTCATATGTGCATATAATGTTTGTGTCATTTCTCCCCCCTTCCCCCTGTCCCCTCCCTCACCCCCCATCCCTCCCTTACCCCTCCAACCCCATGCTACCAAGCAGAAACTATTTTGCCCTTATCTCTAGTTTTGTTGAAGAGAGAGTATAAGCAATAATAGGAAGGAACAAGGGGTTTTGCTAGTTGAGATAAGGATAGCTGTACAGAGAGTTGACTCACATTGATTTCCTGTGCATGTGTGTTACCTTCTAGGTTAATTCTTCTTGATCTAATCTTTTCTCTAGTTCCTGGTCCCCTTCTCCTATTGGCCTCAGTTGCTTTAAAGTATCTGCTTTAGTTTCTCTGTGTTGAGGGTAACAAATGCTACTCTAGTTTTTTGGGTGTTTTACCTATCCTCACACCTCCCCTGTGTGTTCTCGCTTTATCATGCGATCAAAGTCCAATGCCCTTGTTGTGTTTGCCCTTGATCTAATGTCCACATATTAGAGAGAACATACGATTTTGGTCTTTTGGGCCAGGCTAACCTCACTCAGAATGATGTTCTCCAGTTCCATCCATTTACCTGCAAATGATAACATTTCGTTCTTCTTCATGGCTGCATAAAATTCCACCGTGTATAAATACCACATTTTCTTAATCCATTCATCAGTAGTGGGGCATCTTGGCTGTTTCCATAACTTGGCTATTGTGAATAGTGCCGCAATAAACATGGGTATGCAGGTGCCTCTTGAGCAACCTGTGTCACAGTCTTTTGGGTATATCCCCAAGAGTGGTATTCTGGATCATATGGTAGATCAATGTTTAGATTTTTAAGAAGCCTCCAAATTTTTTTTCAGAGTGGTTGTACTAGTTTACATTCCCACCAGTGGTGTAAGAGGGTTCCTTTTTCCCCACATCCTCACCAACACCTGTTGTTAGTAGTGTTGCTAATGATGGCTATTCTAACAGGGGTGAGGTGGAATCTTAGTGTGGTTTTAATTTGCATTTCCTTTATTGCTAGAGATGGTGAGCATTTATTCATGTGTTTTTCGGCCATTTGAATTACTTCTTTTGAGAAAGTTCTGTTTAGTTCACTTGCCCATTTCTTTCCTGGTTCATTAATTTTGGGAGAGTTTAGTTTTTTGAGTTCCCTATATACTCTGGTTATCAGTCCTTTGTCTGCTGTGTAGCTGGCAAATATTTTCTCCCACTCTGTGGGTGGTCTCTTCAGTTTAGAGACCATTTCTTTTGATGAACAGAAGCTTTTTAGTTTTATGAAGTTCCATTTATCTATCTGTCTCTTAGTTGCTGAGCTGCTGGGGTTCCATTGAGAAAGTTCTTGCCTATACCTATTAATTCCAGGGTATTTCCTACTCTTTCCTGTACCAACATTAGAGTTTGGGGTCTGATATTAAGATCCTTGATCCATTTTGAGTTAATATTGGTATAGGGTGATAAACATGGATCTAGTTTCAGTTTTTTGCAGACTGCTAACCAGTTTTCCCAGCAGTTTATGTTGAAGAGAATGTGTTTTCTCTATTGTATATTTTTAGCACCTTTGTCAAAGATAAGTTGGTTATAGTTGTGTGGCTTCAAATCCGGGTCTTCTATTCTGTTCTACTGGTCTTCATGTCTGTTTTTGTGCCAGTACCATGCTGTTTTTATTGTTATTGCTTTGTAATATAGTTCGAAGTCAGGTATTGTGATACCTCCAGCATTGTTCTTTTGACTGAGTACTGTCTTGGCTATTCATGTCTCTTGTGTTTCCATATAAATTTAACTGTAGATTTTTCAATCTCTTTGATGAATGTCATTGGGATTTTGATGGGAATTGCATTAAACATGTAGATTACTTTTGGGAGTATAGACATTTTTACTATGTTGATTCTACCAATCCATGAGCATGGGAGATCTCTCCACTTTCTAGAGTCTTCCTCAATCTCTTTCTTCTGAAGTGTATAGTTTTCCTTGTAGAGGTCTTTCACATCTTTTGTTAGGTTTACACATACGTATTTGATTTTTTTTGAGGCTACTGTAAATGGAATTGTTTTCATATATTCATTCTCAGTTTGTTCATTATTACTGTATAGAAATGCTAATCATTTTTCTATGTTGATTTTATATCCCACTACCTTGCTATAGCTATTGATGGTGTCTAGGAGCTTTTGAGTAGAGTTTTTTGGGTCTTTAAGGTATAGGATCATGTCGTCTGCAAATAGGGACATTTTGACAGTTTCTTTACCTATTTGTATTCCTTTTATCCCTTCTTCTTGCCTAATTGCTCTGGCTAGGAATTCCTGTACTATGTTGAGTAGGAGTGGAGATAGTGGGAATCCTTGTCTCGTTCCTGATTTTAGAGGGAATGGTTTCAGTTTTTTACCGTTAAGTATAATGCTGGCTGTAGGTTTGGCAAATATAGCTTTTAAAAAGTTGAGGTACTTTCCTTCAATTCCTAGTTTTCTTAGAGCTTTTATCATGAAATGGTGTTGGATCTTATCAAAGGCTTTTTCTGCATCTATTGAGATGATCAAGTGGTTTTTGTCTTTGCTTCTGTTAATGTGGTTTATTACATTTATTGATTTTTGTATGTTGAACCACTCCTGCATTCCTGGGATGAACCCTACTTGGTCGTGGTGAGTGATCTTTTTGATGTGTTGTTGCATTCGGTTTGCCATTATTTTATTGAGGATTTTTGCATCAGTGTTCATTAAGGAGATTGGCCTACAGTTCTCCTTTTTGGAGGTGTCTTTGCCTGGTTTTGGGATAAGTATAATACTGGCTTCATAAAATGTGTTTGGCAGTTTTCCTTCCCTTTCTATTTCGTGGAACAGTTTAAGGAGGGTTGGTATCAGTCCTTCTTTAAAGGTCTGATAGAATTCAGCAGAGAATCCATCAGGTCCTGGACTTTTTTTTTTAGGGAGACTCTTGATTGCTGCTTCAATTTCATTTTGTGTTATAGTTCTATTCAGGTGATTAATGTCCTCTTGGTTCGGTTATGGATGATCATAAGTATCTAGAAATCTGTCTATTTCTTTCAGATTTTCAAATTTATTTGAAAATAGGTTCTCAAAGTAGTGTGTGATGATTTCCTGGACTTCCATGGTGTTTTGTTATCTCCTCTTTTTCATTCCTGATTTTTACTAATTTGGGTTTTTTCTCTCCTCATTTTAGTCAGGTTTGCCAGGGCTCTATCGATCTTGTTTGTTTTTTCAAAGAACAGCTTTTTGTTTCAGTAATTCTTTGGTGTTTTTGGTTTCTAATTCATTGATTTTAACTTTTATTTTTATTATTTCTCTCCTATTTGTTTTGGGATTTGCTTGTTCTTGTTTTTCTAGGAGTTTTAGATGTAGCATTAGGTCCTTGATATGAGAACTTTCAGTCTTTTTAATATATGCACTCATGGCTATAAACTTTCCTCTCAGGACTGCCTTTGCTGTGTCCCATAGGTTCCGGTAGGTTGTGTTATCATTTTCATTGACTTCCAGGAACTTTTAAATTTCGTCTTTTAATTCATCAATGACCCATTGTTCATGAAGCAATGAGTTATTCAGTTTCCATCTGTTTGCATGTTTTTTGTCTTTATTTTTGTTGTTGAGTTCTAGTTTTATTGCATTGTAATCAGATAGAATGCATGGTATAATTTCTATTTTCTTATATTTGCTGAGGTATGCTTTGTGCCCTAGGATATGATCTATTATGAAGAAGGTTCTGTGGGCTGCTGAGAAGAATGTATATTGTGTAGACGTTGGATGAAATGTTCTGTAGACATCAATTAGGTCCATTTGATCTATGGTATATTTTAGATCTTGGATTTCTTTATTGGTTTTTTGTTTGGATGACCTGTCTATTGATGATAATGGGATGTTAAAGTCTCCCACAACCACTGTGTTGGTGTTTATATATGCTTTTAGGTCTTTCAGGGTATGTTTGATGAAATTGGGTGCATTGACATTGGGTGCATACAGATTGATGATTATTATTTCCTTTTGGTCTATTTCCCCTTTTATTAGTATGGAATGTCCTTCTTTATCTCGTTTGATCAATGTAAGTTTGAAGTCTACTTTGTCAGAGATAAGTATTGCTACTCCTGCCTATTTTCGGGGGCCATTGGCTTGGTAAATCTTCTTCCAGCCTTTCATCCTAAGCATATGCTTATTTCTGTCAGTGAGATGAGTCTCCTGTAAGCAACAAATTGTTGGATCTTCTTTTTTAAACCAGTTTGTCAAATAGTACCTTTTGATGGGAGAATTAAGTCCATTAACATTAAGTGTTAGTACTGATAGGTATGTGGTGATTCCTGTCATTTAGTTGTCTTAGTTGTTTGAAGGTTTGATTGTGTGTACCTAAATCAATGTTACTCTCTACTTTCTTGTTTTTTCTTTTCCTGTAGTTTGGTTCCCTGCCCTTTGATGGTTATGTTGGGTTTCACTTTCTGTGTGCAGAATCCCTTGAAGAATCTTTTGTTGTGGTGGCTTTGTGGTCACATATTGCTTTAGTTTCTGCTTATCATGGAAGACTTTTATTGCTCCATCTATTTTGAATGATAGTTTTGCTGGGTAGAGTATCTTGGGTTTGAAGTTGTTTTCATTCAGTGCCTGGAAGATCTCACCCCATGCTCTTCTTGCTTTTAATGTTTCTGTTGAGAAGTCTGCCGTGATTTTGATGGGTTTACCTTTGTATGTTATTTGCTTTTTCTCTCTTACAGCCTTCAATATTCTTTTCAAGTCTCTGTACTTGTTGTTTTAATGATAATATGCTGTGGGGTAGTTCTATTTTGGTCAGGTATTTCTGGTATTCTGGAGGCCTTGTGCACCTGTATGGACATAGATTTCTCTAGATTTGGGTAGTTTTCTGTAATTATTTTTTTGAATATATTATGCATTCCCTTTGCTTGCACCTCTTCTCCTTCTTCAATGTCCATGATTCTCAGGTTTGGTCTTTTGATGGAATCAGTGAGTTCTCACATTTTCTTTTCACAGGTCTTGAGTTGTTGAACTAATAGTTCTTTGGTGTTTCCTTTAATTATCATTTCATCTTCAAGTTCTGAGATTCTGTTTTGTGCTTATTCTATTCTGCTGGATTGGCCTTCCATTTTGTTTTGTTCTTTTTCTGAGTTTTTCCTTATCCTGAGTTTGTTCCTCTTTAATATTGTCTATTTTTGCCCTAAGTTCATTTATCTCTTTATTAATCTTGTTCTTTATTTCACTTTGGTGTTTATACAGTGCTTCTATTGTTTATTTTATTTGTTCTTGTGCTTTCTCCAATTCTCTATTTTTGTTGTCTTGGAATTTCTTGAGCATCTCCTGTACATTTTGGTTGACCATATCCAGTATCATCTCTATAAAAATCTCATTAGTTACTTGCCGGATTTCATCTTTCAGATTGTTCTTGTGGGCTGCTTTCGTTTCTTTGGCATAGTTTATGTTCATTTTGTTGGAGTCTGGATCTGAGTATCTGTTTTCTTCATTTCCCCCTGATTCCTGTACTAACTTATTGCTGGGGGGAAACTGGTTTCTCTCTTTTTTCTGTCTTCCCATCATTGCCCTTGCTATTGTTACTGTCCCTGTACTGTGTGCAATTAATTATTTTCTAGCTTGTAATAATAACAATGGTGATATCTAGAATGGAAGGGTGAAAGGAGACAGAAAGCAATGAAGGTAAAGAAAAAGGGAAAAACAAACAAACAAACAAGAAAAAAAACCCAAACAACAACAAAAAAACTCAATGTCAAAGAAATAAACAGGAGAGATAATGTACTATTCAACAGTAAGCTAAACAGGCAGTAGAGAGACAGGGAGAGGATTAAAAAAAATCCCCAAGTTCAAATGCAATAAAGTTTCAGTCTTAATAATTTTGGTGTTAGTCCCTCAGCCTAAAATCCTGGAGATGGTGTCTCAGAAGTAATTCTGTTGTCTCACTAAATGGAAAAAAAACCCAAAAAACAAAACAAACAAAAAAACCTGAAACACAACAAAATATCCCAAGTTCAAATGCAGTATAGTTTCAGTAAGTCTTTCAGCATGAGGTTGTAGTTCAGTGGTTGTCTCATCAAAGGAAGAGATAAGGAAAAAAGAAAACAAAAGTGTCTGGAGACTGTTCTGTGAATGTCTATCTGAGGCTGTGGCTCACCTGCCCACTACTGTCAGCCAAC
The DNA here is from genome assembly GCF_047511655.1 of Castor canadensis. Classification (NCBI taxonomy): domain Eukaryota; kingdom Metazoa; phylum Chordata; class Mammalia; order Rodentia; family Castoridae; genus Castor; species Castor canadensis. The sequence continues at coordinate 76,060,743 of NC_133388.1, forward strand.
TGTTGCTGGAGGGTTTATTGATTGCAGATCTCAGGAGTGAGATTAACACTTACCTAGCCCTGCAGACTTTGTTTATTTAGAGTTCTCCTGGGTGTGACTGCCACTGTTACAAGTTTTCCTGTCTCCAAGCACACTGTGGGAGGTGGTGCTACACCCACCTTCTCCGGCCAGTGTGATTATTTACAGTTCACGTGGGAAATGACCCTTTCCCCCTCTGCAGTGGAGCTTTCCTCACACAGCAACTTTTACAAGCTTTCCTGCTCCAACGTTGCTGGACAGGGTCTGCCACTCCTGCCTCTCTGGCCAGCTTGTTTATTTACAGTTCCATGAGGGATTGCCCCTCCCCCCCTTCGGTGCTCAGGGCGCCCCGCCCTCTTTGCTACATGTCTTTTTTTGTTGTTGTTTATTAGTCACTTTGGTTTTTTTCCTCTTTTTTCCCTGGGTGGGGGTCAATCTGTCCAGGGGGCTATGCTGGTCTGTCCCAGGGTTGTCTGTGGGAGTATCGCATGCTGCTTAGCTCACCTGGTTGTCTGTGTTTCTCGAGCCAGTAGGAGCTGGCGTCTGGCAGCACAGAAGCCCTCCTGGTTTCTCCATTTAATGTGAATTGGAGATGCTATGCATGGGCTGGGGGTGTGGAGGAGTCGGAGTTTTGCCTGTTCTTGGTGGTTTTTCCTGTGAGGTGTATCTCCAGTGTCTCTCCATGATTTTACTTTAGGAAGCACGCTTTGTGTTTCCTCCCTCTAGTCACCATCCTGGAATCTCCCATATGTTCTTTTCTTTTAGTGCCTGTCATCCTCATGGGCTGTTGTCATCTGCATGGTATAAGCAGGATCTTTGGGAAGCCAGCAGAGGGAAGACAACATATAATGGAAGCATGGTTAGTTCTAAGCTTTAGGTCCAAGAGAGGCACAAATCACATAATATTTCATGAAGAAAAAGCCATACAGTTCCATTATGAATAGGAGACTGGAAATTTAGTCTTGTGTTCAGGAATAAAGGAAGCCTATATTTTGGTAAACAATTAATGGCCCCTGTGCTGTTTTTAGTTGATCCCACTGAAGTTTCTTGAGGAAGTGCAGAATTTCTTTCCCCAAGAGAGTAACAATTAATACAGATTGTGTATGGAACCTTAAACTGGAGAATGATACCATCCTTATTTTTCTGCAGACTGTCTTTTCCCCCTGTTGATAATGGAGAGAAATTACGATCTTTCATTGTATAGTACCCTCTCCACTCTTTTAGTTTTTCTTTAAAACTTGTTTGTTCTCAGCAAGAAAGGACTAATATTAAAGCTGTGTGGGTTATCAGTGCTCTGTGCCTTTCATTTAGAAGGAAAAGAGCCAGATTCTACCTCTACCTTTGCAATGAAAAATAAGTTCTTACAACATTGACATATTTTTAATCTGTTCATCCTGAACAGGTTCAAAAAGCATTGCTTAGAGAGGTTTTAATGTACAGTCTTTTAACATAATCTAGTGAACAGATAGCTTATAAGGGGAGGTTTATTGAGAAAATGAAGCAAGGACTCCTTTGTTGTTAGTGAATTTTTCTTCAACTGGGACTTAATATTAGTGACCTTATATTTGCAAAGAAGAGAGAAAAATGTGCCTTATATAATTTTCTATTATAACCAAATTTATGTTTTGATATAATATAAAGTGTTTAATGTAACAAGCCTCCAGTAGTCCCAAGAATCTTATTATTATTTCTAATTTTATTGGTATATATTAATTGCACAAAGTACTGGGTTTCATTATGATGTTATTTCATTTATCTCCCCCATTGCCCAAACTTTCTCTCTCCCCTCTCCCATTGGCCCCCTTCCTACTCCCTAATAGTTTCCCTTCTGCTTTCATGGAAGCCTGTTATTACCCATTGTCATGTTTACTAGCTGTTGTCTAAATGTTCTCAAGTTAAAATTATGTCTTATTTTATGGTACTCAGAGCCTCATACTTGTTAGACAGGCATCATATCTTTTGAGCCAAGCTCCCGCCCTTTTTTGCTTTACTTATTTTTCAAATAGAGCCTTGCAGTTTTGCTCAAAGTTGGCCTCAGAGCATAATCCTTGCACATCTGCCTCCTGCATAGTTAGGATAACAGATGTGCATCAGGAGGTCTGGTTTATTTGTTGCTAAAGTTTTTGCCCAGGATTGCCTCAAATTGAAATCCTCCAGAGTTCTACCTCTTGAGTAGTTGAGATTGGAGTGTGCTAACTCTAACTGCATCCTGCCTAATCTTGGCTTTTGGATTAAAACTTTGCCTTGCTAAAACTCAGCTCTCTCTGGAAAGATTAAGTGCTCAAACTTGGCAATCATTTTATGTTTTCTTCTGGCTGAATTTGTCTTTGAAAGTCTTGGGAACTTACTTTGATATGATCAAATAGGATACTTGACATAGCTGTGAGAATTCATTGATTAGTGGAGTGCAAACAAAAAAGATTTTTCTTTAAAAGATGAATTCAATTTGTGGATTCCATCCTCATGGAAGGGCCACTAATTTTTTTTTTAAATCATCTTCAAAAGAAATACAACATTCCTTGAATTTTATCCTTTGTTATATTTATTTGTTTATTTTTGGTGAAACTGAGTTTGAACCCAGGGCATTGTGCTTGCTGTGAGACATATCCCCAAATTCTACAGTTTTGATTTTTTTTCCTCTTTCTTTTTTTTTTTTTTTTTTTTTGGTGGGGCTTGAGTTTGAACTCAGGGCTTCATGCTTCCAAAACAGACACTCTACTGTCAGAGTCACACCTCCATTCCATTTTGTTCTGGTTATTTTGGGGATGGGGTCTATGAACTTTATTCCCTGGATGATCTCCAACTGTGATTCTCCTGATTTCGGTCTCCTAAGTGCTAGAATTGCAGGCAGGAGCCACAAGCACCTGGCTTAGCTTTTATTTTAAATTAGAAACTTGCTGTTATTAATTTGAAGACAGCCCCATTGACAAAAATGAATTGCAAATGGCAAAATGTAATTTTCATGAATATGCACTAGGAATTTTAAATGAGCACAGATTTTTGTATTTGTGGCCTTTAATGTTGAACTGTATTTGTGACAAAGTCAAGCTATAATAGCATGCTTGATTTTTGCTAAGGGTATTGATCTACTGTTGCTATTCTGAACATATTATCTGTCAAATGTTACTATTTATTTTTAGACTTTAAGCTATTTAATATTTTATTCACCAATTTATCTTTTTTTTGTGGTACTGGGATTTGAACCAGGGACTCACACTTGCTAGGCAGGTGCTCTACCACTTGAGCCACTCTGCCAGCCCTTTTTTTGTGTTGGGTATTTTCAAGATTGGTCTCTGAACTATTTGCTTAGGCTGGCTTTGAACCATGAACCTCTTGGTCTCTGCCCCCTGAGTAGCTTGGATTACAGGCATGAGCCACCAGTGCCCAGCTTTGTTTTGTCTTTTTTTAATATTGCAAACAACACTATTGGATTATGAGGGAAGGAAGAGCTTTACCATTATTGCACAGAAATAGACCCTTCTAGTATAAAATTTACAAAATTTATCAAATTTTAAAATTTGTGATGGGTAAGTTTTCCACTTTAAATGTGTTTTATGACAATATCATGGTTGCTGAGAACTGCACTGGGATGAATCTTGACTTCTTAGGTTTATGTTTAGATCTAATAGGTAACTCAATTTTCAATTCTGTAAGTATTTTGTCATATTTTATTAATCTTTTCCCCCTAGGGCTTGGCCTATATTAGACATTCAATAAATGAATGAATAGATGTCCAATAATTCCTTGATAGATTCATATACCACATTAATTCATAAGTATTGATTTTTTTCTGTGTTATGTTAAAGAAGAGGCACCAGTAAGTAAGATAAAGTCTATGCATCAGAGAAGAGGAGACTGAACAAGCACAAATGTGTATCACATAAGGTGGTGTAAGTGAGTACCTTAAGATAAATATAAATAATGCATAATCAAGGTTCAAAGAGTAAAGAGCTGGCATACCTTTTGTTGTCTTCAGGAGGATGTAGCAGAAATTGAACTTTGAAAGGTTTTTGTGTAGCTGTGTGGCAGATAGTGAGGACAGTCATGGCAAAGCTCCCACTGCACACAGAAGATCAGTGCAAATCAGAGTATTTTCCACTTCCACACAAACACAGCTATTTTATGGCATTTCATTGTGTGCTTTAATGACTTTATACTTAAATTATACCTCTTGTCACCCCCATTCAAGAATAAATCTCTTCAGAATTATGTGTTGGTAAGTCTTGCATCTTCTGCTAAGATCACTAGTGTTCTGTAAATAGTTTTATAGATATTGTTTACTTTTTAAATTATAAAAACCTATGGGGTACAGGGTGAGGACACATTCCATTGCCAGCAGTTGAGGAGCTCCTTTGAGTCAAGTTGTTTCCAGCAGTGGATAAAATATTTTGATAAAAAAAGAGACTATTTAAAATTCAAGGAAAAATTTGAAGCAGGACAATTGCAACCTTTGAAATCAATTGCAAATTCCTAGACTGCTCCTGAACTTTCACACAGGTTGAAATGCTTCTTTCCAGACAGTCAGAGGTGCTCCATCAATTCTGGGACAGTGGTCATGAGAATGGTGGCTAACATTAATGCTGCTCTCTGTGTGTAGCACTGCATAAAATGACCAAGGAGCAAAAGTCTGCCATTGAAACTATGGCAACCTGAATTAAACTACATTCAACATTCTTAGCTTTAATTTATTAAGAAACATGGAAAGAAAAAAGTAAATTATAGCCTATTATAAAAACAAAAAACAACCAAACAAAAGAAATATAAAAAAGCGAGGCAAGATGACTCCTCCAAAAGTTCATATTTTTTCAATAACTGAATCCAAAGATATTGAAATCATATAATTCTAGATAAAGAATTCAAAAATCTAGTCTCTAGCATGGTAAAAGATTTCAAGTAAACAGATGAATGAAGTAAAGAATTCAAACTCATATAAGAAATTAAACAATTTGGATGGCAAATTCAGAAACTTGGATGAGGAATTCAGTAAAGAAATATAGATTCTGAAAAAGAAAAAAAAAGGAAATCTTTGAAATGAATAACTTTACAAATCAAATAAAAAAGTCAAGCCCATGTGTATGAGACTGAAGACCAGGTATTCAAGAACTGAAAATGAGGTTGAAGAATTTCTATGTTCAAATAGCAATAATGGAAAAACCAGTTATGACCACAACATTCAAGACTTATGGAAGAAGGAATCAAGTTATAAACTGGAGGCATATAAAACTTACTCAATGAAATTATAGCAGAAAATCCCTGAATCTAGGGGAAAATCTAGGGAAAAAAAGAAATGAACTGTAAGATCTTTTGTAAATGTCACAGTATACACCCAGTACAACAATAATATTACAATAAAAAAAGAAAGAGAGAATAAAACTATTTAAAAGAAAAAAAAGAAATGGACATCCAAGTATGTGAGGCATTTAGAACCCCAATTAGACAGGTCCAGAAAAGAACCTCTCCAGGTAATATTGTAATTAAAATGCCAAGAGTATGGAACAAAGAAAGAATACTGAAAGCTGCAAGAGAGAAGTGCCAAATGACTTACAAATGTAATCATATCAGAATAACAGCTGACCTCTGAGCAGGAGAGCATGCACTGATGTATTTGAAACCCTGAAACAAAATAGCTGCCAACAAGACTACTATATCCAGGAAAAATATACTTTAGAATAAAGGGATAAAAAGACCTTTCATGATAAGCATAAGCTAATGCTATTCTTGACCACTAACTTAACATTGCAGAAGATACTTAAGGATTACTACATGCAAAAGAAAGATATGCACGAGTATGAGAGCTCAGGAAAGAATAAATCTCACTAGAAGAATAGATAAAGAAATGATAAGTAGAAAATAGTAAAAGATTATTAATTCAGTAAACCATTAAACCTGTAAGACGAAAAAGGGAGAAATTAGTAATACATTTCAATAAAGCACAAAATGTAAATATTTTAACTCTCCAATTAAAATGTGCATACTGACTGAATAGATTTAAAAAAAGCAGATGTTTTCTGTCTACAGGAAACTCACTTCACTGGAAAAGACACACTGATAAGGAAGTGAAAGGATAGAAAATAATATGCCAAGCAAATGGAGTCTGAAAGCAAGGAGGAGTAACTATATTCACATCTGGAAAAGCAGACTTCAAATCAAATTAGTTAGAAAGGATAAAGAACTTTTTTAATAAGGTAAAATCCATCAAGAAGATATAACAATTGTAAATATATATGCACTGAAATTGGTGCACTCAATTTCATAAAACAAACACTAATGGACATAAAGGAATAGACAGATCTACATAAAATAATAGTGGGTGACTTCAGCAAGCAACTCACACCAATAGATTGACTATACAGATTGAAAAAAGAAACTTCAGAGTTAAACTGCACCATAGAGTAAATAGAATTAACAAGCATCTACAGAATATTGATCTTACATCTGCTGAACACACATTCTTCTCAGCAATATAGATCATATTTTAGGATATAAAGGAAGTTTCTCCAATATAGATCATATTTTAGGATATAAAGGAAGTCTTAACAATTACAAGAAAATTGAATAGTTTCTTGTAACTTATCATATAATTATGGAATAAAATTAGAGACCATCAAGCACAAATATATATAAATATGTGTTTATATGAGGGTTTAGGATCCTGAGCTATAAAGATGGAATTAAAACTGGAACACAACAATAAAAACAACAGCAGAAAACACACAAATAACTGGAGGATGAATAATACACTGCTCAATGATCAGTGGGTCATAGTAGAAATAAGAGTGGAAATCAGAAGTTTCCTGGAATCTAATGAAAATGAAAACAAAACCTACCAGAACCTATGGGACAGAGCAAAGGCAGTCCTAAGAGGAAAGTTTATAGCATTGAGTGCGTATATTAAAAGGACAGAAATATCTCAAACCAATGACCTAATGCTACATCTCAAACTCCTGGGAAACAAGAGAAAGCCAAATCCAAAACAAGCAGAAGGAGAGAAATAATAAAAATAAGGGCCAAAATTAATGAAATAGAGACCAAAAAAAAAAAAAAAAACAAAAAACAAAACACAAAGAATCAACAAAACAAAAATCTGGTTCTTTGAAAAAAAAAAAAAAAAGCAAGATTGACAAGCTCCTGGCAAATCAGAACAAAATGAGGAGAGAAAAGATCCAAATTAGTAAAATTAGAAATGAGAAAAGTGAGATAACCACAAACATCACAGAAATCTAGGGAACCATCAAAGACTACTTTGAGAACCTCAGTTCCAATAAATTGGAGAATCTTGAAGAAATGGATAAACTTCTACATACTTATGACCATCCAAAACTGAAGTAAGAAGATAGTAAGCACCTAAATAGTTCTATAACACATAATGAAATTAAGCAGCAATAAAGTCTCCCAAAAAAGAAAAGTCCAGGCCCTGGTAGATTCAGCTGAATTCTACCAGAACTTCAAAGAAGAGCTAATACCAACACTCCTTAAACTTTTCCATGAAATAAAAAGAAAGGAACACTGCCCAATTCATTTTATGAAGCCAGTATTATACTCATCCCCAAACTGGACAAGGACACATCCAAAAAGGAGAACTATAGGCCAATGTCCTTAATGAACATCATTGCAAAAATCCTCAATAAAATAATGGCAAACTGAATCCAATGACATATCAGAAAGATCATTCACCATGACCAAGTCAGCTGCATCCCAGGGATGCAGGGATGGTTCAACATATGCAAACCTATAAATGTAATATAGCACATTAATAGAAGCAAAGACTAAAAGGCTTTTGATCATCAAAAGCCTTTGATAAGATTCAACACCACTTCATGATCAAAGCTCAAAGGAAACTAGGGTTAGAAGGAATGTACCTCAACATTATAAAGGATATATATGGCAATCCTATAGCCAACATCATAATTAATGGGGAAAAATTGAAACCATCCCCCCTTAACTCAGAAATGAGACAAGGGTGCCCACTCTTCCCACTCCTATTCAACATAGTTCTGGAATTCCTAGCCAGGGCAGTAAGGCAAGAAGAAATAATAAAATATCTCTATTTGCAGATGGCATGATCCTATACCTCAAAGACCCAAAAAATTCCACCCAAAAACTTCTAGACACCATAAACAACTTCAGCAATGTAGCAGGATACAAAATCAACTTGCAAAATCAGTATCCTTTCTATACACCAACAATGAACAAATTATGAGAGAACATAGGAAAACAATTCTATTTACAATAGCCTCAAAAAAATGAAATACCTAGGAATAAACATAATGAAGGATGTAACTGACCTCTTCAAGGAGAACTACAAACCACTGAAGAAAGAGATCAAGGAATACTACAGAAGATGGGCAGATCTCCCATGCTCATGGATTGGCAGAATTAGCATTGTAAAAATGGCTATACTACCAAAAATAATCTACATGTTCAATGCAATACCCATCAAAATTCCAATGAAATTCATCACAGAGATTGAAAAATTTAGCCTAAAGTTGATTTGGAAACACAAAAGACTGTGAATAGCCAAGCCAGTATTGAGCAAAAAGAACAATGCTGGAAGTATCACAATACCTGACTTCAAACCATACTACAGAGCCATAGCACGGTACTGGCACAAAACCAGATATGAAGACCAGTGAATCAGAGTAAAGGACCCAGATATGAATCCACACAGCTATGCCCACCTTATTTTTGAAAAAGGCTCCAAAAACATACAATGGAGAAAAGGCAGCCTCTTCAACAAATCTTGCTGGGAAAAGTGGCTATCTACCTGCAGAAAACTAAGCTAGATCCATTCCTGTCACCCTGTACTAGTATCAATTCTAAGTGGATTAAGGACCTTAATATTAGACTTGAAACCTTGCAGATAGCACACAAAAGAGCACAGAATACCCTGGAAACAATAGATATAGGCAAGGACTTCCTCAGTAGAACTCCAGCAACCAAGCAACTAAGAGGAAGGATGGACGAATGGGTCTACATGAAATTAAAAAGCTTCTGCACAACAAAATAAATGGTTTCTAAATTGAAGAGCCCACCCACAAAGTGGGAGAATATATTGGCTAGCCATCAGTCAGACAAAGGACTGATAACCAGAATATACAGAGAGCTCAAAAAATTAAACTCCTCAAAAATAAATTAACGAATAAAGAAGTGGGCAACTGAACTAAACAGAACTTTTTCAAAGGAAGGAATCCAAATGGCCAAATAACACATGAAAAAATGTTCACTACCCCTGTCCATAAAGGAAATGCAAATCAAAACCATACTAAGATTCCATGTTATCCCTGTTTAAATGGCTATCATCAAGAACACCACCAACACCAATGTTGGTGAGGATATGTGGAAAAAGGCACCTTCATAAACTGCTGGTGGGTAAGTAAGCTAGTGAAACTACTTTGGAAAACAATATGGAGGCTCCTTCACAAACTAAACATAGATCCAGCAATACCACACCTAGGGATACAACCAAAGGAATGTGACTCAAGTTACTCCAGAGGCACCTGCACACCCATGTTTATTGCAGCACTATTTACAACGGCTGAGCTATAAACACAGTCAAGATGATCCATAACTGATGAATGGATCAAAAAAATGTGGTATTTATGCACAATGGAATTTTACTCAGCCACAAAGAAGAATGGAATTTTCCATTTGCAAATAAATGGATGGAACCAGAGAACATGACCTTAAGTGAAGTTAGCCAGGCTCAGAAGGCCAAAAATCACACATTCTCCTTCAAAAGTGGATTATAGACATAAAACAAATGCAGTAATATTATTGGACATGGGTCACACACTAAGGGAAGAATATGCATGGGAGAAATAGGGAAAGGAAAGGAAACCTAAAACTTGAATGTGGTTGATGTGCTCCTGTTGAGGGGCAAAAAAGTCATTTGAAATTGTCAGAGGCCACTATGGGAAGGAGACCAGGAAGCAGTGAAGAGGTCTGGTAGAGATGAACCAATGTGAGTTGCAATACACAAGTTCATGGAAGCAATGCTAGGAGTGTCGCTGTATAGCTATCTTTATCTCAAACTAGCAAAAACGGTATGTTCTTCTTATTATCTCCTATGTTTTCTCTTCAATAAAATCAGAGAACAAGAGTGAAGAGCAGGTTCTGCTGGAACCTGGATCAGGCAGGGAGGGGGAAGTGGCACAAACAAAGTATACACATGTTACTAAATGGAAAACAATAAAATATGCCTTCATTATTTTTGACAAAGACAGTCTTTTCAACAAATGTTGATGGGAAAAGTGGTTATTGCTCTGCCAAAAACTGAAACTAGATTCATGTTTATCAGCCTATACTAGTATCAACTCAAAATGGATCAAGGACCTTAATATCAGACACAAAACTCTGAAGATAGTACAGGAAAGATAAGGGAATACTCTGGAAGAAATAGGTATAGGCAAGGGCTTCCTCAATAGCACCTCAGCAGCTCAGCAACTAAGAGAAAGGATGGACAAATGGGACTTCATAAAATTAAAAAGCATCTGCACAACAAAAGAAATGGTCTCTAAACTGAAGACCACACACAGAGTGGGAGAAAATATTTGCCAGCTATACATCAGACAAAGGACTGATAACCAGAATACACAGGGAACTTAAGAAACTAAACACTTCCAAAATCAATGAACCAATAAAGTAATGGGCAACTAAACTAAACAGAACTTTCCCAAAAGAAGAAATTCAAATGGCGAAAAAACACATGAAAAAATGCTCACTATCTCTAGCCATAAAGGAAATGCAAATCAAAACCACACTCCAGTTAGAATAGCCATCATCAAAAACACCACCAACAGGTGTTGGAGATGTTGTTTGGAAAAAGGAATGCTCATACACTGCTGGTGGGAATGCAAGCTAGTGCAACCAACCTGAAAAACAATATGGAGGCTTCTTAAAATCTAAATATAGATCTGCTATACAATCCAGCAATCCCACTCCTGGGTATATGTCCAAAGGAATGTGACACAGGTTGCTCCAGATGTACCTGCACACCATGTTTATTGCAGTGCTATTCACAATAGCCAAGTTATAGAAACAGCCAAGATGCCCCATTACTGACGAATGGATTAAGAAAATGTCGTACTTATATACAATGGAGTTTCACTCAGCCATGAGGAAGAATGAAATCTTATCATTATAAAGTAAATGGATGGAACTGGAGAACATCATTCTGAGTGAGGTTAGCCAGGCTCAGAAGATCAAAAATTGTATGTTCTCCCTCATATGCAGACTTTATATGTAGAGAAAATGCAGCAATGTTTTTGGACTTGGGTCACATGCAAAGGGGAGAGCATATACTGGAGGCATAGGGATAGGTAGGAAACCCAAAACATGAAAGTGTTTGATGTCCCCACTGCAGAGGAACTAATACAGAAACCTTAAAGTGACAGAGGTCAATATGGGAAAGTGATCAGGAATGGGAAGGTGATTGATCAGGAACTAGTGAAAAGATCAGATAAAGATGAATCAATTTGGGTTGTAACACACTTGTGCATGGAAGCAATGCTAGGAATCTCTCTGTACAGCTATCCTTATCTCAACTAGCAAAAACCCTTTGTCTTTCTTATTATTGCTTATGTCTTCTCTTCAACAAAATTGGAGAAAAGGGCAGAACAGGTTCTGCCTGGAAGTAAGGGGAGGGTGGTGGGAGAAGGATGGGGTAGGAGGCAGGGGGGAGAAATGGCCCAAACAATATATGCACATATGAATAAATGAATAAAAAACACAATAAAATAAAAGGAGAAAAGAAAAAGAAAATGCAAATCAACACTACACTGAGATTCTATCTCACACCAGCCAGACTGACAATCATCAAGAAATTAAACAACAAATACTGGTGAGGATGTGGGAGAAAAGGCACACTCATAACTTTTTGCAGAAATGTAAACTAGTGAAGCTACTAGGGAAATCAGTATGGAGGTTCCTCAAAAACCTAAAGATAGAACTACCTCTTGGATATATATTGGAAGGAGAGAGACACCTGCACATCCATGTTCATTGAAGCACTATTCACAATAGCCAAGTAGTGGAATCAGCGTAAGTACCCAAAAACTGACCAATGGATAAGTGAAATGTGGTATTTATATACAATGACGTATTTTCAGACACAAAGAATGAAATTATGTTGCCTGTAGGAAAATGGATAGAACTAGAGATCATCAACTTGAGTGAAAGAAGCCAAGCTCAAAAAGACAAACATCATATGTTTTTACTCATATTTGAAATCTAGCTGTAAAATGACAATAATAATAATGACAATAGGACATGAATGCAAAAGGGGAAATACAAGGGAAAATCAGTGGAAGACAGTTGGGGAATAAGAGAGTGTAGTGGCAGTTGAATAGGTTTGAAGTATATGACATGTATATGTATGAAGACATCTTTAAAAAATTTTTTTATTCATTTACTCACATATTTTGACAGTTTCTTTACCTATTTGTATTCCTTTTATTTCTTCTTGCCTAATTGCTCTGGCTAGGAATTCCAGTACTATGTTGAAAAGGGGATAGTGGGCACCCTTGTCTCATTCCTGATTTTAGGGAAAATGGTTTCAGTTTTTCACCATTAAGTATGATGTTGGCTTTAGGTTTGTCATATATAGCCTTTTACAATGTTGAGGTACTTTCCTTCTATTCCTAGTTTTCTTAGAGCTTTTATCATGAAGTGGTGTTGGATCTTGTCAAAGGCTTTTTCTGCATGTATTGAGTTGATCAAGTGGTTTTTGTCTTTGCTTCTGTTCATCTGCTGTATTACATTTATAGATTTGTGTATGTGAAATCACTCCTGCATCCCTGGGATGAAGCAGACTTGGTCATAGTGAATGATCTTTCTGATGTGTTATTGGATTCGGTTTGCCATTATTTTATTGAGGATTTTTGCATCAATGTTCATTAAGGAGACTGCTTTATAGTTCTCCTTTTTGGAGGTGTCTTTGTCTGGTTTTGGGAGGAGTGTAATACTGGCTTCATGGAATGAGTTAGGCAGTGTTCCTTCCCTTTCTGTTTTGTGGAACAGTTTAAGGAGGATTGGTATTAGTTCTTTAATGGTCTGATAGAATTCAGCGGAGTCCATCAAGTCCTGGATCTTTCTTCTTTTGGGACATGCTTTATTGCTGCTTCAATTTCATTTTGTGTTATAGATCTATTCAGGTGATTAATATCCTCTTGGTTTAATTTTTGATGGTCATAAGCATCTAGAAATCTGTCCATTTCTTCAAGATTTTCAAATTTATTAGATTACAGTTTCTCAATGTTGTCTCTGATGATTTCCTGGATTTCTGTGGTGTTTATTGTTATCTCCCCTATTGCATTTCTTATTTTACTGATTTGGGTTTTTTCTCTCCTCATTTTAGTCAGATTTGCAAGGGGTCTGTGGATCTTATTTATTTTTTCAAAGAACCAGCTTTTTGTTTCATTGTATGTTTTTTTTTTTGTTTCTATTTCAGTGATTTTGGCCCTTACTTTTATTATTTCTCTCCTTCTGCTTGTTTTGGGACTTGCTTGTGCTTGTTTTTCTAGGTGTTTGAGATGTAGCATTAGGTCATTGGTTTGAGATCTTTCTGTCCTTTTAATATATGCAATCAATGCTATAAACTTTCCTCTTAGGACTGCCTTTGCTGTGTCCCATAGGTTCTGGTAGGTCATTTCTTCATTTTCATTAACTTCCAGGAACCTTTTAATTTCCTTTTATTTCATCAATGACCCATTGATCATTGTGCAATGTGTTGTTCAGCTTCCAATTGTTTGCATGTTTTTTACTGTTGTATTTGTTGGTGAGTTCTAGTTTTAATGCATTGTGGTTAGACAGAATGCATGGGATTATTCCTATTTTCTTATATTTGCTGAGGCTTGCTTTGTGCCTTAAAATATGATCAATTTGGATAAGGTTCTATGGGCTGCTGAAAAGAATATATATTGTGCAGAAGTTGGATGAAATATTCTGTAGACATCAGCTAGGTCTATTTGATCTATGGTGTGACTTAGTTCTAGAATTTCCTTATTGATTTTTGTTTGGATGACCTATCTATTGGTAATGAGGGGTATTAAAGTGTCCACTGTGTTGGAATCTATCTATATATGTTCTTATGTCTTTCAGAGTATGTTTGATAAAATTGGGTGCATTGACATTGGGCGCATATAGGTTGATAATTGTTATTTCCTTTTGATGTATTTCCCCTTTTATTAGTATGGAGTGTTTCTTTATCTTGTTTGATCAATGTAAGTTTGAAGTCTACTTTGTCTGAGACAAGTATTGGTACTCATGCCTGTTTTCTGGGGCCATTGACTTGGTAAATATTCTTCCAGCTTTTCACCCTAAGCCAATGCTTGTTTCTGTTGATGAGATGGGTCTCCTGTAAACAACAGAGTGTTGAATCTTCCTTTTTAATCCCGTTTGCCAAATGGTGTCTTTTGATGGGGGAGTTAAGTCTGTTAACATTCAGTGTTAGTACTGATAGGTATGTGGTGATTCTTGTCATTTAGTTGTTTTTGTTGTTTTAGGGTTTGATTCTGTGCAGCTGAATTAATGCTACTCTGTGCTTACTTGCCATTTCTTCTCCTGTGGTTGGTACTGCCTGTTCTTTCATAGTTTTGTGTGTTTTTGTGTTCTGTGTGCAGATTTCTTGAAGAATCTTTTGTAGTGGTGTCTTGGTGGTCATATATTGTTTTAGTTTCTACTTATTGTGGCAGATTTTTATTGCTCCCTCTACTTTGAATGATAGTTTTTCTGGGTAGAGTATCCTAGGTTTGAAGTTATTTTCATTCAGTGCCTGGAAGACCTCACTCCATACTCTTCTTGCTTTTAAGGTTTCCATTGAGAAATTTGTTGTGATTTTGATGTGTTTACCTTTGTATGTTATATGTTTTTTCTCTCTTACAGGCTTCAATATTCTTTCTCTATTCTCTGTGCTTGTTGTTTTAATGATAATATGTTATGACGTAGTTTTATTTTGGTCAAGTCTGTTTGGTGTCCTCAAGGCTGTCTGTACCTGAATGTGTGGAGTTTTCTGTAGATTTGGGAAATTTTCTGTTATTATTTTGTTGAATATATTGCATATTCCTTTTGCTTGCACCTGTTCTCCTTCTTCAATGCCCATTATTCTAAGGTTTGGTCTTTTGGTGGAGTCACTGAGTTCTTGCATATTCTTTTCACAGATCTTGAGTTGTTTGACTAATAGCTCTTTAGTTTTTCCTTTAATTTCCATTTCATCTTCAAGTTCTGAGATTCTGTCTTCTGTTTGTTCTAGTCTGCTGGAATAGCCTTCCATTGTGTTTTGTATTTCTGTTTCATTCTTTTTTGTGTTGTTTTCCATTTCATGGGTGACTTCCTCTTTAATATTGTCTAGTTTTGTCTTTAATGAATTTATCTCCCTATTTATAGTGTTCTTTGTTTCACTTTGTTGTTTATTTAGGGCTCCTGTGATTTCATTTATTTGTTCCTGTGTCTTTTCATATTCTTTATTTTTGGTGTCTTGAAATTTCTTGAGTGCCTCTTGTATGTTTTGGTTAACCATGTCTAGTAACATCTCCATGAAATTTTCATTGATTGCTTGCAGGATTTCTTCTTTAAGGTTGTTCTTGTGGACATAATTGTGTTCCTTGATGTCATTTAGTCTGGAACTGAGTATTCATTTTCTTCATTTCCCTCTGAATCCTATATTAAATTATTTTTTTGGCAGGGAATGGTTTCCATCCCTTTTTCTCCTTCTTATCATTCCTGTTGGTATTGTGTAACTGTTCTTGATAGGCTAGTTGGAGAAACAGTCACCTGTTTTCTTTCCCTTTATTCAATTTTGTTTTGTGGCTGTATTGGGTTTTTATCTAATTGTGTGTGTGTTGTTTCTGTCCCTTGTTTGGGTGTAATTTAGTATTAAGTAATTCACAGTGATAAAACAAAATAAATCAACAAAAAACAAAAGCAAACAAACAAACAAAAAACCCCAAACAAATCAACAGGGAGAGATATTCAAACAGACAAGAAACAAACAAACAAACAAACAAATAAACAAAACCTCCAGGTTCAGGATCGATGGAATTTCAGACTTAGTTTAAGTTGTGGTACTCCTCCAGTATCCAGTCCTGGTGTTGGTATTTAAGCAGAAGCTCTTTCTTAGTCTTGCCAGGTGGTTGGCCTGTGGGTAGTGTTTTTATTTCTCTGTCTTTCAGCAGTTGCTGCTTGGTCAGCTTCTCCTGAAGTGAGGTGTGGCAGCTCTGCTGTCTACTAGCTGTCCTGCTTTGGCATTGGCTTATCTCTGTGCTTGTTTACTAGGGGCTTTTGTCTTTACCTTGCCCCCTTTCCCTGGGGCAAGAGCAAGGTCAGTGATCTGTCAGCCAACTGCTGCTGTCAGAATATTGTGATGGTTTGCTATTTGTTCCTCAGTGCTGCAGAACCGTCTGACTGTGGGTGCTCAGAATCTGAGCCCTATAATCTGCCTCCTTCTCTCCTTCCCTAGTTCAGGCAGCAGCCTATCACCCACCTACTGTCAACCCTCCTGCCATTAGTTTACTGATGGTTCATATGAGTTAGGCTCCTTGCCCCTCTTCCCTTCTCCAGTGCTCTTTCAGTGACACCCACCCCTTCCACTGTGCACTAGTTTTCAGTTCCATTTTTTTTCTTTGTAGGGGGGTTCAGTCTGTCCAGGGGGTTGTGCTGATGTATCCCAGTGATTGCTGAGGATATTGCATGATGCTTGGTGCTTATCTGTTTAGCCTGCCAGAGGTCTCCCAAGCATGTTTGGAGCTGGTGGCCAGCAGTGGTGGTGCTGGTGGCGGCAGCATGGGGGTGGTGGCCTGCCTGTTTTCTCTATGTATTGTGGCATGGAGAAGACTTTCATGGGCTAGGGGTTCAGAGTGCCAAAGTTCCAACTCTCCCTTGTGCTTCACCTTCACCAAGTGTGGCTCCAGCATCTCAGCAAGGTCCCTGATTCACAGAGATCATGCTCTCTGCGTCTGTGTCCCAGTCGCCATTTTGGAACTACCCTGTATGAAGATATCTTAATGAAGCACACCAAATACTGTTTGTAAAAGTAGGAGAGGCCAGCTAAGGGTGTATAACCGAGGAGGTAAACATTTTCAGAATATGCATCTATGAATTTTAACAATGTAACTTCCTTTTACTATTAATGATAAAATTTAAAAAGGGGGACTACAGCAAGGAAACCAAAAAGTATGAAAGTACATGGATATTAATCAATCTACTTTTGAGTGATCAATTGAAGAAATCAAGGAGGAATTAAATAAGTCCTGGAATCAAATGAAAATGAAAACATAACTTTTTAACTTGGTTAAAACTGGAAAGGAAGTTTTAAGAGGGAAGTTTATAGATATGGGTGCCTACACTAAAAAAATCAAGGAGATCATACATAAGTAACCTAATAATGCACCTAAAGTAATTACAAAAACAAGGAAAAGCTATTCCTTAAATTAGTAAACAGAACTAAGTAATAAGAATCAAGGTGGAATTTTATGAACTGGAGACCAAAATAATAGTAAGAAGGATCAATAAAACAAAGAGTTATCTCTTTCAACAAAATAAGAAACATTGGCAAATTGTTAGACAAACTAATCAAAAGGAAGAGAGAGAAAGCCCAAATTAATATAAAGAGATGAAAATGGTGATTTTACAAGAGATACTACAGAAATGCAGAAGATAAGTTGGGAATATTTTTAAGATTTATTTTCCCACAAATTGGAAAAATCTGAAGAAATGGACAAAAATTACATGATCATCTCCATAGATGCAGAAAAAGTCTTTGTCAAATTCAGCATCCCTTCATGACAAAAATTCTCAAATCAACTAGAAATAGAAAGAGCAGAGTGCCACACAATAAAGGCTACTTATTACAAACCTATAGACAACATTGTACTGAATGGAGAAAAACTGAAGATATTTATTTTAAAATCAGGAACAAGATAAGAGTGTCTACTTTTCCCACTCTTATTCAATATAGTTCTTAGGCAGAGCAGTAATGCAAGATAAAGAAATAAAAGGAATACAAAAATGAAAAGAAGAACTAGAATTATCCCTATTTGTAGGTGACATGATCTTATCAAAAGATCTTAATACTCTGATAAACATTTCAGAAAGTAGTAGTACAAAGCAATATATAATAAGCAGTAGCTTTTCTGTATACCAGTAATGAACAGGCTGAGAAAGAAGTCAGGAAAATCTGATCAGGGTTTGGCACCCAAAGATCAATTCTGTTTCAGGCCAGTGGCAAAGTAGCATACCATGGTGCAAGTTGGTGCAGGACCAAAACTGATCATATCATGGCTGCAAAACAAAAGAGAGGGAAGAAGGAGTCACAGTCTTACTACCCACTTCTAGGGCATATTCCCAATAACCTGAAGATCTCCCAATAGTTCCTCCACCTTAAAGGTTCCAACTCTTCCACTAGGACTAAGAAGAGGAACAAGCATTTAACATATGGGCCACTAGAGGACATTCTAGCTACAAACTGTAGCAGATAGTGAATATAGATAGACCGTTGCAATAAGAAGTTTGTAGTAAGAGGAAAGCAAGAATAGGAAAAGAAGCAGGGACATTCAGTATTCTTGTTTTGTTTTAAAATATGAGATTAATAAGTCTGTTTGTATGTGTATGAAACATTTTTTTTAAATAAAAAGGGGAAAATAATTCATTTGCTTGCACAGAGATTGATGGTCCCTAACCCAAGAACTGTGAAATTGTGGCTAAAATTTCATAGACTGAGAGCATCTGATAGATTCAACCAGAAACTGGCAGTAGAGACCATACTAAGTTAAAATAACAGAAGCAATTATACACTAGTAATGCACTAGTGATATAGAACTAAAAATCATCTGAAACAAAACAACAACAATAAGAATTCAAGAAAATGATTCCATTTACAATAGTCTAAAAAACCCCTAGTAATTAAGGTAACCAAATAGGAGAAAGATCTCTATTAAAACTATAAAACACTGAAGAAAGTAATTTAATAAGACACTAGAAGGTAGGAAGCTTTCCCACGTTCATGCGCTGGCAGAATTAATATTGTGAAAATAAGCACATTACCAAAAGTGGTCTATAGATTCAATGCAACTCCCATAAATATTCCATTATAGTTCTTCCTAGAAATAGAAAAAAAATCCATCTAAAATTCATATGAAAGCACAAAAGACCCCAAGTGACTAGAGTGATCCTGAGCAAAGAGAAATGCTTAATTATCACAACACTTGATTTGAAATTATACTACAGAGCCAGAGTAACAAGAACAGTATGGTACTGACACAAAATCTGACACATAGACTAATGGGATAGAATAGAGGAATAAGAAATAAACCCACATAGTTGTACTATCTGATTCTTCACAAAAGTTCTAAGATAATACATTGGAGAAAAAACAGTACCTTCAACAAGAAAACTGAATAGCCACATGTAGAAGACTGGAACCAGATGTGTGTCTCTCACGTTGCACAAAAGTCAATTCAAAATGGATCAAAGTTCTTAAATGTGAGACGTGAAACTTTGAAACAACTACAGGAAAACATATGAAGACATAAGCATAGGCTATTCTTTCTTAATAAGGCTCCAATAATTTAGGAATGATAGCATTAATTTTAAAATTGCATCAAATTAAAAAAGTTTCTGCATAGCAAAGGAAGAAATAACCAGGGTGAAGAGACTGCCTAACAAATGGGAGATAATATTTGCCAGCTATTCATCTTATAGGGGATTAACATCCAGAATATATAAAGAACCAAAAATAAATAATCAAATCAGTGAATGGGAAAATGAATTGAACAAATATTTCTTAAAAACTAAACACAAATGGCTAATAAATACATGAAAAAATGTTCAACATTGTTAGATCCTGAAACACAAATGAAAACTACTTTGAAATTCCATGTCAGATGGCTATTGTCAAGAAAAAAAACAACAACTAAAGGTGGTGATAATGTGGGGTAAAAGGAATCTTTATCCACTGTTGGTGGGAATGTAAATTAATGTCATAACCATTATGGAGGTTCCTTAGAAAACTAAAAGTAGAACTCTCATATGATTCAGCTATACCATTCCTGGGTGTACAACTGAGGGAATGTAAGGCAGAATACAGGAGAGATATCTGCATGCTCATGTTTATTGTGGAACTAACCACAGTAGTCAGCTTATGGAATCAACCAAGGTACGCTTCAATGGATGAATGGCTATAGGAAAGGATATATGTATATATATATATTATTCAACCATTAAGAAGGAGAAAATTATTTTATTTTCAGAAAAATGGATGGAACTGAAGATCATCCTGGTAAGTGAAATGTCAGGCTCACATGTTTTCACTCATATGCAGAATCTAGTTTAAAAAAACAGCAAGCAAAGTAGAAGGCGTTATAGATGTGAGCCTCTGGCTCCTTCTTTCTTATATGCGTTTTTATTAGTGTGTATTAATTGCACAAAGGGGTTATACTGTGGTGTTTCACACATGCATATATTGTACATTGATCAGTTTAATCCCCTCTATTGCTTTCTCTATTCCTAATGTCCCCTCCTTCCCTATTTTCAACAAATTTCAGTGAGCTTCCTGGTGCCACCTTCATACATAGATACAATGTATTTCAGCATTGTCCTCCCCCAATTATTCTCTTTCTTCCTTCCTCCATCATCTTGTCTCCCTGACAGTCTCTGGATTATAGTTATGCTTTTGTTTATACATATATAATGACATATGTGTATATATTAATGTATATATATATATATATATATATATATATATATATATATATAATTTCAGGTTTAGATTCCACATATGAAGAACAACATGTGATTTTTGTCCTTCTGAACCTGGCTTGCTTTTCTTAACATGACGATCTCTTGTTCTATCCATTTTCCTGTAAACATCATAATATCACTTTTCTTATGGCTGAATAATACTACATTTTGTTTATATACCATATTTTCTTTATCCTTTCATTGGTTTAAGACTATATATAGGCTGACTCCTAAGCTTGGCTATCGTGAATAAAGCTGCAAAAAACATGTGGAGGGGGTGCTATTTTCTCACTCCCTCCCTTGTTAGAACGAGCTTTTTCTCTTTTGCTCCTGGTTATTACTGATCCTAACTGGGCTTAACTGGGGGTGACTGGAGATTCAGAAAAGACACAAGATAGACAGACAGACAGAAAGTGGGGTCAGGTGTGTTGGGCGCTCAGGTGGAGACGCCCAACCCTCATTGCTTCTTTTCTCTATCTTTATTCTTTAAGGCCTTTCTCCTTTATTCTTTTAAGGCAGTTCTTTAAAACCTTGCTTAAAACTTCTTTCCTCAGACTCTCACTGTCCCATGTTTTCTCTTAGTTCATCTTTAGCCTAATTGCTCTTAAAGTCTTTTTGCCCCCAGGCTTGCAGCTTTTCTTTAGCATTCTCTCTTTAGCTTTCTTAAAGCCTCCGTGCTGTAGTGGGAAATTGCTCGCATTGCTTTCCTGTACATATGTGTTATATTCTAAATTGATTCTTCTCGAACTAATCTTTTCTCTAGTTCCTGATTCCCTTCTCCTATAGCTTATCTCAAATAGCAAAAACCCTCGGTCCTTCTTATTAATATTTATACTCTCTTTCTCTTCAACAATATTAGAGATAAGGGCAGAACAGTTTCTGCTTAGAGGTGGGGGGAGGGGGGAGAGATGACCTGACCCAGACATTGTATGCATATATGAATAAAAGAAATAATTTTTAAAAAGCCTCCGTGCTTAGACTTGCAAAGTCTCGGTCCTCTATCTTGCACTGTCCCATGTTCTCTTTGGCTTTCCTTTAGCTTCTAAAGCCTATATTAAAGTTCTTTCTTTAGCTTAGCTTTCCTAAGGCCTATGTTTAAGTTCTCAGTTCAGACTTTCTATCTACCCCTCTTTAGCCATTCTTTTCCTTTTAGTAATTTCCCTTTAGCAATTCTTTTCCCTTCAGTAATTCTTTTTGCTTCCATAAGCTTCCTGCACCAAAAAGCCCAAAGCAAAAACCCAAGCCAAAACCCAAAGTAAAAGCCAAAGGTAAAAAGCAAAAGGCCCCAAGCCCTCCTTCAGTGAGTGGCAAACAGGGTGGAGCAGAGGCTCTTGGGGAGGGGAGTGACATTGTAACAGGAAAAACCTATGTTCCTTCTTCTATGAATGCAAGCTTAGGAGATGCAGCTGTTTTGCTTTTTCTGTTTCGTGACCAGGGCTGTGCCTATCTCGGCTTACAGGTAAAAGCAATTAAGCTGCATCTCACCTTGCTTATGTCCAGTTCTCATAGGCTTCTCACAATCCACTCTCCACATATCCCTTTGTTTTTAATTTTGTAAAATGCTCCCCATGAAACCTGCTCTCCAATTCAAAGGAGTTGCTTCGAAACCTCTGTTTTATGCCAGGGCTATTAGGATCCAGGCTCTCAAGCACAAGGTAAAACATCTCTGACTAAGAGAAGCCCAAAAGCAGTCTGTAGGGGACACTTCACAAGAGCAGAAATCTTTTGGCTTGCAGAGGTGACCCCTCATGCATGGGTCCCATACTTGATGGGCCAGAGTGTCCTCCTGACCCTCCTTCATCTGACAGTGAATTAGAATCTCCAGACTGAACTTTACTTTTAAGGTGGGGCTGACAGCTCAGCACTTCCAGTGCCCACAGCGTCTTGTTACTGCCTCTCACACTCCTGTAAGACTGCTTTAAGGTGAGTCCCCATTCCCAAGGGGGAAAATCCTTTACTTCTCTACCATAAGTCTCTACCATATTCTATTGTATGATTTCCACTTTATCATTCTTCTACCGTATAACACTTAATTCTACCATGTAATGCTTAATACTTTACCTTGTGATTCTTAACATAGCTTTTTAAAGCCTACACATAGATTCCCAACTTTTTACACCTGACTGTATTCAATTCACCCTCTCTCTCACCTTGTTTATTTTTCTTTTTCTTGCTTATTTTTTGCTTCTCTATTATGGTCGTGGCCCCTCCCCCCAAGAGTGTCTCCTCATCTTAGGCTTTGAGTCCCCCTGTAGTTAATTAATACCCTGCAGTCAGGTCCCTGTTCAGGCACCAGCTTTTGTGCACCACATGAGCTTGTCCTAGAAACCTAACTGGGGGCAACAGGAGGTGCAGAAAAGACAACTGACAGAAGACCAAACATGCATAAAGCTGGGGCCAGGAAAGCTGGGGGCTTGGATGGAGACACAGCAGCCCCCTTCCATCACGAGGTGGAGAGGCATTTCTTGGGGGAGGGGGTGTGACATTGTAGTCCTTGAGAACAAGAGGAACCTGTGACAGCTTCTCTCTGAACAGAAACATCTTAGGGAAAAACAGCTCTGCTGCATCTTGCCCACTTCTGCAGGTGAGGTTGTGACAATACAACTGTTCAATTTATTGGACATAACTATGGTTGCTCCCTTCTGTGGTTTGGGGCTGTGCCAAACTCAAACATGCAGCTTATTTGATACACCTGTTGGCTCCCCACAAACATGGATGTGAAAGTTTCTCTATTGTATTCTGGCTTACATTCCTTTGTACATATGCCCAGGAATGGTATCCACTCTACTTTTAGGTTATTTTTAAGAACCTCCATACTGCTTTGCGTATTGGCTGCACTAATTTATATTCCCATCATCAGTAAATAAGGGTTCCTTTTCCCCCTCCATCCTCACTAGCATTTGTTCTTGTTTGAATTTTTGATGATAGTCATTCTGACTGGGGTGAGATGAATTCTCAATATCATTTTTATTTTCATTTTCTTAATGACCAGGGAAGCTGAAGATTTCTTCATGTATTCATTTGCCATTCATACTTCATCTTTCAAGAATTTCTGTTTAATTTATTTATCCATTTATTAATTGGTTCTTTTAGAGTTTAGTGTTTTAGCTTTTCAATATTCTAGTGATTAATCCTTTCTCAGATATATAGCTGATAAAGATATTCTCCCATTATATGGGCTATCAGCTCATCTTACGGACTATTTCCGTTGCTGTACAGAAGATTTTTAGTTTGATGATATCCCATTTGTCAATCCTTGCTGTTATTTTCTGAGTTCCTGGAGTTCTAATCAGGAAGTTGTTGCCTAAGTCTATAAATTCTAGTGTTTCCCTTTTGTTTTCTTATAGCTGTTTCAAAGTTTCAGGTCTTACATTAAGGTCTTTGATCCACTTTGAATTGGTTTTAGTATAGGGTGAGAAATAGGGATCTATTTCCAGTCTTCTGCAGGCAGATACCCAGTTTTCCTAGCACCATTTGTTGAAGGTGCTATCTTTTCCCCTGTATGTTTTTGGCACTTTTGTCAGAAATCAGTTGGCTGTAACTATGTGGGCTTATTTCCTGGTCTTTTGATCTATTGGTTTACATGTCTATTTCTGTGCAAGTACTATGCTGTTTTTGTTACTATGGCTGTAAGCATAATTTGAAGTCAGGTATTGTGATACCTCCAGCATTGCTCTTTTTGCTCATGATTACTTTGGCTATTTCAAGGTTATTTCTGCTTCTATATGAATTTTAGAACTGATTTTTCAACCTCTGAGAAGAATGTCATTGGAATTTTGATGGGTATTACATTGGGTATATAGATTGATTTTGGTAGTATAACCGTTTTCACAATGCTGATTCTATTGATCCATGAGAATGAGAGGTCTTTCCATCTTTTGGTGTCTCTTTGATTTCTTTCTATAATGTTTTATAGTTCTCCTTGTAGAGGTCTTGTACTTCCTTATTCCAATTTATAACTACCTATTTTATTTTATTAGGTGCTATTGTGAATGAAATTGCTTTCCTGATTTCTTTCTCTGCTCATTCATTGGTGGTGTATAGAAAAGCAACTGATTTTTTTCTGTATTCTGCTACTTTGCTGAAAGTGTTTATGGGGTCTAAGAAAGTTTTAGTGGAAATTTTAAGATCTTTTGTGTATAGGATCTTATAATTTGAAATAGGGATAATTTTTATTCTTCCCTCCTTATTTACATCCCTTTTATTTCCATCTCTTACCTTATTGCTGTGGCTAGGAATTTGCTTACTATGTTAAATATAAGTGGGAAGGGTAGATACAATTGTTTTGCTCCTGATTTTGAAGGAAATTGTTTCAGTTTTTCCTCATTTAGTATGATCTTGGCCGTAGGTTTGTCATATACAATCTTTATTATGTATAAGTATGTTTCTTCTATTCCAAGTTTCTTCAGAGATTTTTATCATGAAAGGATATTGAATTTTGTCAAAGGTTTATTGTTTACTTATTGAGCTGATCATGCATTTTTGTTCTTAATTTTCTAAATGTGTTGTACTGCATTTATTGTTTTGCATATATTGAAGCATCCTTACATCTCTGGAATGAAACCAACTTGATCATTTCACTGTGTTGTTGGATTCAGTTCACAACTATTTTATTGAGAATTTCTTTTATCTTCTCAGGGAAATTGGTCTATAACTTATTTTTTGTTGCATCTTTATTTAGCTTTGCCTTATGGTAAAACTGGCTTTGTAGAATGACTTTGATATGTTCCTTCACTTTTTATTTTTTGGAGTTGTTTGAGAAGCTTTGGTGCTAGATTTATTTAAAGATTTGGTAGAATTCAGCCTTAAGTCCTTCTGGTCCTGGGCTTTTCTTTTCTGGAAGATTCTTTTTTAAAAATTTTATTAGCATATAATAGTTGTACAGGAGGATAAATTGTGATATTTATATATGTGCTCACAATGTATCTTAGATTTATCCCCTCCATCTTTATCCCTCCTCCCTCCCTCCCCTTTTCTTAGAACAATTTCAGCAGGTTTGATTCTTTTATTTTCATACATGGATACAAAATACAGCCACCATATTCACCCTATGCCCCTTTTCTTTGTGCCCACTCACCTTGCACTGGTACCCCTCTGGAAAAGACATGTTTTCCTTTGGAAGATTCTTGATTAGTGTTTCAATCTCATTACTCATTAGAGATCTGTTTAAGTTGTTTATATTATCTTGGTTCAGTTTTGGTGGGTCATAGGTATCAAAGAATTTATTAATTTCTTCTTGATTTTTCCAGTTTATTGGAGTAAAAGTTTGCAAAGTATTCTCTAGTGATCTTTTGAATTTCATGTTATCTGTTGTACAGTCCCCCCCTTTCACCTCTGATTTTTATTTATTTGGGTTCTTCTCCCTTCTTCATTTGGTTAGTTTTGCTAATGGTTTGTCAATCTTGATTATCTTTTCAAAGAACCAATTCTTTGTTTCATTGATTCCTTATATTATTCTTTTGGTCTACATTTTGTTATTTTCTTCCCTTCTTTTTATTGTTTCTTTCAATCTTCTGGCTTTGGGATTGGTGTGTTCTTGTTCATCTAATAGCTTGATATGCATCATAATATTGTTTATTTGAGATCTCCAGTTTTCTGATGTAGACTCTTATGCTATAAACTTTCATCTCAGCACTGCCTTTGCTGTGTTCCATGAGTCCTGGTTGGCTGTGTTTTCATTTTCATTTGATCTAGGAATTTTTAATTTATTTTCTATTTTTTTTGCTGATTCACTATGCATTCAAAAGTTTGTTAATCTCCATGTGTTTGAATAGTTTCTGTAGTTTTCCATGTTACTAATTTTGAGTTTTATTGCATTATAGTCTGTTAGTACACATAAAATTGCTTTGATGTATTTTGTCTTTGTTGAGACTGGTTTTATGATCTAAGATATGATATGTTTTGGAGAAAGATCCATAGATTATTGAGAAGAATGTGCAATCTTCTGTAGAATTCAATACTCTATAGGTGTCTGTTAAGTCCATTTGATCAATTATGTTGTTTTAGGATGTCTTTGCTGATTTTTTTGTCTGAATGTTCAGCCAGCCATTGAACATAGGGTGTTTATGTTACCCACTACTATAGTATCAGATCCTATCTGTCTATTTCAGTAATGTTTATTTTCTGAATGTAAGGGTATGGACATTCAGTGCATATATATTTAGAATCATTTTATCTTCTTGATGGATTGTTCCCTTCATTAATGTATAGTGTCCTTTATAAAATCTTTCTTGACTAGTTTTTGCGTGGAATCTGCTTCATCAGTTATAAGCATTAGTACTCCTGCTTGCTTTCCCCTTTTGTTTGCTTGGTATAACTTTTCCCATCCTTTCACTGTCAGCCTTTGATTATCTTTGGTTGGGAAGTGTATTTCTTGTACACAGAAATTGTTGGATCCTGCTTTTTGATACAATCAGACAATATGTGTTTTCTGATTGGAGAGTTCAGCCCATTTATATTTAAAGTTATGATTGAGAGGTATTTACTATATCCGAGGTTCTGCTGCTCACCCCCCAGGTTAATACTTGTGTTGCTTGTTCTTTTCTTTTGCCATTATTCATGTTTGGGTTTTGCTGCTTTGATGAATTGGGCATGTTTGATAATTTCCTATTTCTCCTGAGTTCATCCATTCTCCTTTTGAATGATATTCTTTCCTGGACTCATGTTTGTGATGGTCTGTCTGTCTCTTCTCTGTGTAGTAGTCCCTTAAATATCTTTTGTAATGCAGGTTTGGTGGACATAAATTGATTTAGCTTATTCTTATCCTGGGAAGTTTTTATTTATTTATTTATTTATTTAGTCAAAATAACAGCAAAATTTATTAGGAGAGGAACAGGGGACAGAAAAGAGAGAGAGAGAAGCATTTCCTTTTACCCATGCAGGAAATGGGAGCAAATACATCAAAAGTTTTTATTTTTCCATCATAATTAAATAACTTTCCTGAATATAGTATTCTTAGTTAACAGTTGCTTTCTTTAAAATCTTGAAATATATTTTTCCATGTTTTTCTAGCTTGTAGGGTTTGTGCTGAGAAGTCTGAAGTGATTACCTTTGTATGTAAGTTGGCATTTTTCTCGTACAGCTTTTAGTATCCTTTGATTTCTAATTTTGGAAATTTACTTATGACATGATGTGGAGATATTCTCTGGTCATGTCTACTTGGAGTTCAAAATGCCTTCTATACATGGGTATCTATATCTTTCCCAATACTAGGGAAATATTCTGTGATGATTTCACTGAATAGATTTCCTATGACTTTTGTTTATATTTCAGCTTCTTTTCTTCTATCCCATGGATTCTTGAGCTTGGTCTTTTGATCATGCTCCATAGTTTTGAAGATTATAATCATAATTGTCATTTTTTGTTTTATCTGAGTGTAATATTTCCTTGATCTTACCTTTCATTCCTGATACATATTTTTCTTCTGCTTGATCTTATCTGCTGATGATAATACCCATTGTGGTTTTTATTTTTTTTATTGTGTTTTTCATTTCTAACATTCCTGTTTGGTCTTTTTGCCCTCACATTTTCCATGTCCCTGCTGAATTTCTCATCTTTGTGGCTGACATTCCTGTCTAGGTCATAAATTGATTTTCTAATTTCATTTATCTATTGATTTAAATCCTCTTTGAGGTTCCTGGTCATTTTTAAAAGTAGGATTCTGAATTTCTTGTCTGACATTTCAGCCAATTCATTGTCTTTGGATTCAATTATTGTTTGTGAGGTTTTGGAGGTGTAATATTCACATTTGTGTTTCTTTTTTTCTTTTCTTTTATTGTTTTTACATTTACTTACATGTGTATACATTGTTTGGGCCACTTCCAGCCTCCTCCACCCAACTCCTCACTGTGGCTGGGCAGAACTTGTTCCACCCTCTCGTTCTCCGATTTTGATAAAGAGAAAATATAAGAGATAATATCAAAGACATAATATTTTTGCTAGTTTGAGGTAAAGACAGTTATACAGAGAGATTCCTAGTGTTGCTTCCATGCACATGTGTATTGCAACCTACATTGGTTCATCTTTACCAGACCTCTTCATTACTTCCTGGTCCCCTTCTCATTGTGGCCTCTGCCAGTTTAAGATTACTTTATTTGATCCTCTACAGTAAGCATATCAGCCACATTCAAGTTTTAGGTTTCCTTCCCTTTCCTTATTTCTCCCATGCATGTTCTTCGCTTATTGTGTGACCCATGTCCAATGGTATTGCTGCATTTGTTTAGGTCTATAATCCACATATGAGGGAGAACATGTGATTTTTGGCCTTCTGAGCCTGGCTAACTTTGCTTAAGATGATGTTCTCCAGTTCCATCCATCTGTAGTTTCACACAAGCAGCTTTGGAACTGGCTGGTGGGGAAAATGGTTCTGCTTTTTTCAGTGCAGCATGGCATAGGGAGGCTTTCCATGGGCTCGGAGAATGTCACAGAGTTTGATTCTGATTGATGCTCTGTCTTCTGCTTGTTGGGAGAAAAGAAAAAAGAAAGAAAGAGAAAAAAAAAAGACAAATGGCTGGGGGGCTTTTTCACCAGGGCTGGACATGCCTTGCTGGCTGTGGTGCATGGGATTTTCCCAGCTGTTAGGTACAATTAAAGGCTGATTTAAGGGTCAGTCTTTGAATTTTATCTGCAACTAATGTGATGGTGGCTGTTATTTTGGCTAGAAGCAATCAGAATTACCCAAGTGTAGCTCCAACATCTCAGGATGGTTTCTGTTGTCACAGTGCTTAGGATTTCTGATTCCCTACCCTAGCTGCCATCTTGGATATTCCCATATTTGTCCTTCTATGCTGTGATTTGTGCATGTGTTAGAGTGAGTTTCTCTTTTACTTCCTGTCAGGTGGAGATAGCAGACTGCAGTAACAAGGCCAGTAATTGAACAATAAGTCAAATATCTAAACAGAATAAAAAGGAAGGCGAAACATCAGGTTCCTCCAAATAAGGTTGTCCAGTAATGCAACTCTGGTTGTTAGAGGATAGACAGGGAACTTAATGGTAGTTAAATGTATAGGTATCACAGATGAAGTAATATAAAGGATTGAGTTGAGGAAAGGAAGGAAGTAGGAAAATAGGAAGAAAGGCAAGAAGATATGGGAAATGACAGTATGAGAGAGCACTGTATAATATTGACAAAAATACAAAATGTTTAAGGAAATTGAGAAAAGAGAAAAAGAAGATTAAAAACAATAAAGAAAGAAAAAACACCACAAATCAAACAGAAAATCCAAAATAAACAGAACAAAGCAAAACAACCCAGCTATATTCTTGCTAAGAAGTGTGTCTCTGTACAAATATCTGGGTTCTCTTGCAATCTTTGGTGCTTAGCAGTCTAGCTGTGTCTTTCTATTGTGTTTTGATACTGTGCTCCTCAAGACATCCACCTGGTGTCTCCCCTTTCTAGGAAGCAGCCCACTGTGGCTGTCAAAGCTTCTGCTTCAGAGGGCATGGGGCTGCCAAATATGTGCATCCTTCAGATGTTGGAACTCCTTCCTGAGGAACCCTGCATCAAATAAGTGATGCTTTCCAGTTTACAATTCCTTTGGAGGGTGGAAATTCCTAATTCTGCCAGTGAGGTTGCCGAGTTGCTTAACAACCCAGATTGGTGTACCCAGGCAGGTTTCCTAGAGTGAGGCTTTCTGGCAGGTGGGGGCTTCTAGTTCCACAGGAAGGGTTGCTTGGGGATGGGATGGTGCAGCTTCAGCAGGTGGGGTAGGTGAGATTTCTCATCTTGATCTTCTTTTCAGCTAGGGCTGCTTCATGAAAGAGCAGCTAACATGTAGGCAGAGCTGCTTCCAGGGCTCAGTGCTTGAAAATTTAGTAACATACTCCACCTAATGTACATGCCATCGGGTACTTACCTTCTTCTCTCAAGTCTGTCCATCAGCCCTTCAATAGTGTGCAGCAGCATGCATCCTCCCCTATCCACTCAGTTAGAACAGTGTCTGTGGAGCAGTGCAAACCCTTACAATGTGCTGGGTCCACACTGAGTCTTGATAGGAAATTCATTTGGGTAATAGGGCTCAGCAGGGTTTGGGGGGGTTGGATGTGGAGAGGAAAAGCAAAACAAACAGAAAAAACCCAAATGAGTAGCCTGCATTTTCCATCTGGAGGATGTCTTTATGCCCTCACACACAGTGAGTTTGAGAGGATGACCTGGAGTCCCTGGTCTGGATTGTGACTGCTGAGCAAATTTACTTATGAAGAGTACTGTACACGGGTGCAGTCTCTGTCTCACCACACAACCAGGTTAGATTTAAGGATTGTGGGAAGTATAGGTACTTTTTGTACCTGGAAATGCAGGTCTGTCGTCAGGGCCTTACCTATGGTCATGACTTCTGTTTTTCTCTTACCTCCTTTACTGAGAGGAGTTGGGATTGGGTTTTGAACTTTTGCTGATTTTTGCTGGTATCTTTTTTTCTCCTTGCTCATTTGCTGTTCAGTTCCAGTAGCCTTTCCTCTCCTTCTTTATGGTATAGTTTCTCTTGAGTTTTCTGACTTTTCCCATTCACATAGTCAAAGGATGTATGCTTCTAAATCACCATCTTGTCCTGCCTCTCCATATGAGTCCTTTCTAAACAGCTTCTCTAGTTGCTTACCATTGTTTGAGATGATTTCCAAAACTCCTTCACAGTGACTTTTATGTGGGACTACTTTCTGAAGGTAAGATTCTCTCCTTTTCCTGTCTGCCAAATCTCTGTGTCCTATTTCTCTTGACTATTTGCCTTCTTTTTTCACCTTACAATGTGGTGTTTGCATTGCCAATACTCTTTGTAGAGTATTATTATTTTTGTTTTCCCATAATGACTTTATAATAAACATATCAATGAGGAGATAGCTGTTTACTTCAAAAAGTCTTGGTGATGAAGTGTTAGTATGAAATCTGTGCACCTTAAATGGGTTTCAAATACTTCTGACTTTTTAGAAACACATCAGTTGTACAAAATATAGCACATCTGTAAGAAGCTTACAAGCAGGTGCTAATGCAAAAGCACCAAGGGAAGAATAGTATTATGACAGAGATATTTTTAATTAGTTGCTTTAATAAAAAGTTACAACTTTATCTTCTGCTCAGCATAACAAATGTACTTTGGTCTTTAAGTCAGCTCATATAATACAATTAACTGGCAGGAAAGCCAGGTTTCTTCACCAAGTGGCCATAGCAATATCAGGACCATGTTGGAATAACTTAAACTTCCCTAATGAGCTTCAGAGCATTAATGAGAAGATTTTCTATTCTTGTATGATTAATACTACTCTGTGATAGAGAGAGGATTTTTTTTATTCTGAAGAAAATGTAAAGCAGAAAAGTTCAAGATAAATGATTAAGAGGAAGTTAAAAAGTATTTAATCCCTCATACCCCAAAGGGGATTAATTATGGACAGCCAATCCATGTCAACACATAGATAAGCATGGCAAACAATCATGATAATCTAAAATAAAGTGGCAAAAGTCTATTTTCAAATTATGAGTGTTTTAACCATTTATTTTTTTTTACTCCAGTCAGTCAAGCAATCAGTAAAGACTGCCTATGTAATTGGATGATTTATGAACTTATATATTTATAGACATTATTATTTATAATGGTCCTGAATATTTTTTCTTCATAAAAATAGTCATTGTAAACCCAGTGAAAATGAACAAACTGGCTATGTGTGTGTTTACGCACATTTAGAAAACCAGCAGGTTAGAAAAAAATAGCATGAAGGAATTATAAGAAAAAGTGATAGTCCAAAGGAGTCACCAAATAATAAACAAACTATTATTAAGATATGTGAGCATACAGAACCATTTGTACTTAAGAAATAAATACAAATATTTTTGAAATATTGGTTTCTATCATCATTGTCCTCTAAAGTAGATTTCCGGATGTCAAGGAGAAATGAAAATGTATTGAGAAGTACTGAGCAGTGGAAATGACTAGTATTGAGGAAATCAAGGAGCAGTTTGTGGGAGAAGTACAATAGAGGTAGGTGGTCACTGCATTAAAATAGATGTTAGTTATGCACAAAAGGTGAACACCTGGGTTAAGGTTGTAGAAGCTTGGTACAGTAGGGTAGCCTTTTGATTTTAATTATGGAGACAATAATTGTAGAGAAAGAGACTTAAAACAAAATGCCAGAATCAAAAGGTAGAGGAGATCTACTGGTTTTCAGTTATTTGAATGGTGTCAGTTATCTCTAAATGAGTGTCTAGAAGGCTTCAATTTCAGCAGGTGTCACATTTATTTACTTAAACAAGTAGTTGAATTGATGATGATATGATCTAGCTATGTATCTTAAAGTTTGTTGGGAAAACTTTGTGTGCTGTGTTTCCACCCCACTGGGCTGTGTAGGAACTGGACTGTGGCTTGCAACACTTCTTTCCTGAGATAAGAGGGCCCATAAGGCTGCACTGGGCTTTTGGCCTTGTGCAGCCAAGAGTTGGCTGTTCCTGTTTCGGACTGATTATGAACTTTGTTTTGCTTAGGAGTCCTCAAATATCCCCACAGCTTTCTGTATTTCAGACACCACAGGTGAGAGGTTGAGGTCCCTAAGCATGAAGTAGAGTTCACACAACCACTCTGTCCAGGAGGGCATCTGCTAGCCATGAGATTAAACACATTGCAAGGATCTGGATCTAGTGTACCCTTTCCTCTCTTGGGCAAGTAAACACTCTACCCCTTGAGTCTGCTGTGTCTATTCTTTGTTCTCAGAGACTTAGGATCTTGCAGAGACCTCAGATCATGCATTTTCTCTGAGTGGAACTTACTTGTGTTTTTACCTTGGCTATCTTCATGTGATATTCTATCCTGCAGCACAGCTTAACTATCTGGTGAAAGCTTAAAGCAGCTCTTTCCCTAACCACTATGAGGACTGTGCCATGATTTGGACATAGGAGGAAAACTGATTTGTGCATCTGGTTCAACTTTCGCAGATGGACCACACAGCCATTCCTCTCTTAGATGGCTTTCCTCTTGGGAAGTCTTCCAGGGGTAAGGAGAAATTTCTTCACTGCTCTGGATCCTACAGATCTCTCTTATTTTATGTTCAGAGGAATCTTCACTCCACACTCTCTCTTAAACTTTATTTTCCTTCTGTATTTTTTCCATTTTCCATTGAGAACCATTACCTCCATATTGTTTCCAATTCCTTGGATAAGAGAATTGATCTTTAAGGTGTCCCATGAAGAGTGAGGATGGTATGCTATCTTTCAAGTAGGACAAAGAAAAGCAGAGTAACAGAAGAAATGTCTATATTAAGATTATTTGAATATTCATATTTTGTAAAATTTCTATTTAAGTGTGTACATCATTTTTAGTAAATTAAAGTGATATAATTGGATCTTAAAAATAGCAGAAGTTTTTTTGTCAAATGGGAGTCAAAGAGATATGGAAATTCTCTACATTTTAAATATGCCTTAATTCCTGAATTTTCTGTGATTGAATTTATATCAACAAAGAGAAGTAAAGAGTAAGGAAATTAACCAGAAATTTCAGCTTAAAATAGCAATTGAAAAGTAAATAAAAATTTCTACAGAATTCTAGGATTTATCTTCTACCTGGATAATATTGGTAGATACTTGCTTAACTCTCTACTCTTAGTAAAAATTTTAATTTGTCAGAGTATAAAGTAAAATAAAGGTATATTATAGAAATGTTTTAATTGATTAAGAGATAAGACATTCAAATGTTCCGTGATATGCCAGGATTCAAGAATATCTTATTGCAGAGGAGATCTTAACGCAGTTTGTTTTGTTTCTACTGCAAATAAAGGGCCAAGGAATATCTTCTAATAACTCACAACTGCATCTTTTCTTGTTAGAACATGTTACCCAGCACTTTTTGATTAGATGTTCTCAGATAATAGCTGGGGCAGATTGACCAAAGGAGAACAATTTTTTAAAATCAGGATAACATAATGATTCCATCACAAACTTTAGATAGAGCTATGGATATCACCAATTTTCTTTCTTTTTTGTTTTTTTAAATTCATTAACAGTACTGTATATTTAGTGGAATTGAAGACAGGACCTTCTGCAGGTCTCAATACAACTTTATAAAAGGACATAACAATGCCTTTAAAATCACATCCATTAGATCTTCTATAAAAAATCAAGTTTTCTAGTATCTTGGCCATAATTTGAGGACAGGGACCCTGAACACACTAACTAGTGGGATATGGTAGACCGAGATCGAGTTTTCTGCCTGACTACAGCCAGTGATCTTGGCTTTTCTCTGTTTTTTGAGTCATTTTGGGGGCATATTTGTTCACCTATGAAAGGAAGGAATTGTCCAACATGTACTGAAGTTCTTTATATTCTAAAATTCTTTGGATAATTTGCCTGAAATCCTACAGATGCCATAATCTGGCTGCTATACAGTAAATGTTTGATGATTATAAAAAGCAATTGACTTTCCAAGGGGTAGTAACAAATGTAGTATGGAAATTCTGTGGCATCTCAACAGCTGTGATTTGGAGCACAGGCAATGTTCTAAATACTTTTCTATATTTACTTTTTATTTCTCATAACAACCACATGACATGTTGATTATTATTCTCAAAGTTATTATCATCATATTCATTTGCAAGTGAGGAAATTAAGGTCTGGAGAGTTTCATTAATTTGCTTAAAGGCACAGTGAGTAAGCTGTAGAGCCAAGGTATAACCTGGCATTCTTGTCTTATAACCAAACACTTGTTATGATATCTTACTGTGACAATTCACTGAAGTATTACTAAGTTACATGAAGTGTTACTTACTAACAAGTTTAATAAAATTTGACCTTTCTGTGTGTTCAAATATAACTTAATCAATTTCCTATTCATCGACACCTACAATTTATATTTCTGTAAGCTATGTGAAACTAAAAAGCTGTAACATCAACTTTTCTTTTTAACTTAATACTGCAATTCATTTGTGTGATTTTTCTAGCATAGACTGTATTAATGCTTTTTTTTATAATTTAATTTACGGGGAACCAATTTCTGATCAATTTTCATAAGCTAAATAATATTTTGTACTATATGAAGATATAAGTAGCCAATATGTGGCTCTTTTAATTCTTTAGCAGGCCTTAGTTAGTTCTTTGGTACACTGTCTTAGCCCAGAATACACTCTACTTAGAAATAATTTGATCATTTGTTTTATTTAAGCAATTGCCACTCAATCATATACTGATATTACTGCCTGTGTGATTTGAAAACAACTATTCCTTTCACTATTTTCAAAACTTTAAATGGGACTGAATTTACAGTGATCTGCCTTGTGATATGATATTGGGTTTAATAAATTGCAAACGAGTCATGAATAATGAAGAAGTAACAGAATGAAAATTAAGCAAAATGACCCAGATGAATCGTGCACAATAGTTTTTTTTTTCTTTTAGTCAGAGAAGAAACTGTTTGCAATAAAAGCTAACTCTTCTAAGACCTGTTAAGGACAATTTTTATTGCAAAGTGAGAACATTTCAAGTTCCATTTGAATAATGTAGCAATTCTGGCCTGGTGAAAATGGATAAGCTTCTAGAATTCTTGGAAAAAAAGCCTACTGCAAAAAAGCCTTAAAAATGTACATTGGTACATATGTAAAAATGTACATATCTTAGCAGGAGGACACTTGGTTCCCTAGTGCTGGATGAACAAACACTTTTCAATGATGCAATCCCTATTATTTTGGTACTCAATTGAACTTCAGAGTGTCACATCAATACATGTTTGAATGATAAATTATAAAGGTTCTGGCCAATTTTTACTCAAATTAATGCTTAAAAATTAAAATGTTTTTATTTGATCAATATGTATCATTTTAGTCTATCCAAATAGACTCAGAAAGTATATGGAAATGTTTCATGAAAACTTGATATTATTGGTGAAAATTCTGCTTTTCAGAGTTTCTTAAATAGCTTGAACTGCTAAGTGTTCACAAAAGCAATTAAAAAGAAGTTACTTAGAAATACAGATCAGAACGCCTTATGAAGCAAGCATTTGAAAAATTGACTTTAGCCAGTTTAAAAATAAATCCCTAATATCTTCTAGTTATGGCATCAATGTGGCTTGAGTTAGTAACTCAACCTTGTCATCAAGAATCCAACAAGTTCTCTTCTTTTTCTTTTTTGGTGGCAATGGGATTTGAATTCAGAGCCTGTCCTTCTTTTCTCTTTTTAAAATTATATTATTGTTGTACTAGGAGTACATCGTGACATTTACAAAAACTCTTACAATGTATCATAATTGATTTCACTGCCTCCATCATTCTTCTGTCATGGAAACAAGCCAGGTCACATATTGTGAACAAGACAGACAGGTCTCCTTTATTAAGACCTTAACTCAAGTTGGCAGACTGGACTCTTAGGAGAGACAGAACTGACTGTAGATGACCACACTGCTCACTTGAACAGAGAACAGTAGGCTGTTATTGATTCTTCATGGGCATGGTCTCAAAATACGTCCTCCTTGTATGCAAGCATTCTGGTTTTGTTCTTGGTGGGCTAATGGGTGGCCAATTCCATTCAGAAGTTACTGAGTTACAGTTGGAGCATTATCTTGCATAAACATCCTGGCTTCATGATAGGGCTGAAGGACTTTACATATTTGAATTGCTGAGCAGTGTGGAGTGGAAGCAACACGTATCCATACCAACAGGCAGTAAGTCAAGGTACACAGCCAGTATTGTAGGAAAAACACTTCTCTTAATGGTCAACATGTCTACATGAGGAGCTGAGCAGATGCTAACTCAAAGGTTGAGACAGCAAAAGGGACATACAGATATAAAAACAGAGAGGCGAAGCCTTTATCCTATTTTAGTAATCCATCATATTATCTGTAGGTTTAAGTAAAAAGTTAGTGTTTCAGCAAAAGTTTCTGTGAAGTAGCATAGCCAGCTGTTGTCATAACCCACATGCCAAAGGTGTTGTCTGCAGTGAAGCTGGTGGAAAACTAATGCTATGTTGCTCAGTTATTTTGGTTGTAAGAGGCTTCTACTTTGTAAACATTCTTGCCTTGTGGTCTAATCTGGTGTTGTGTGACAAAGCTATCAAGAAAGTATAAAGATGGAGACAAAAGAAAAATATACACTATGGTTTTAACTGGTAACAGGTCAACGCCTAGAAGTGATTTGCATTTTGACTCCTTGAAATGAAGGAAGAAGGCTGAATTAGCATCATTGTCTAACACCAGGATGCAAAGCAAGTGAAACCACATCACTGTTTTCATGATAACTTTTGTGTGTAGCAGGCTCTAGTAAAGTTTGATTTCACTGGCCTAATATTATTTTGTACAATGTTCAAAGC
The DNA here is from genome assembly GCF_047511655.1 of Castor canadensis. Classification (NCBI taxonomy): domain Eukaryota; kingdom Metazoa; phylum Chordata; class Mammalia; order Rodentia; family Castoridae; genus Castor; species Castor canadensis. The sequence goes on from NC_133388.1 coordinate 76,098,754, forward strand.
TACAGTGAAAAAATGAAGGTTTTCTCTTTTACTTCCTTTTCGGAATTCAGTTATGGCAGAGGCTTTGGATTCTTAATTATACAGATGCAAAATAGATATTTAAAATGAAAATAACTTCATAAATTTGTGAACTTTTACTGTATTCATTTCTTATGACAGAGATTGCTACTTATTTTCATAAATTTTAGTTGGGCTGTGGCTGCTCAGAATAAAGACTATTTGGTAGCAATCCTTGCAGCTATGTGATCAAGTACTGCTCATTGGGACATTGGAATTAATGTGTAAAACTTCCAGCTAATGTTTTTAAAAGGACAGTGGAACAAATTATGGGTGAAAGGAACAGTAAGAAAGAAGCCAGGATACCTGGTGACTTTTAAATAGAAGATCTGATATGTGGCTTAATTATTCTAACTCATCTAAGCCATTTTTAATTTAGGCTGAATTTACGTTCTAATATAGAGGACAGTCAATATCAATAATGCATCTAGAAATAAGGAAAGATTCATTGAGGAGAATCTATTGAGTGTGCAATATAAAATACATTGCTTGCTGTCGAACACTTTTAGAAGGAAATAGAATCACATGGAACATCTAATGTTTTTATTTTGATATTGTATTTTTTATGTGCACAACAGAATTAAGTATTTTGAATGAATTTGTCTATTTTAAGCAATTACCATCCAATCACTTTATTTAAAAAAATCAAACTGTATATATCTATCTATATCTGTCTAACTATCTATATTACATCTCTACTGTTTACTGTTTCAAAGCATTTTAAGAAGCTATTGTGCTGGCAGAATTAATTAGATCTGAAAACTGGTATAATAAAAACAATAAAAGCTATAAGAATGCATTAAAATAGAATACCAAAATAATAGAACCTAAGGTTTTTAAAGTTGCATTTGTCTAGTTAAATTTTCCTTAATAACTGGATGTATCAGAATACATTGTTCATTATACTGTTAAGGGAATATAATGAAATGAAAATTGAGGCAATAGAAAATTCAGTATGCACAATTATTTTAAATTTAAAATCTTCCCCATAATGAACATAGCTAAAAACATAAAAGACAAATGATAGAGAAATTAAAAGCAATTATCAGTCGAATTCTCGGCAGAAATTTCTGATTTAAATTAAAGGCTATGATTAAAAATCTCCTGCCTCTTTGTCCTCCATTCTTCCCACAATTCACTACTACCTCAGCACCTTATAACCTATTTTTCTCAAAGACAATCATACTATATTTGATCTATGGCAGAAATGATTGTATTAACTTCACATCTTTCTGGTTCCTGTTTCTATAGGCACTAATGATTAACTTTTAAAAGAACCAGAAAGGAAATACTATTGAAAAAGGGTCATGAAAAGTGGAATTATTTTTCACTTAAATAACCATTTATTTTGTAAATGGAAAAGGGGCTAAGATTGTAAATTGGTGTTTGTAATGCAACATAGTATATTTCAGTGGCTAGGGTGGGATTACAATTTTTTAGGTGCTCTAAGCAGTAAAAAGATTATGGTGCTTCATCTGTACATGTGATAGATTTCTTCATTCAGTCAAAAATATTTTTGAATGTCTTCTAAGGCATTGATCTGGATTCTGGTGGTGTAATAAACAAAATCACTTGTTCTTAGTCGTTTTACATTCCAGTGACTAAAATCAGCACACTATAGAACAAGTATGACACAGCTCAAATAACTACTTTTTGGTGAACCCTCTTTTCTTCATTGGGAGATATAAAATTCATTAAAAAGTTTGTGTTCTTTTGTTGCTACCTTGTGCACGTACTTCAATTTCATATTGGTTTTTATGCACTGATACCATATATTTGCTGGAAATGTATTTTTAGATGTCACTAGTAGTTATTTTTTCTTTTATAGTAATTAAAACACCTACATCTAATATCATTGTTTTTTCTGAAAAAAAAATTCACAAAACATGCAACTCACATGAAAAACTAGGGAAACAACATGGTTCTAAAGGAAAATTAGTCGGTGCTGGTGGCTTCACAACTGCTGCTTGGAAGGCTGAGATCAGGTGGTTCACAGGGTTCAAGGACAGGTTGAACAAATAGTTCATGAGACTCCATCTCCAAAACAACCAGAGCAAAATGGACTGAAGGTGTGGTTCAAGCAGCAGAGCATTTGCTTTGCAAGCATGAAGCCCTGATATTAAACCGCAGGCCAACCAAAACCAAAAAAGTTAAAATTATTGTTGCACATTTTTACGATTTTGTTTGGAATTCTGCATTCTTACATTTGTATAATGCAATGCAGACTTTAGAAAAACATTGTAGAGAATTTTCTTTCTTTCTTTTTTTTTTGGGGGGTGGTGCTGGGGTTTGAACTAAGGGCCTCTCTCATGCTAGGCAGGTACTCTAGTACTTGAACCACGTCCCCAGCCTGAGAATTTTTAATGTAATATTTGAACTTACAAATAAGTAAGTAGTAAATAACTTACATGATCTTGTTAGTAACCACAACAACTCAACTAAGAATGTGTCATAGAAGCTAAAATCTGCACCATTTTTCGGGTAGTTTTGTGGTGTTAGAGGTTGAGCCCCGGGCCTGTACTATGAGCATTGCCTTCATTTTTATTTTTTAATTGCTAAAAATAATTTTTCTGAAACAATTTCAAATGTATGAAAAAATGGTAAAACCAGTATAAATAACTTTTTATTTAAACTGTCTGAAAGTAAATTATCAGTGTGATGCCCCATCATCCACAAATTTTTTTTTTGTTTTTTCTTGGAAGTACTAGGATTTGAACTTTGTGTTTGCTAGGTAGGTATTCTACCAGTTGAGCCATATTTCCAGGCTTTTTTGTTTTTCTTTGCTATAGTTATGTTTGAGATAGGGTTTAGTGTTTTTGCCTGGGGCCAGTCTTGGACTGCAATCCTCCTACCTATTTCTTCCCGCAGAAGCTGAGGTTAGCGTGCACACCACCACACCTGGCTTGTGTTTTCATATACGGTCTTGCTAACTTTTTGCATCCGTGGTAAGTGATATGGTACTATTTCCATATCACTGTAATACCATAACTGGAATTACAGGCATAAACCATTGTCCTCTGCCCACAAATGCTTTGTTCTGTGATATCTACAGTAATGTCCTCCACTAACAGCAAACAATAAAGAAAAACAGAAAATTAGTATTAAGAGTTCACTATTCTGATGCCTTATGCATGTAACCCATTTTGTGTGTTCTTTTCTCTATAAAAGAAGAAAAAAGAAAATTGACACTGAAGTATTATTACCACCTAAGCTATAGTTTCAGTTAATTTTTTTCTAGATATCAATAATAAAACAATTTAATTCAAGATCATGTGTTTCATGTAGCCATCACTTTAAAAAAGATAAGCATTAGAATTTAGAGTAGTTTAGGGTCACAGAACGCTGGGCAGAAAATACAGAGAGATTCCATAGATACCCTCCAATCCTCTCCCCTGCCAACCTCCTCATTATCATGCACCACAGAGGTACATTTGTTATAGTCAACAAACCTACAATGACACATTGTTGTTGCCCAAAGTCATTAGTTCATATTAGGGTTTTCTCTTACTCTGTTCAGCCTGTTTTTTTTTTTTGCGGTACTGGAGTTTGAACTCAGGGCCTCACACTTGCTAGGCATGTGCTCTACCACTTGATCTTGACCCACTCCACCAGCCCCTTACCTCACAACCTGGGTTTTTGACACACGTGTGATGACTCTGTCTACCACTGTACCATATTCTGTTCCATACACACCAGTCTCATTGCCCATAAACCTGTGCTCCAGTGCTTCATCCTTTCCTTTCTGCTAACCCCTGACAGCTGCTGCTTTTTTTTCACTGTCTCCACAGTTTGGCTTCTCAAGAATGTGATTTAATTTGAACCACAGATTGTGTAGCCCTCTCAGATAAGTATTTTTCACTTAGTAACATGCATTTAAGTTTCTCCTTGTCTTATTATTCTTATTAGCCCTTCCCTAATCACATATATTGAACATCTTTTCATATGCATGTCTGTGATGTGTATATCTTTTTTGGTGAAGTGTCTGCTCAGGTCATTTGTTCATTTTCAAACTCATAATTTTGTTTTCTTTTTATTAAATTTTGGACAACAGCCATTTTTCAGATATATCTTTTGAAAATATCTTTCCCAGTCTGTCTTCCCTCTTGTTCCCTTGACATCCTCTTGTACACAAGAAAAGTTTTTAATTTTACTAAAGTACAGATTATTAATTATTTCTGTCATGGATTGCACTGTTGATGTTTTATCTCAAAAGTCATCAACACACAAAAGTCATCTAGATTTTCTCCAAGGAATTTTATAGACTTTTTTTATGTGTTACATTTAGGTCCATGATCGATTTTGACTTAATTTATGTGAAAGGCATCAGGTCTCTGTCTAGATAGATTTTGTTTTTGTGTATGAATGTTCAGTTCTAACCTCATATGTTGAAAGACTATGTTTTCTCCATTTTATTTCTTTTGGTCCTTTGCCAAAAATCAGTTTTTACTATCTTTTTAAACTGATTTAAAAACATAGAAGTTATATATATATATTAATGAAATACTATGTAAAGTTTGATGCATATACACATTGCAAAGTGTGTAAATCAGGATAAATACATTTATTGCCTCAAACTTGTATCAATTCTTTGTGCTGAAAACATTTTATGTATCTCAGCATTTAAAAAAAAATTTGAATTAGCATACCTTATTAACACTTGGGGTGTCACTGGATAATTTCCTAGATGTGGACAGTGTGCTTTGAATAAGTTCTCCTCTCCATTACACGCCCATAAGCCTCTCTCCTCTCTCTCTTTCTCAGTGTTTGGTAGGTTTGATTTTGCTGTCCTCATATGCACAGGTATTGTACTTGATCTTCTTGACCCTTCAGTATCCATTCCATTCCCCATCTCCCCTCCCACTGATATGCCCAGACAATTCCAATTTTGCATTCGTGGCCTATTATTATCACCATTGTAGTCATCATCATTGTCATAATCATAGTTATTTTAGGTTTAGTTTTCACAAATGAGCAGAAACATATGGTATTTGACTTTTGAGCTTGGCTTATCCAATTTAACAATGTTGATCACCATTTCATATATTTTCATGAAAATTACATAGCTTCATTTTTATTTATGGCTGTGTAATATTCCATTATATATGTATATATTTACATATATATTGTTGTCTTTATCCATCCACCCATTGTTCAGCATCTCAACTCTTTCCACAGTTTAGCTATTGTGAGCATAGCTGCAATAACCATCATTATGTAGGTTTCTGTCTTGTACATAGATTTATACTTCTTTGGATATATGCTCAAGAGAAATGTGATGGAGTCATAAGGTACAATTATTTTTAATTTTTTGAGAAAACTTCGTACTGATTTCCATAGTGTTTGTACTAGTTTAGAATCTCACCAACAGTATATAAGAGTCCATTTCTCCTTCTCACCCTCACCAGCATTTGCTGCTGTTCATTTCCTTGATGATTTCTGAACTGACTGAGATGATATGGAATCTTAGTGTAGTGTTTAAATTTATTCTCTTCCTCCTTTTACTTTATAGTTTTTACATTTTACTTACATGTGTATATGTTGCTTGTGCCACCTCTCACCCCCTCTACTTGTCCTTCCCCCCACCCTGCTTCCAAGCAAAACCTGTTGTGCCCTCTCGATGTCTGATTTTGTTGAAGAGAAAACATAAAAATAATAAGAAAGACATATCATTTTTGCTAGGTTGAGATAAAGATCGCTAAACAGAGAAATTCCTGGTGTTGCTTCCATGCATATGTGCATTGCAACCCACATTGGTTCATCTCTGCCAGACTTCTTCACTACTTCCTGGTCCCCTTCCCATAGTGGCCTCTGACAGTTTAAAATTACTTTATTCTCTCCTCTAAAGTAAGCAATCACCCCATTCAGGTTTTAGGTTTCCTTCCCATTCCCTATTCCTCCTGTGTGTGTTCTCCCCTTACCGTGTAACCCATGTCCAATAATATTACTGCATTTGTTTTGGGTCTATAATCCACATATGAGGGCAAACATATGATTTTTGGCCTTCTGAGACTGGCCAACCTCACTTAAGATGATGTTCTCCAGTTCCATCCATTTACTTGTGAATGACAAAATCTCATTCTTCTTTGTGGCTGAGTAAAATTCCATTGTGTATAAATGCCATATTTTCCAGATCCATTCATCAGTAGTGGGGGATCTTGGTGTTTCCAGTGCTTGGCTATTATAAATAGCACTGTAATAAACATGGGTGTGCAAGTACATTACTTGCTGACATACCCACCAGCAGTTTATGAGGGTCCCATTTTCCACAAATCCTCACCAACATTTCTTGTTCATGGTGTTCTTAATGACAGCCATTTTCACAGGAGAGAAGTGGAATCTTAGTGTGGTTTTGATTTGCACTTCTTTTATGGTCAGGGATAGTGAGCATTTTTTCATGGATTTTTGGTCATTAGCACTTCTTCCTTTGAAAAAGTTCTGTTTAGTTTAGTTACTCACTTCTTCATTGGTTCATTAATTGTGGGGGAGTTTAGTTTTTTGAGCTCTCTGTGTGTTCTGGTTATTGGTCCTTTGTCGGATGTATAGGTAACCAATATTTTCTACGCTCTGTGGGTGGTCTATTCAATTTACAGATCATTTCTTTTCTTGTGCAGAAGCTTTTTAATTTCATCTAGTCCCATTTGTCCATCCTTTCTCTTAGCTGCTGGGCTGCTGGAGTTCCACTAAGGAGATTTTTGTGTATACCTATTGTTTCCAGGGTATTCCCTGCTCTTTCATGTACTAACTGGAAAGTTTTGGGTCTGATATTAAGGTCCTTAATCCACTTTGAGTTGATACTAGTGCATGGTGACAGGCATGGATGAAGTTTCAGTATTCTCCAGGTAGATAACCACATTTCCTACCAACATTTGTTGAAGAGGCTATCTTTCTTGATTTTGTACTTTTGGCAGCTTTGTCAAAAATAAGGTGGGCGTAGCTGTGTGGATTCATATCTGGGTCCTCTATTCTGTTCCACTGGTCTTCATATCAGTTTTTGTGCCAGTATCATGCTGTTTTTATGGCTATGACTCTGTAGTATAGTTTGAAGTTGGGTATTGTGATACCTTCAGCATTGCTCTTTTTGCTCAGTATTGCCTTGGCTATTTATGGTCTTTTGGGTTTTCAAATGAAATTTATGGTAGATTTTTCAACCTCTGTGATGAATGTCATTGAAATTTTGATGGGAATTGCATTAAGCATGCAGATTGCTTTTGGTAGTAGAGCCATTTTTACTATGTTGATTCTGCCAATCCACGAGCATGGGAGATCTTTCCATCTTCTGTAATCTTCCTCAATTTCTTTCTTCAGTTGTTTGTAGTTCTTTTTGTAGAGGTCAGTTACATCCTTTGTTAAGTTTATTCCTAGGTATTTAGTTTTTTTGAGGCTATTGTAAATGGAATTATTTTCCTATATTTTTTTCTCAATTTGTTCATTGTTGGTGTATAGAAAGGATACTGATTTTTGCAAGTTGATTTTGTCTCCTGCTACATTGCCAAAGCTGTTCATGGTGTCTAGGAGTTTTTGGGCAGAGTGATTTGGATCTTTGAGATATAGGATTATGTCATCTGCAAATAGAGATATTTTGACTATTTCTTTACCTATTTCTATTCCTTTTATTTCTTCTTCTTGCCTTATTGGTCTGGCTAGGAATTTCTAGCCAGGAGTAGGAGTGGGGAGAGTGGGCATCCTTGTCTCATTCCTGACTTTTGGGGAAATGGTCGTGGTTTTCCTGCATAAAGTATGATGTTGGCTACAGGTTTGTCATATATAGCCTTTATAATGTTGAGGTACATTCCTTCTATTCCTAGTTTTTGTAGAGCTTTTATCGTGATGTGGTGTTAAATCTTATCAGAGGCTTTTTCTGGATCTATTGAGATGATCAAGTAGTTTTTGTCTTTGATTCAATTAATGTGCTATATTACATTTATTGATTTGCATATGTTGAACCATTCCTGCATCCCTGGAATGAAGCCAACCTGTTCATGGTGAATGATCTTTCTGATATGTTGTTGGATTCAGTTTGCCATTATTTTATTGAGGAGTTTTGCATCCATGATCATGAAGGAAGTTGACTTGTAGGTCTACTTTTTTGGATGTATCCTTGTCTTGTTTTGGGATGCATGTAATACTGGCTTCATAGAATCAGTTAGGCAGTGTTCCTTCCCTTTTATTTCATGTAAAAGTTTAAGGAGTGTTGGTATTAGTTGTTCTTTGAAGGTCTGAAAGAATTTAGGAAAGAATCCATCAGGTCCTGGACTTTTCTTTTTTGGGAGACTCTATTGCAGCTTTAATTTTTTACATGTTATACACTTGTTTAGGTGGTTAATATATCCTCTTTTTTTTTTTAATCACCCACTTTAGTTTCAGGAACAATGATTCCAAGCTCATTTCCTACATGAAAACATTTATACTTATAAGTTAGCAGAATCAATTAAGGCTACACAACTTTAAAAAGTGTGATTCAGGTTATTTGATTCTATAACACATGCATTAAACCACTCAGTGAGTTATTTTTGTTATTGTCCAGAAGTTCATTGTTTTTTCCTGAGTAACAGTGAAGGAAGGGGTAGTGGCTTAGCTTACTAATAGAGCTTATTGAGAAAGTGGGGTGAGTATGGTAAGCAAGTTCTATTTAATGTTTTGTTGGGGGCAAGAGTAGAAGAGAGATGAGGAAAATTAAACATGTAAATACACAAGAAAATTTTGAAAAATAAAAAGATTATCTGGCAATCTCATTAACCTGATGAAAGTATAACTATACTTTCACCAAAGGATTTTGGATGGTGAGATAACAATAGGGGCAAAATCTGGGTGACAGATTGATTGTAATTGTACATAGAAAGAAATTATAGGTAGAGAGGGTGATAGGAAATGTCCAGTGGAGATATGGTTTAAGACTAAATACTGAAAAGTGAGTGTTGTTATCTATATACCAAGAAAACGGAGGGAGGAAAGGTAGAAATAAAATGAAAATGAGGAAGAGTACAAAATTATCCTGATAAGATATACAAAAAAACAGCAATATAAACAAAACATCAAAACAATCAAAACTTAACAGTGTTAAAAAAAAGCAAACTCATTTTAAGAAGTCAAAATTTTCAGTTGTTCTGAGTGTTCTCTCTCTCCCCACCTTTCATCTTTGTTACCTGTACTTTTAGGTAATTAGATTGCTCTATCATATTTTGGGCTCTGTGTGTATGTGTGTGTGTGTGTGTGTTTAGTTTTCTTCAATTTACTCAATACAACTTTGACTAGATCTTTTCTACATATCACTGCACTTTCTGTTAACCCATTCTTCCTGACTTCTAAGTCCACACATTCTGTAGAGTTCATTAGTGTTATTCCATTCCCATTAACAACTTTATAAACTAGGGAATTCATAGATCATGAAGATTCATCTTCTTATATATATTACTCTAAAGATACTGGAGCAGTAATAATGATTGGTCTTCCATATGGATTTCTGTAGTATCAAGTTTGTGGTTGATCAATATCAATAGCTTCTGCTGCTAAGCTTCCTTGACCTGAACTGCACACAACATCTTGAACACTGAAATTGAAAACTTAACTACTGAGCCACCTCCTAAACTACTGAAAAGAAAATACATCTCAACTTATCCACTACACAGTCATAAATAATCTTTGAGAAATCCCCAATGAAAGGGGCACAGGAGATTGGAATCTCTAACAAAAACATGGCCCAACATATTTCACTGTGAATGTTGAAACTTTAAAAACATGAAGAAACAAGGCAACAGGTCTCCTTCAAAAGCTATCAACACCACAATAAAGGAAACAAATGATAGTAAAGGAAGAAGAAATTTCAAAGAATGAATTTAAAAGAAATGACAAAAATGTTCAATGAATTCAAAGAAGAGATGTATAGCCAGCAGAGTGAATTCAAACAGGATATAAATAGACAACTGCACTCAAAGGAAATTCAAAAACACTGAATGAAATAAAGAAGGCAATATAGGATATGACAGAAGAAATGAATAAAGATAGATAAATCTTTTTAAAAATCATATTAAAACCTTGGAAATGAAAAGTTCAATAATCCAAATAAAAAATGCAACTGAAAGTCTAGTCAATAGAACAGAACAAATTGGAAACAGAGTATCAGAGATGGAAGATAAAGAGAATGAACTAGATCAATCAGTCAAAGACAATAAAAATACTAATAAAATAAGAATGAAACATGCAAAACTTCTAGGAAAACATCAAAAGAGCAAAACTATGAATTATGGCTATAAAAGGAGAATAAATACTTAGTAAAGGCATAAGTAACATTTTCAATAAAACAGTAGCAGGAAACTTCCCTAATCTCAAGAAAGAGAAGGACCTGCAGGTACAGAGGCTTTCAGACCACCAAACATGCAAGAATGGAAAAGAAAATACCCCATAATATTATAATTGAAATGCTAAACAATAAGAATAAGAAAGAATGTTGAATGCCACAAGAAAGAAGATATAAGATACATATCAAGGCAAATCCATCAGAATAACATTGTATTTCTCAACACAAACTGTTAATGCAAGCAAAGCACGCAATGGTATTTTATAATCACTGAAAGAAAACAGCTGGCAACCTAAATTAATATATTCAGCAAAATTATCCTTCATAATTGAATGAGAACTAAAAAACTTCCATGTAAACAAAAACTAAAGGAATATATGACCAAAAAATAGAATTACAGGAGATACTTAAAGAAATACTACACATAGAAAAGGAAGATCATGGAACTGGAAAATACAGGAAAGAATAAAGGACACTAGATGAGTAGATTAGCTGAATACAGAATACAAAAATACTGAACATTATAAAAACAACAAAAAAATATAACTTTCAGTACTGACACGGAATGTCAATTGTCTCAATTACCAAATCAAAAGATTTAGATTGGCAAATTGGAATCAAAAGCAGGACCTGAGCATTGGTTGCTTACACGAAATGCATCTCACTGACAAAAACAAATGTTGGCTTTTGGTGAAAGGGTACAAAAAGTTTTCCAAGAAAACAGAGCCCCAAAACAAGAAGAAGTAGTTCTACTAATTTCTGATAAAGCAGACTACAAGCCAAAACTAGTGAGAGGAGACACAGAAGGTCACTTCATATACTAAAGGGCACAATTCATTATGAGGAAATAACAATTCTTAGCATATATTTTCCAAGTGTTGATGTGCTCAACTTCATTAAATAAACACCACTGAACTTAAAAGCACAGATACTCCTCCACAATAATAGTGGGAGACATCAATAACCCATTCTCACCAATAGATACATCTTCCAGACAAAAAATTTTACAAAGAAACTTCAGAATTAAATGGAATTACATAGCTTGTAGTTTGTATCCAGGAGTTGCACAATACATATTCTTTTCATCATCTGTTTTTTCCAAAACAGATCATATTTAAGGTCATAAAGCATGCCTTAGCAAATTTAATAAAATTGGCATACATCCCAGTCTTCTATTGTATCATAAGGGTATATAATTAGACTTCAATAGGAAAAGAAACTATTCAAACACATGAGAACTAAATAACATCATAGGATGAACAGTTGGTCATTGAAATATGGTGGAGAAATAAAAAGGTTCCTAGAATCTAATGAAAATGAACACATAACCTACCAGAACTTGTGGAATGCAGCAAAGGCAGTGCTAAGAGAATAGTTTATAACTATGAGTGTCTACATCAAAAATAAAAAAAACCCAGAGAACTATCAAACAAATGATGCACCTGAGTTGTTAGAAAAACAAAGAAAATCAAAACCCAAAATAAGCAGATAGAAAGCAAAAATAAAGATAAGAACAGAAATTAATGAAATAGAGACCAAAAATTTATACACAGAATCAATGAAAAAAATAAATAGGATCGATAAATAGCCAATTTTACTACAAAGTGGGAGAAAAAGACCCAAATTAACAAAATTAGAGATGAAAAAGTGGTTATTACAATAAATACCAACAAAATCCAGAGCATAATGAGGCATAACTTTGAAATCCTATATTTAAATAAACTGCAAAATCTAGAAGAAAAAGATAGATTTCTAGATGCATTTGACCTACCAAAACTGAACCAAAAGAATACAAACCACTTAAAGAGAACTATAACTAGGAATGAGATAAAAGCACTAATGAAAGTCTTCCAAAAAGAAAAGACCTTATGGATTAACTGCCAGATTAAACCAATAGTAACACCAATACCCTCAACTGTTTCCATGAACTAGAAAGGGATGGAATGCTGTCAAAGTTATTCTATCAGCTCAGTATTACACTCATTCTAAAACCTGACAATGTCACAATTAAGAAGATTATAGACCAATCTCTTTGGTTAAAATATTTGCAAATATTCTCAATTAAATACTTGAAAACTGAATTCAACAACACCTTAAAAAGATCATACAACATGACCAATTTGGTTTCACTCCAGAGATACAAGGATAGTTCAACATACATAAATCAGTAAATATAATATAGCACATAAACAGAATAAAGGACAAAAGTTACACAAGCATCACAATTGATGCAAAGAAAACTTTTGATAAAATTCAATATCCTTATATGTTAAGAGTTCTGAAAAGCCTGGAAATAGAAGGAATATACCTCAATGTAATAAAAGCTATATATAAAACAAACCTATAGCCAACCTCATACTAGACAGAAGAAAAGTGAAATCATTTCTTCTACAGTCAGGAAAAAGGTGAGGGTGCTCATTCTGCCCTCTCTTAAACAACACAGTACTGGAATCCCTAGCCAGAACAACAAAGCAAGAGAAAGAAATGAGAGGTTTTCAGATAATGAAGGAAGAAGTCAGTTCTCCCTATTTGCATATATGATGCTATAATTAAAAGCCCATAACAATTCCACCAAAAAAAAAACTATTCCTGATAAACAATTTCAGAAATGTAGCTGTATATAAACTCAAACTATAAAAATTAGTCTTTTCTATATACCAACAATAAACAGGCTGAGTAAGAAATCAAGAAAACAATTCCATTCATAATAGCCTCCTCCAAAAAGTACATAGGTATAAACTTAGCCAAGAAGATGAAAGCCCTCTACATTTGAAACTATGAAAACTTTAAGAAAGACACTGAACAAGAAACGACAAGATGAAAAACTCCTATGTTCATGGATTGGTAAAATTAATATCATGAATATGGTTGTACTACTGAAAGCAATGTATAAATTTAATACAATGTCCATCAAAGTCCCAATGTTTTTCTTTGTAAAAATAGAAATATCAAATATATTCATATGAAAACAAAAAACGATTCTGAAATGTAGCTCTGAGCAAAAAGAGAAACACTGGAACTATCACATTACTGGGCTTCAAAGTATACTATAACAAAAATAGCATGGCACCTGCACACATACACACACACACACACACACACACACACACACAGAGGCACAAAGACAAATGGAACTAAATAGGAGATACAGAAACATATCCTCACAGTACAGTCATCTAATATTTGACAAAACAGACAAAAACATACACTAGAGAAAAGATAGCCTCTTTAACAAATGGTGCTGGGAAAACTGGTTATCTACATGCAGAAGACTGAAACTAGACCCCCATCTCTCACCCTGTACAAAAACCAACTCAAAATGGGTCAAAGATCTTAATGTAAGATCTGAAACTTTGAAATAACTACAAGAAAAAATAGGGAAAAATCTGGAAGATACTGGTATAGTTAAATATTTTCTGAATAGGACTCTAATTGCCCAGGAAAGATGAGCAGGAATTACCAAATGGGATTGCATCAAATTAAAATGTTTCTCAACATCAAAAGAAACAATTATCAGAATAAAGAGACATTCCACAGCATGGGAGAATATCTTCACCAGCTATTCAATGGATAAAGGATTAATATCCAGAATACATAAACCACTCAAAAAGTTAAGCAGCTAAAGAATAATACAATTAATAAATGGGCAAAATAATTGAAAAGACTGTTCTCAGAAGAACTACAAATGGCTAACAAATACACAAAGAAAAATTCCACATCCGTATGCATAAAAGAAATGCAAATCATATCTACACTAAAGGAAAGATCCAAAATGTAGCTAGGGTAGAGAATCAGAAATCCTAAACTCCATGACACCAGAAACCCCCTGGAGATGTTGGAGCCACACTTGGGTAATTCTGATTGGTCCTAGCCAAAATAGTAACTGCCATCATGTTAGGTGCAGAGAAAATTAAAAGACTGACACTTAAACCAGCCTTTAATTGCACCTAACAACCTTGAAAATCCCATGTAGCATAGACAGCAGGGTGTATCTGGCCCTGGGAAAAAAGCCCCTGGTCACTTCTCTCTCTCTTTTTTTTTCTCCCAATAAGCAGAAGACTCAGTATCAATCAGAATCAAACTCTGAGACATTCTGGACCACTAGCCCATGGAAAACCTCCTTACTCTGTGCCACAATGAAAAAAGTGGTGCCATTTCTCCCTGCCAGCTGGCTCCAAAGCTGTTGGCATGAATCTGCAGGTGAATATCAAGCACCACAAATGACTTCCCCTACCCATCCCAAAGTGAAATAATCCAGTGCAGCTCCTGGGCAGACTGAACCCCACCCCCACCAAAACTGACAAACATAAACAGCGAACTGTAATCTAACACTGACAGCAGAGGTGGGAATGAAATGCTGAACCTGCCCAGGAGAACAGGGGTGGGGCACAGAGCTGAATTCTCAGCACCAAACTCTCAGTGAACTAACATGTGCATAAAGCAGCAAAAGCTGAGAGCAGGGGCAGGAGTCAAGCCAACCTCTCACAAGAGAGTGGCTAGTGCTCAGTAGAGATTGGAAGAGGCATAAGGCTGAGAGGGGGTGTGGGGCAAAAAACCAACCTCCCAGATGAGCCACCAGCACTCAGCAGAGATCAGGAAAAGCACAAAGGTTGAGAGCAGAGATGGGGAACCTCACAAAACAGGGAAGTTGGTGGATCCCAGAGCTGATTTCTGGGACAGAGAGCAGCATTCACAACTGAATTTTACCACCTTGCTGTGGGAGGAGCTGACCACAGAGAGCTGCAGTTGAAAGGCAGCATAGCTGCTGCCTGGTTAAAAAAATAAAAAACAGCTCTGACCACCCTGCAACAGCTGGCAATTTTACCACACTCATAATTCCAACTAATCCTGTGGGAAGAAGGACCAAATACTACTCACAAACCAGTCGTCTGGTGAAACCACATCAGAGCTTCTGCTTGTACGCCAATACCAGGATTAGACACCTAAGGAATAACCCCAGAACTTTATGAAAAGACTGAACTTTTTGTGGTTCCTGAACCTGGTGGTTTTTTTTTTTTCTGTCTTCTTTGTTCCTGTATTATCAACTTCACCATCACTATTTTCTTATCCTTATTCTTACCCTCTTCACTTTCCCTCATCCTCTTGTGCTACAATCCATTGTTCTCCCACCCAACTACTTGTTCTGCCCATTCTCATCCACTCTTACCCCCATCTTCAGGCCCCCCTCTTACCTCCCTAACCTGTTACCACACTACCCTTCCTTCCTACATACTCATGAGAAGACACAGAAGCAAATAAAAAACTCAAAAAAAGACTTCAAAAAACATCAAAGTGAAACAAAGGACACTATAAAGAGAGAAATGCAGGAATTAAAGAGAATAACACAAATTATCAAAGAAGAGTTGAACAAAGATATGGAAAACCTTAGAAAAAGAACCAAACAGATATCCTGGAAATAAAAAGTCCCTTTAATCAAACAAAAAACACAGTGAAGTGGCATGGTGTGCTACTCCAGCAGAGTAGAACAAGTGGAAGACAGAATCTCAGAGCTTGAATATTAATTAGAAATTCAAGAAAAAACAAAAAAATCTTAGTCAAACAACTCAAGAGCTGTGAAAGGAATATGCAAGAGTACAGCAACTCCATCAAAAGACCAAACCTGAGAATCAAGAGCATTGAAGAAGGAGAAGAGGTGCATGGCAAAGGTATACATAATATATTCAATAAAATAATAACAGAAAATTTCCTGAATCTTGAGAAAGTTTTGCCCATTCAGGTACAGGAAGCCTCCAGGACACCAAACAGACTTGACCATAATAGAACCTCCCCATGGCCTATTATTATTAAAACAACAAGCACAGAGAACAGAGAAAGAATATTGAAGGCTATAAGAGAGAAAAAACAAATAACATATAAAGGTAAACACACCAAAATAACAACAGAATTCTCAATGGAAACCTTAAAGCAAGAAGGGCATGGAGTGAGGTATTTTGAGCACTGGATGAAAATGACTTCAGCCCAAGAATACTCTACCCAGAAAAACTATCTTTCAAAATTGATGGAGCAATAAAAATCTTCCATGATAAACAGCAACTATAACAGCAGATGACCACCACGACACCACTACAGATTTTACAAGGAATTCTGCACACAGAAGATGAAAGCAAACAGAATGACAGGAGGATAGGACCCATCAAATGTAAGAAAATAGAAATAACCCTTTGCATTTTATCTTATGACAATTCATTAAAACTAGGACTCAACAAAATCAAAAGCAGAAAACGCACAAATAATTGGGGGATGAATAACACATTGCTCAATGACAGTGGGTTACAGAAGAAATAAGAGAGGAAATCAAAGGTTCTTGGAAGCTAATGAACATGAAAACACAACCTACCAGAACCAATGGGACACAGCAAAGGCAGTCCTAAGATGAAACTTATAGCCATAAATGCATATATTAAATGGACAGAAAGATCTCAAATAAATGATCTAATGCTACATCTCAAACTCCTAGAACAATAAGAACTAGAAAAACCCAAAACAAGCAGAAGGAGAGAAATAATAAAAATAGGGGCCAAAATTAATTAAACAGCGACCAAAACCAACCATACAAAGAATAAACAAAATGAAAAGCTGCTTCTTTGAAAAAATAAACAAGATTGACAAGCCCCTGGCAAATTTGTCAAAAACGAGGTGGGAAAAGACCAAAATTAGTAAAATCAGAAACAAAAAAGAGGAGATAACAACAAACACCAAGGAAAAACAGAGAATCATGAGAAACTACTTTGAGAACATATATTCCAATAAATTGGAAATCTTGAGGAAATGGATAAATTTCTGCATATTTATGACCATTGAAAATTGAACCAAGAGGAAATTAACGACATAAACAGATGTATAACATGTAATGAAATTGAAGCAGCAATAAAGAGTCTCCCAAAAAGAAAAGTCCAGGGCCTGATAGATTTGTTAAATTCTTTCAGACTTTCAAAGAACAACTAATACCAACACACCTTAAACTTTTCCATGAAATAAAAGGGAAGGAGCACTGCATACTGTTTCTATGAAGTGAGTATTACATGCATCCCAAAATAAGACAAGGATGCATCCAAAAAGGAGACCTACAAGTCAATCTCCTTAATGAACATAGATGCAAAACTCCTCAATATAATTATGGCAAAATTAAAGCAAAAGGAATGCATAATATATTTAACAAAATAATAACAGAAAATTTCCCAAATCTAGAGAAAACTATGCCCATTCAGGCATAGGAAGCCTCCAGAACACTGAACAGACCTGACCAAAATAGAACTACCTCATGACATATTATCATTAAACAAGTACAGAGACTAGAGAAAAAATATTGAAGGCTGTAAGAGAGAAAAAAACAAATAACACAAAAAGGTAAACCCTTGTGTGTCAAAATCACAGCAGACTTCTCATCAGAAACATTAAAAGCAAGAAAAGCATGGAGTGAGGTCTTCTGAGCACTGAAGGAAAACAACTTCAATCCTAGTATACTTTACCCAGTAAAACTATCATTCAAAATAGATGGAACAATAAAAGTCTTCCATGATAAGCAGAAATTAAAAAAATATATGACCACCAAGCCACCACTACAAAAGATTCTCCAAGTAATTCTGCACACAGATAATGAAAGCAAACAAAACCGTGAAAGGGCAGACAATACCAAACCATAGAAGAAAAGGCAAGAAAGTAAAGAATAACATTGACTCAGCTACACACAATCAAACCCTTAATCAACAAAGGCAAGTACATGACAGGGATCACCATGTATTTATCAATACTAACACTGAATGTTAATGGACTAAATTCCCACATCAAAAGACACTGATTGGCAAACTGGATTAAAAAGGAAGATCCAACAATCTGCTGCCTACAGGAGTCCCACCTCATCAACAGAAATAAGCACTGGCTGAGAGTGAAATGCTGGAAGAAGATTTACCAAGCCAATGGTCCCCAAAAACAGGCAGGGGTAGCAATACTTATCTTGGACAAAGTAGACTTCAAACCTACATTGATCAAACAAGATAAAGAGGGCACTCCATACTAACAAAAGGGGAAATAAACCAAATGGAAATAAGAATTATCAACCTATATGCACCCAAGGTCAATGCACCTAATTTCATCAAACATACTCTGGAGGACATAAGAACTTATATAGATAGTTTCCAACACAGTGCTAGTGGGAGACTTTAATATCTTTCATCACCAATAGATAGGTCATCCAAACAAAAAATCAATAACGAAATCCTAGAACTAAAACACATCATAGATCAAATGGACCTAGCTGATGTCTACAGAATATTTCATCCAACTTCTGCACAATATACGTTCTTCTCAGCAGCCCATGGAACCGTCTCCAAATTGAACATATCTTAAGGCACAAAGCAAGCCTCAACAAATATAATAAAATAGAAATAATCCCATGCATTCTGTCTGACCACAATGCATTAAAACTAGAAATCAACAACAAAAACAGCAATAAAAAACATGCAAACAATTGGAAACTGAACAACACATTGCTCAATGATGAGTGGGTAACTGATGAAATAAAAGAGGAAAATAAAGTTTTCTGGAAGTTAATGAAAATGAAAACACAACCTATCAGAACCTATAGGACACAGGAAAAGCAGTCCTAAGAGGAAAGTTTATAGCCATGAGTGCATATATTAAAAGGACGGAAATATCTCAAATCAATGATCTAATACTACAGCTGAAACTCCTAGAAAAACAAGAATGAGAAAATCCCAAAACAAGCAGAAGGAAAGAAATAATTAAAATAAGGGCTGAAATCAATGGAATAAAAAAAAGTACAAAGAATCAATGAATTAAAAAGCTGGTTCTTTGAAAAAATAATAAGATTGACAGATCCATGGCAAACCTGACTAAAATGAGGAGAGAAAAAACCCAAATCAGTAAAATCAGAAATGCAATAGGGGAGATAACAACAAACACCACAGATATCCAGGAAATCATCAGAGACTACTTTGAGAGCCTCTACTCTAATAAATTTGAAAATCTTGAAGAAATGGACAGATTTCTAGAAACTTACAACCACCCAAAACTGAACCAAAAAGATATTAATCACCTGACTAGATCTATAACACAAAAAGAAATTGAAGCAGTAATCAAGAGCCTCCCAAAATAGAAAAGTCCAGGATCTGATGGATTCACTGCTGAATTTTATCAGATGTTTAAAGAAGAACTAATACCAACTCTCCATAAACTGTTCCATGAAATAGAAAGGGAAGGAACACTGCCTAACTCATTTTATGAAGCCAATATTACTCTCATCCCAAAAGCAGACAAAGACACCTCCAAAAAGGAGAACTATAGGCCAATTTCCTTAAAATAATGGCAAACTGATTCCAACAACACATCAGAAGGATCATACAACATGACCAAGTTGGCTTCATCCCAGGGATGCAGGGGTGGTTCGTCATACACAAATCTATTAATGTAATACAGCACATCAACAGAAGCAAAGACAAAAACCACTTGATCATCTCAATAGATGCAGAAAAAGCCTTCGACAAGATCCAACACCACTTCATGATAAAAGCTCTAAGAAAACTAGGAACAGAAGGAATGTACCTCAACATTGTAAAGGCTATTTATGACAAACCTATAGTCAACATAATACTTAATGGTGAAAAACTGAAACCATTTTCCCTAAAATCAGGGATGAGATAAGGGTGCCCACTATCTCCACTCCTATTCAGCATAGTCCTGGACTTCCTAACCAGAGCAATTAGGCAAGAAGAAGAAATAAAAGGAATGCAAATAGATAAAAAACTGTCAAAATATCCTTATTTGCAGACAATATGATCCTATACCCTAAAGACCCAAAAAACTCTACCCCATAAGTCTTAGACACCATAAATAACTACAGTAAGGTGGCAGGATACAAAATCAACCTACAAAAATCACTAGCTTTTCTATACACCACCAATGAACAAACTGAGAAGGACAATACGGAAACAGTTCCATTCAAAATAGCCTCAAAAAAAAAAATCAAATACCTAAGAGTAAATTTAACAAAGAATGTGAATGAACTCTACAAGGAGAATGACAAACTCCTGAAGAAAGAGATCAAGGAAGACTACAGAAGATGGAAAGATCTCCCATGCTAATGGATCGGTAGAATCAACATAGTAAAATGGCTATATTACTGAAAGCCATCTACATGTTTAATGCAATTCCCAACAAAATCCCAATGATTTTCATCACAGAGATTGAAAAATCTACTCTTAAGTTCATTTGGAAACACAAGAGACCATGAATATCCAAGGCAATACTCAGCAAAAAAAGCATGCTGAAGGTATCACAATACCCAGCTTCAAAATATATTACAAAGCAATAGCAATAAAAACAGCATGGTACTGACATAAAAACAGACATTAAGACCAGTGGAACAGAATAGAAGATCCAGATATGAATCCACACAACTATACCCACCTCATTTTTGACAAATGTGCCAAAAATATATGAGGGAAAAAAGACAGTTTCTTCAACAAATGTTGCTGGGAAAAGTGGTTACCGGTCTGCAAGAAACTGAAGCTAGATCTGTATCTATCACCCTGTACTGGTATCAACTCAAAATGCATCAAGGACCTAAATATCAGACCTGAAACTCTGAAGTTACTACAGGAAGGAGCAGGAAACACTCTGGAACTAATATGTATAGGCAAGGACTTTCTCAATAGAACCTCAGCAGCTCAGCAACTAAGAGAAAGGATGGATAAATGGGACTTCATAAAATTAAAAAGCTTCTGCACAACAAAAGAAATGGTCTCTAAACTGAAGAGACCACGTACAGAGTGGGAGAAAATATTTGCCAATTATACATCAGACAAGGGACAGATAGCCAGAATATACAGGGAACTTAAGAAACTAAACTCTTCTAAAATCAATGAACCAATTAAAAAATGGGGAACTGAACTTAACAGAACTTTCTCAAAAGAAGAAATTCCAATGGCAAAAAAGCACATGAAAAAATGTTCACCATCTCTAGCCATAAAGGAAATGAAAATCAAAACCACACTAAGATTCCACCTCACCCCTAATAGAATAGCCATCATCAAAAACACTACCACCAACATGTGTTGGTGAGGATGTGGGGAAAAAGGAACCCTAATCCACTTCTGGTGGGAATGCAAGCTAGTGCACCCAGTCTGGAAAAAAATTTGGGGACTTCTTCAAAATCTAAACATAGACCTGCCATATGATCCAGCAATCCCAAAAGAATACTCAAAGGATATACCCAAAGGAATGCAGCACAGGTTACTCCAGAGGCACCTGAACACCCATGTTTATTGCAGCACTATTCACAATAGCCAAGTTATGGAAACTGACAAGATGCCCCACTATTGATGAACGGATTAAGAAAATGTGGTATTTATACACAATGGAATTTTACTCAGCCATGAAGAAGAATGAAATCTTATCATTTGCAGGTCAATGGATGGAACTAGAGAACATCATTCTGAGCGAGGTTAGCCAGGCTCAGAAGACCAAAAATCATGTATTCTCCCTCATATGCGGACTTTAGATCTAGGGCAAATGCAGCAATGTGTTTGGACTGGAAATCACATGACAAGGGAGAGCACATATGGGTGATATAGAAATAGGTAGAAAATCCAAAACATGAAATCATTTGTTTTTCCCACTTCAGAAGAGTTAATACAGAAACCTTAAGGTGACAGAGGTTATCACAAGAAAGGGATCAGTAACCAGTGTAAAGAACAGTTCAAGATGAATCAACATGGGTCATAACACGTGTACACAAAAGCAATGCTAGGAATATTTCTGTATAGCTATCCTTAACTCAACTAGCAAAACACTTTGACTTCCTTATTATGCTTGTGTCTTTTCTTCAACAAAATCAGTGATAAAGGCAGAACAGGACCTGCCTGGAACTGAGGGGGTGAGGGGGCAGAGGGTGGAGGAGTGGAGAGGTGGGAGAAATGACCCAAACAATGTATGCACATGTGAATAAATGAATAATAAAAAAGAATACATTTTATATCTCTGTGATTAAAAACTAATTATGTGTGCTGGAGGTATGGTTCAAGAGCACCTGCCAACAAGTGGGAAGCCCTGAATTCAAACCCAGTACCAACAAAAACAAAAACAAAAAAAGCCATAATTATGTGAACTATGGCATAATCTGAATTAAAAATTCTGTTCTTTCAAAAAAAGTAAAGTATAAAGGAGGATGTGTATAGGTTATATATAAATACTAGGCCATTTTATATAAGAGACTTTATCATTTAATATAAGGATTGTTGGTATCTGTGGGGATGAGCGAGGCATCCTGGAAAAATCCTCCATAAATATTGAGGGACAATTATATATTTTTAATCTATTAGGTATTTTATAAAAATGGTACACCCTTTTGAACATCAACTTAAATATTAATAATGAAAATCAGGACTAAAAAATAGGCACAGTATGTGTGGGGTACGGGTACTAGTGTGAAGGGGGATGGTGAAGGAAGGAGATTAAGGTGATGGTATATGATTGATGGACTTCATATACCTATATCAAACAACTAACCTCTTGTGATTGCTTTAAGTGGGTGGGGAGGGGGCTGAGGGGAAGAGATGATGGAGGCAATGTAAATAATGCACAATAGTAATCAGAATTGTCACTATGAATCCCCCCATGTAATGAATATTTCCTAATAAAAATTTGTTAAAAAAAAAGAAGAGTTTCTTATTAACAGCAACTAAATAGTATTTTTATTATACACTATATTCGATCCATTCATTATGCTTTTCCAATTGAGTTGGCTTACATGCAAATATGTTTTTAATGCTGCCTATCTTCTGTGCTGTTCCTTTGAATTTGCTATTAAAATACATTAAACTAAAAAAAATCTGGGTGATCCAAGATGGCCAACTTCCCCAAATACCAACCTTGAGAAGAGACAGGGTCACTGAGAAAGCCCCAGTCATAAGTGCCAAAGGAATAACTCCAGAGTATTTGCCAAAATGATTTTATTTTATTGTTGTTGTTGATTGTGTGTTTTGACTTTATTTTATCTTCATTTTTCTTATTTCTGTTATGTATTTTTTCTTATATTTTCCCTTTTTATTTAGTATTTTTTAATTTTATTACTACTATTTTCTTATCTCTATTCTTACTCCCTTTACTTTCTCTCCTTTTCTTGTGCTATAATCCATTGTTCTCCACCCAACTATTTTTTCCCCTTTTCATCTATTCTCTTCCCCTGTCTTCACCTCCCCCTCCCTGCCTAACCAACTTCTCACCTCACTACCCCTCCCTCCTCCACACTTACCAATCCACTGATTAGCCTATATACCAACCCTACACACCCTGTTCCCTCTGAAATCCCCGACACAAGCACCCTTCACTACAACAACTGAACTATACCCTAACACATACAAGGGCCCTAAAACACTATAGCCCCCACATCAATTTCCTGCTTACCTCCTCCCACCCTTTCTGCTCCTCCACTTCTGTCATCAACTGTTTAAATTACCCAAGTATCTATCTCTATGGAAACAATGATTATCTCCCAAATTCCCACAGCTTATAGATGATATCACCAAAGTGTTCTCTATTTATTATGTAAACAACTGCTCTGGAATTTAATCTGTGAATTTGTTATTGCTAATTTACACTTCCAGGTCATGGACAGAAATAGCACATCAACGCTGCTAATGACTAAGCCAGTCACAACACAGTAATAATCAAGGGAAAGATAACAGGTGATTAAAACCACCATCAGCCAAACAATAACAGGAGCACAGCACAAAATAGAAATCTGGGGAGAAGAAGAAAACAAGGAAATTCCAAAACTCAAACTGTTTCCTGACCCCAACAAGACAATGATAAATATCACCAATGAGCTCAATGACATGTATAAAGAATTGAAGAGAAATTTAAGAACAAACTAATTGAGATAATCATGAAGAAGCTACAAGAGAAGGTTAAACAGAACATACAGAATAAATGAAAAGAATATCAAGACATCATAAATAAAAAACTCGAGAAGACACAAAAGCAACTAAATGAACTCAGAGAGGACTTCAACAGACTTCCAAATGAAACAAAGGAGAATATAAAAAAAGAGATATATAAAATAAAGATGATAGCACAAGATATTAAAGAGGAGTTTAACAAAGATGTGAAAAACCTCAGAAAAAAAGAACCATGCAGAAATCCTGAGAAATAAAAAGTTCCTTAAATCAAATAAAAAGTATAGTGGAAAGCCACTCCAATGGAGTAGAACAAGTGGAAAACAGAAACTCAGGGCTCAAAGATAAAATAGATATTAAAGAAAAAACAGAAGAACTCCTAAACAAAAGACTCAAGAGCTGCAAAAGGAATAAGCAACAACTCAGTGACTCCACCAAAAGACCAAACCTGTGAATCATGGGCATTGAGAAGGAGAGGAGGTGCAAGCCAAAGGGATAAATAATGTATTCAACAACATAACAGCAAATTTCTCAAATCTCAAGAAATAGTTGCCCATTCAGGTGCAAGAAGCCTCCAGGACACCAAACAGTACTGACCAAAATAGAACCTCTTTGAGGCATATTATCATTAAAACAAGTAGCACAAAGAACAAAGAAAGAATATTGAAGCCTGTAAGAGAGATGAAATAAATAACATATAAGGGTAAACCCATCAGAATAACAACAGGTTTCTCAACAGAAACCTTAAAAGTGGGTGAGGTATTTTGAGCACTGAAAGGAAACAATTTCAGTCCCAGGATACTCTACCCAGCAAAACTATCACTTAAAACTAATGCAGGAATAAAAGTCTTCCATGGTAAACAGAAATTAAAAGAATATATGATCACCAAGCCATCACTAGAGAAGATTCTGATGGAATCCTACATAGAGAAGATAAAAACAAACATAACCATGAAAGGACAGGAAGTATTAAACCTCATAAGAAGAACAGACAAGCACTCAGAGAGTAGCATTGAATCAGTTGCACATCCTAAAATCCTTAAACAACAAAAAACAACTAAGTGTCAGGAATTGCCACATACCTCTTAAGATTAAAACTGAATGTTATTGGACTCAACTCGAAAGACACTGTTTGGTGAACTGAATTAAAAAGGAAGACCTAACAATCTGTTGTTTATAAAAGATGACCTTATGGACAGAAACAAACAATAGCTTAATGTGAACAGGTGGAAGAAGACATACAAAGCCAATGGCCCCCTGAACATAGGCAGGAGTAGCAATACTTTTATCAGATAAAGTGGACTTCACATCTAAATGGGCAGAAGAGACAAAGAATATAACTTCACAGTAATAAAAGAAAAAATACATCAAGAGGAAATAACAATTATCAACTTATATGCAACCAACTTCATTAAACATACACTTATGGACTTAAACTCACATAAGACCCCAACACAATGGTAGTGGAAGACTTTAATACCCCTCTATCAACAACAGATATCTAGGTTATCCAGATTAAAAAAAAACCAGCACAGAAACTCTAGAACTAAATATCACCATAGATCTAACAGAACTGACAGATTTCTATAGAGTATCCCATCCTGCAAAAGCACAATATACATTCTTCTCAGCAGCCTATGGATCTTTCTCCAAAATAGGGCGTATCTTAGGGCAGAAAGCAAGCCTCAATAAATATAAGAAAATTGAAATAACACCCTGCATACTATCTGATGGAAATTCAATAAAACTAGAACAAACAATAAAAGTAGCAGCAGAAAGTATGCAACAATTGGAAGCTGAACAGCACATTGCTCAACAATCAGTGGGTCAGAGAAGAAATAAGAGAGGAAATTAAAAAGTTCCTGGACTTTAATGAAAATGAAAACACAACCTATCAGAACCCATGGGACACAGCATTTCCTAAGAGGAAAGTTTGTAGCCACGAGTGCATATATTAAATATGCAGAAAGATCTGAAATAAATGACCTAATGCTATATCTTAAACTAGAAAAACAAGAACAAGCTAAACCCAAAGCAAGAAGAAGGAGACAAATAATAAAAACAAGGGCCAAAAATCAATGAAATTGAGACAAAAAAAATTTAAAGAATGTATGTAACCAAAAGCTGGTTCTTTGAAAAAAAAATAAGATTGACAAACTTCTGACAAATTTGACTAAAATGGGGAGGGAAAAGACCTAAATTAACAAAATCAGAAATGAAAAAGGGGAGATAGGAAGAAATACCAAAGAAACCCAGGGAATCACCACGGATTACTTTGAAAATCTACATTCAAATAAATTGGAAAATCTAGAACAAATGGACAAGTTTCCAGATTCATACAACCATCTAAAACTGAACCAAGAGGTTATTAATCACCTAAATAAATCTATAACATGCAATGAAATAAAGCAGTAATAAAGAGTCTTCCCAAAAAGCAAAATCCAGGATCTGATGGATTCTCCACTGAATTCTACCAGAACTTTAAAGAAGAACTAATACCAAAACCCCTTAAACTTTCCCATGGAATAAAAAGGGAAGGAACAATGCCTAACTCATTTATGAATCCAGTTTTATACTCATTCCAAAACTGGACAAGGACACATCCAGAAGAGAGAACTACAGTCCAGTCTCCTTAATGAACATCAATACAAAAATCCTCAATAAAACAATAGGAAACCAAGTTCAACAGCATATCAGAAAGCTTATACATTATGAGCAAGTCGGCTTCATCCCAGATATGCAGGCATGGTTTACCATATGCAAATCATTAAATGTATTATAGCACATTAACAGAAGCAAAGAGAAAAATCACTTGATCATATCGATAGACACAGAAAAGGCTTCTGATAAAATTAAACATCTTTTATTATAAAAGCTCTGACAAAACTAGGAATAGAAGGAATGTATTTCAACATAACAAAGGCTATATATGACAAACCTATAGCCAATATCATACTTAATGGGGGAAAAACTGAAACTATTTCCCCTAAACTCAGGAATGAGATAAGGTTGCCCATGGTCTCCACTCCTATTCAACATAGTCTTGGAATTCCTAGCCAGAGCAATAAAACAGGAAGAAGAACTAAAAGGAATACAAATAAATAGGAAGTCATACTATCCCTTTTCAGAGATGACATGATCTTATACCCAAATGATCCTAAAAAACTCCATGAAAAGATGGCTAGACACATAAACAGCTTCAGCTTGTAGCAGAATACAAAGTCAACATACAAAAACCAGTAGCCTTTCTATATAGCAACAATGAACAGATTGAGAAAGAATATAGAAAAACAATTCTACTTACAATAGCCTCAAAAAAAAAAATCAAATACCTAGGAATAAACTTAACAAAGAATGTTAATTAATTGTGTTCCATCAAAAATACAAATGACAAAAAATGTTGCTGAGAATTCTGGGAAAAAGAAACCCTCATACACTGCTGGTGGAAATATAAGCTAGTACAACCACAATGGAAAATAGTATAGAGGTTCCTTGAAAAACTAAAAATAAACTGGCCATAAGATCCACCAATACCACTCCTGGTGATATACCTGGAGTATTTTGAGTCAGCTTACAGCAACAGTACTTGGACACTCATGTTTATTGTAGCAGTAGTCACAATAGCTAAGCTTTGGAAACAGCCAAGATGCCCCACTACTGACAAATGTAGTAAGAAAATGTGGTATTTATATGCAATTTAATTTTACTCAGCCACAAAGAAGAATGAAATTTTGTCATTTGCAGGTAGATGGATGGAAGTGGAGAACATCACCTTAAGTGAAGTTTGCCAGGCTCAGAAGGCCAAAAGCTGTGTGTTGTCTCTCATACGTGAAATACAGATCTAATACAAATACAGCAATATTATGAGAAACTGGTCACACTAAGGGGAGATCACGCACGGGAGAGCCAGGGAAACCAAGAACTTGAATAAAGTTGATATTCTCTCTATGTAAGAATGAATATAAAAATCTTAAACCTACAACCTTCTTATTGAAACTACAATAAGAAATGGAGTATGGTAGAATGAAGATAATTAGAGAAGATAAACCAATAGAGGTTATAATATATATGGAAATATCACAACATATACTTCCTGTGTAGCTACCTTTATCTCAAATAAGCTAAAATGTCATGTTTTTCATTTTATATTTTCTCTTTATTCTACAAAATCAGAGAGCAGGAGGGCATAACAAGTCTACCCTGGGGGAGGACGTTAGGCTATGGAGGGAGGATGTGTTGGGGAAAAGAGGTAGGAGAGTGAATATGGTGCAGAAAATGTATATGTAAATGCAAAATGATACCTGTTGAAACTAAAAAAATCCTGTAGTCCCTTTGCATCTTCAGAGCTCAATCCATAGCAGACTCCACTATATTAAAACTGGATTACAAAAACAGCTACTCATAATCTTCCCTTCTCTATCATATTTCTTTGATGTGTTTTGAAAATTGTCTTTTGGGCATTCCTATGGAAAATAACCAGCAGGTAAACTCGTAGTCTCAGGTGGTACCTCCATTTCCACATGCCAATCTTTTTGAGTCTTTTCTTCCTTCTTCAATATTCCACAAATGTATCAGTACTTCATTTATCATTTGTTATGTTTTTGTTCTTTCAAGTTTCTAGGAGCTATTCTAGTTATGTACTAGGATCTGGTTCTGCTGTGTTTATCCAGAAATTGTATCTTAGTCAGAGGAGAATACCAACATATTAGCGAACCCTCTCTTATCGTCTCTCCTTCACTTTGTCCAGTATGCTTCAGAACCATTTCCAAGTATAGTCTCCAATTCACTTAGACTTATTTCCAACTATTTTTCCATCGATGTTTATTAGGCCATCCTTGAAAAAATGTAAAAACATTAGTTTTTCCCCATAGCAGGAACTGTACCTCATCTTTTTGTCTTTGGGTGGTGCTCCCTAGTTATTAGCAAGGTAGGGAAGTAAAGTATTTGTTGTATTTGTTGAGATAAGAACACATAATGTTCCTCAAACAAAGGGAAACTACTTTCTCTTGACAGGAGTTAAAGACGTTTCCTGATTTTACTTTTCAGAGTAAGGTATTTATGGTTCTCAAATGCTTTCACCCATGTTTTTACACCTTGGTTCTGAATCTTACTGTGTTTATGTTTGTCTTTTCTGATGCTTCTCTATTAGGTCCCTGACTTTAGCATTGGATATTTGCTTTGATTGTAAATTCGCCCTCTCTGTAACTCAACCTCTTTTTAAAATTCATTTATTCATATGTGCATACATTGTTGGGTCATTTCTCCACCCTGCTCCCCACCCCCTCCACCCATCTCACTTCCAGGTAGAACCTGTTCTGCCCTCTTCTCCAATTTTGTTGAAGAGAAGATATAAGCAATCATAAGAAAGATAATAGCATTTTTGCTAGGTTGAGATAAGGATAGCTATATAGAGATAGTTCTAGCATTGCTTCCATGCACATGTGTATTTATAACCTGAATTGGTTCATCTCTACCAGACTTCTTCATTACTTCTGGGTCACCTTCCCATAGTGACCTCTGTTGTTTTAAGGTTGCTATATTCACTCCTTTACAGTGGGCACATCAAACACTTTCAACTTTTGGGTTTCCTACCTTTCCTATTCCTCCTGTATGTTATGTATTCTCCCCTTAGTGTGTGACCCATGTCTAAATTCCGCATATGAGGAAGAACATGATTTTTGGCCTTCTTAAAAATAAAAATAACTCCTCTTTTACAAACATTTCTTAGATTAGAGTTTTAGTACAGTCAGCCTTTAGGCTACAGGAAATAAGAATGTCTTTAAATGCTAGAATGGAGTCATTTTGATTTGCAGACCAAGTTTTGAGTTGGTGAATGGCTCATCTGAGCCTGCTATTTCTTTTTTTATGGGTTCAGTGACAATTATCAATTGGCCACTGACTCTGTGATCCTTATAAATACCATTGTTCTCAGGCTATGTCTCATCCTAATTCAATATTAGTTTAAAGATAAGGAATTTTAATACTATAGTACACCATGCATTACCACCACCCTGTTAACTATTGACATAAGATCTTTTTAACCACCTGACTAACAGAGTGTCCAATTTCCAGAATTTTATTTGCTAGGGTCTTTTACTATGTATTTGAGACTAAGACATGTTCTCCCTTTCATGAAGAATCTGGCCCCAAAAGTAACCAATGACACAATTGTAAAACAGGGACTGTTTTTTTGTGGGGGAGGCATGGAAAAGGGGTGGGTGAAAGGACAGAATGAAGTGGGGAGTGAATAAGACTGAAGTACTCTATATAAATGTAGAAAATAGAATAATGAAATCCATTAAATCATTTTAAAAAGGAGGAGAAGTGATAAGAAAGATTAATAGAGGAGGGTGAACTTGATCAAGGTATATTATATGCATGTATGGAAAACCACAATGAAATCCATTTGTACAATTGAGATATGCTAAAAATTAGACAAAGTAATAGATATTTCAAAGTGAACAAGAACAAAAAGAATTAGAGTGTAAATAGTTTATCTGGTGGTTGATCCCAGGAAGCTGATAAGGGAGAGGAGAGACAGGGAAGGAAAATGTGTGACTGGGCAGGGTACTACCAAGGGCAATTCAGAATCAATCTTGCTGAGAAATCTGGGGAGCAGTGCATTATCTGTTACAGAGGTATTTGGTACAGACTCTGAAGCTGTTTTTTATTGTCAACTGGCATCCATAATTTTCTGAGTTTTGGAGGTATTACTTTTCTGGCTCTTTCAAGCTATATTATAGGTGGGTATTTGAAAGTCATTAGTATGTACTAGAAGAATAATTCTTGGCACGTGGGAGAAAACCCTAACAGCATCTATCACAGTTCTATTGAAAATATGCTTATTTTTAGTATTTATAATGCACACAGAAGTTACTTATTTATATTCCCCTCTTAAGTTGATTATTTTTTGCTAATTCTTTTATATCACTTGGTAGAAACCTTAAAATCCACAAATAATGGTTATTATGAAATTTTCTCCTCTAGATAATGAAACACTTGGTATTTTCCTTTTATTTCTACATCTTTGATGTCCTCAAGAAAATAGTATTGATAATAGTTGTCTCCTGATGTTGATTCTTAGACAAAAAGCCTCAAATATTTTACTGGGACCAATGTTCATTCTTTGTTTTTAATGCATTTAAAAATATTGAGATAGTTTCATTCTATTCCTAATTTCTTACAATTTATTGTATTATATTATGAGTTAAAAATGCCTTGATTTTGTAGAAGAAAAAAAAAAACCTGTTGTGGGGGTTGGTACTGAGGCAGGTTGAGTTTAGGGAAAGTTTGGGACTACTCCCTCTCCTGACTCAAGGAGCTCCAACCCGTAGCCCAGAGTCAGAGGATCTTGGTAATGATGTATTCTCTCCCCTCCTCCAAGTTCAAGGTGGTATAAAAATGACCTAGTAAAAGTCCCTGGCCCACTTTTTTTCTTCTCCTCACACAGTGGTATCTCTTTACATCTGGCAGAGCTGGTCCTTTCCTTTCCCTTAATAAAAATTTTCTATCTCACCACACCTATGTGTTCTGCTTGGATTCTTCTACACCAAAGCACAAGAACCAAGGTCTTCTGGAAATACCATTTCCCATTAACATTTGGTGAAGCTAGTCAGGAGATAAGGCGAGGCTTCCTGATGTTATTTCTGCTAATTTTATTATTCTAACCCACTCCTGTCTGCCCTCTGGCCTTGTACCCCTCCACTTGATATTTCAGAAACAAATACCACCCATGGCTTGGATGGTGTTGGACCCCTACACAGAGACAGCCACCCAACGTGTAGGATGCATTCTGAACCCCATGAGTGGTGCTATGGAGTTGTGACCCAGCCACAAGAATGCAGCATTGTCAGTCAGCAGGACTGGAGCTCCCATGATTGCTCTTATGCATAAGGTTTGCATTGACCAGTCCTGCCTCTGAGAACAACCACATTAAACCAAGGTGCCCTTTCACAGCCGTGCGGCCCAGGGACAATCAGAACTGCCCACTACCCTGGGCACTTGGGCAATTAAGGCTGGGTTCCCACCCTGTCCCTTCTCTCTCCCCTAACTGACCAGCACAGTTCTAGAGGGTGAATGGAAGGTGCTTATACCTTCTTGCATCCTTTTAAGCTATGGGAGGAGGGTACAGG
The DNA here is from genome assembly GCF_047511655.1 of Castor canadensis. Taxonomy (NCBI): domain Eukaryota; kingdom Metazoa; phylum Chordata; class Mammalia; order Rodentia; family Castoridae; genus Castor; species Castor canadensis. Next base: position 76,131,171 of record NC_133388.1, read on the forward strand.
CTATGGTAGGAGACTACAGGACAAAGGACAGGCACCTCTATCATCACCAGTGAACTTAGGGGCTTGAGGCTCTGGGGAAAGGCAGACCATGTGGCCCTCCAACAGCACCCCTTGGCCCAGAGCACTGCGCAAACCACACAGTGCTCTGATCTCACCCCTAGGGCTGATGTGCAATGCAGGTCACAGCCCCACCTCTCAGCATGGTCTGGAAGTCCTGCCTAGCCAACCTTGGCAATGGTGGTGGTGTCGTCAGTGGCAGCAGTGACATAGGGTGTCTGTAGTAGTGGCACCCACAGCTGCGGCATGTGTGCTGTGACATCTGCAGCTGTAACTGCAGCATGCAAGGTAGTGCAGCACTTGCACGTGCATGCTTGTGCTCTGTCTGCCCAGTTCAGTCTTTGCCCAGCAACCTCCATCTGGAATGCTTTCAGTGCCTGAGCCAGCTGGAAGAGGGAGTAGTGCAAAAGCAACACCACTCTGACCTCTACCACAAGTGGGAATGTCAGGGAGGCTTGGGGTACTGGGAGAAAGAGGGTTGTTGACCCTGGAGTCCGCTGGGACCATGCATACTCTCCCCAGCTGTGTCTTGCCCAGTTCCCCAGCCCTGCAGCAGTGGTGGTGGCAGGAAGGGCTTTATGCCCCAAGACCTGGGTTCATAGTCCCTGATCTGGTGAATACCACAAAAAAATATTGTCTTGTCTTGTGGCCAAGATCCCATGAATAATCAGATTGCCTTTTTCCTATTTGCAGCCTTCTCTGCCTTCTCTGACTCATCCTCTTGCCTGCCTATCTGCTATGCCTGTTTGCTCTGAGCACCCTGTCCCAATTACTATTCCTGCTCTCCTCCCCATAACATATAGGGGTTGTGGAAGCACTCATCCTGAAGTCATACCTCCTGTCCCATGGATACTGGTTTCATTACTGATGAAATTAATGGGAACAGGTTCAGTCAAATTCTAAAAGTAGTCTCTAAGTCTCCCTTATTTAGAGAAGCTAATAAGGGCTGACCAAAGTACTCTAATGATAGGCTACCAGCCTGGAAGATGCAAAGCCATGAGCTCAAATCCCACCTTAATTTGTTTCCATTATCTGGCATAGTTCTCTGACCTTTGTTTTCTCTTCATTAGGATAATAATTGAGTTAGCATCCAGGACCATCATTTCATTCAGGAGCCTTCATGCTGGGAACAGTTGACTTGCAGTTAGGATATCTGACCATTCACCTGCTCCAGAGATGTCTGACAGAAGCAGTTCTCATGGACCTGTATTGGAAGCTTCCTTGATACAAGGGGAATGCCTCATAGATCTCAGAAGCTTTTTCTCTCTCAATGAGTAATTTCCTCCTTCTTCATTTTCCCCTGTCTCTGCACAGGTCAGCATGAGGGGAGCCAACTCATTCCCAGTGGATTACTCACTTGGCTGAATCCTTAAATGCAAGGAATGCTTTGACTCTGCTAACCTAAAAAAGGAATATTTGACCTAATACCAAGTTGGCCCAGGGTGCTCTTACCAGCTCCCACATAAGCTTGTCATCACTTATGAGGAGTCTTGGGTGGCCTTGGAAGTCTTGGGTAGCAAATTTGATTTCTTATTGATATGGGGGCATATTACTCTGTTCTCTCTACTTATGCAGGAAAGCCTTCCTCTCAGACAATGATTGCAGTGGGAGTTGATGGAAAAAATCAAATTAGAAACTTCACTACCTCCTTCCATGCTGTATTGAAGCTCAGTTTTTTATGTGTGAATTTCTTACAGTCCCTAGTTGCCCCACTCCACTCTTGGTCTGAGACATAATGAAAAGTTGTGTATGGTCCTGATGATGGGTCATTTGCCAGGACCACTAATGCTTCAAAAGGGAGCCCAAAGGGCCCATGAAATTTCTGTGGAGGTGGACCAACAAGTAAGCCCCTCTGCTTACTATGATAGGGTACCTGCAGAGGCAAAGACAGCTATTTCTGTTAAGATACAACTCAAAGACCCCAACAACTATCCTGATTATAAACAATACCCTCTTAAACAGGAGGCTAAGGAGGGACTACAACTAGTTGTTAAGAGATTTCTAAAACACGGACTGTTAAGACCTTGCTGATCTCCCTTAAACACTCTTATCTTACCTGTAATAAAGCCAACAGAGGAATATAGGATGGCACAAGATTTGTGACTGGTAATGAAGGTTGTGATTCCCATTCACTCTCTAGTGGCTGATCCAAATACCACCCTATCTCAAATACCTGAAGGTAGTAAATGGTTCACAGTCTTGGACTTAAAATATGCTTTCTTTACCATTCCTCTGCACCAAGACTCCCAATACCTCTTTGCTTTTGAGTGGGAAGATCCTTTTATGAGGGAGATACAACAGTATACATGGACTGTACTCTCCTAGGGATTTCAAGATAGCCCTCACCTGTTTGTCAGGGCATTGGGAAAGGACTTAAGGGACCTTCAGATTAACGAAGGAGGAATTCTTCCATACATAGAAGACCTTCTGATCTATAGCCCTACTCAGGAGGTTTCAAATGCCAACACTGTTTTGGTTCTTAATTTCTTAGCTGATAGGGGATATAAAGTCTCAAAAAACAAGGCCTGAGGCTACAAAGGGACCAGATAATGAGACTTAAAATGAACTAGAGAAACAAACTGTGCCTATAGGACACTAGAAATGGCCCTTACTGAGGCCCTAGCTTTAGGGATTCCAAATTTAACAAAACCCTTTGTACCATATGTGTCAGAAAGGAAGAGAATTGCTGTGGGAGTCCTGACCCAAAAATTAAGAACAAAACCTTACTCAGTAGCCTATCTTTCATAAAACTAGATGGGACAGCCTTAGGTTGGCCAGGATGTCTAAGGGTGATAGCTGCTACTGCCCTGTTAATGGAGGAGGCAATGAAGATAACTCTGGGCCAACAGCTAGAAGTTCTGATGCTCAACCAAGTCAGAGCTACCCTAGAATTAAAAAGTCACTTGTGATGTCTGGGAAAAAGATTGACCAAATATCAAGCTATCCTTTTAGAGTTCTCAGAAGTGACCATAAAGACTTATAATGTCTCAAATCCCACATTTTTGCTGCTTTTTGAACTAATGACTGACCAGCCACTTCTCGAATCTGAGACCAAATGGAACTACTGATGGAAGTAGTTTTGTGTTAAACATATAAAGAAAGGCAGGCTATGCAGTGGTGAGTCATGAGGAAGTCATTGAGGCACAGTCCCTGCCAGCTGGGACTTCTGCCTAAAAGGCTGAACTAATAGCTTTAACTAGAGCTCTGACTCTGGGGGAGGGAAAAAGGCTCAGTAGCTATACTGATTCCAAATATGCTTCTTGGTATTACATGCTCACACAGCTGGATGGAAAGGAAAAAGACTTCTCTCCAGGAAGCAATCCTCAATAAAACATGAGAAGGAAATCCTTCAATTACTAGAGACTATTCACCTACCAAAGGAAGTGGCAGTGATCCACTACTGGGGACATCAAAGAGATATAACTGTGATGTCATAGGGAAACAACCAGCCAGACAAAAAAGCTAAGCAAACAGATCTGCAGCCTCCAAATGCCTCACAGCCCCCATCCTGGCCCTCTTTTCCTTACAGGAGCCTGTATATCCCAAATATAATCCTGGTTAGGAAAAAGAGGTTGCCTGGAGGGAAGGACATAAGGAGGGAGCTTGGTGGTGCGTGGATGGTAAACTAGTCTTGCCCTAAGCAACCCAACAGAATGTAATTAAGTCTATACATGACACTTTCCACTTGGCCTGTGATGTAACCCAGTGGTTGATAAACAGGGTATTTGTGGAAACTGGAATAAGGTCTACAGTAAAATAGATTTGTCAGGGCTGCTCCCTGTGCTTCTATGACAATTCTGGTCTTAAGCTTCCCCCACTGGTAGATACAATACAGAGGTGAGACTATTACCCTGGAGAGGATTGGCAGATAGATTCCACTCATATGCCACTCTGCCAAGTTTACAAACACTTGCTAGTTTTTATAGATATCATCAGAGGATAGATTAAGGCTTTCCATATTTAGACAGAAAGGGCCTCTGAAGTGGCAAAGGCCCTTCTAAAAAATTATTTCTAAGTTTGTCTTGCGTTGAACACTCCATAGTGATAATGGACCAGCTTTTATCTCACAGGTTACCAGGGTGTTTGCCAGGCCTTGGGAATTAAATTCCATTTATATTCAGCTTGGATACCCCTGTCTTCTAGTAAGGTGGAAAGGGCCAATCAAACAATCAAATGAACCTTGGCAAAACTTTGCCAAGAGACGTCTGAAAAATGCACCCAGTTTTTGCCTGTTGCACTATTGAGAATTAGAAATGCTCCAAGAGCTCAGCTCTATCTTAGCTCTTTTGAAATGCTCTATGGGAGGCCACTTTTCTCAGACTTAGTGATAGACCCTGAGACTGACAGTCTCTTAAAGAATAGAATGGATCAAGGGACATTTCCACAAGTAATCCAAAAGTTGGGAAACAAGGTCCTATTGGTCCCAACAAAAGGCAAAAAATTCCAAATAGAACCAGGAGAATAGGTGTTAATTAAGTCCTGGAAGGAAGGAGCCCCAGCTGACCAACTTCAGCCCAAATGGAAGGCCCCTTATCAGTGATCTTGGCCATGCCCATGGCTGTTAAAGTGGTGGAATGGATAGTTGGATTCACCTTTCTAGGGTAAAATGTGCAATGGGGGAATCTACCTCTCACAAGTACAGCCTGAGGACACTTACTCCTGTGAGCCAATAGAAGACGTAAAGCTCTTCTGGAGGAATCAAAAGACTTCAACTTAAATGATAAGTGAAAACTTTTATATGAGTTATTTGGCTATGCTTATACCTTTCCTGGCCCCACTTCCCAAATACCACCATTCTGCTTACTGCAGAGATCAGGGACATGTCTTTCGGGCATTTTGCCTTATTTTCCTCCTGAGACTGACACCTGGCTCTGGCCAGCTCCTAGAATATTTGTCAAATTATACCCATTTACTAACTATCCCAAGTTTCATACCCTGACTTCTAATTAAAACTACTGAGATCATATTGGCCAAAATCTTATCAGGATGGACAAATGAGAGTAATGGATTCGTCTATATGTTTTTCATAGAACTTAATTTCTGCTGGGAACCACAGGGAGTGTTTTATATGCTTTCCATAGAACTTAATTTCTGCTGGTAACCACAGAGAATGTTTCTTCATGTTAGCCTCATGTGAAGCTAGTTTCTATCAGTGCTTACATCCTAAATGGACTGATAAATACACGTTGGCACATTCAGCCCATAATAAGGATATTGCCCTAATGCGTCAGTCCTTCACTGCCTCAATTACAAAGGCAATCCAAACCAAGAGGTCTGTTTGACCTACCTTCCTTTCAATTGAGGCAAAAATAAATACAGAGACAGACACCAAACAAACAAGTCTAACCGACCTTCTCTTATATCGTCAAAAATTATTTAAAGACTTTATCAATAGCCAAAAAATTAACAAAAACCATATCCATACTTCAAAGTTAGACTCTGATAATTGTCACTTTCCAAAATAAAAGAAAATTAGATCTTCTGACAACAAAGAAAATTTACCAAATCTGGCAACAATCCTAGGATTCCTGGAAAACATGATTTAACACCTGGGATAAGAACCCCTGGATAGTGCACCGGACCCCTTCTGATTCTCTTGCCAGTATGCACCTTTGGGTCGTGCCGCTTAGACTTGCTGATCAGATTTATCTTTTCCAGAATAAAGGCCTCTGGGATCTAAATCATGATGCCACAGGACTGTCAACTTATGGAGGTGGGCAAGATGCTCTTGAGCAATCTTGATTGGGCTGAGCAGAGATTCAGACAATGGATAGCATCGACCAAGTCCTCAGGGACAGCAAGGAAAGGGACAATATTTCTGATAGGTAGGTCTGCAGCCCCTTGTCAGCTTGGAGCAGATACCAAAGACAGACTGCCCTCCTTCAACAACTCAAAAAAGAATTTTTGGAATATTGTCTCTCAGGGGGAAATTGAGGCAGGTTAAGGTTAAAGAAAGTTTGGGACTACTTCCCTTCCTGACTCAAGGAGCTCCTCCCTCTAGCCCACAGGTCAGAGGAGCTAGGTAATGACATATTCCCTCCCCACCTCCAAGTTCAAGGTGGTATAAAAACAACCTAGGAAAAGACTCCTTCCCCCTTTTTTCTTCTTGCACTATGGTGGCTTCTTACATCTGGCAGAGCTGGTGCTTCCCTTTCTCTTAATAAAACTTTTCTACATCAGCACACCCCTGTGTTCTGCTTGGATTCTTCCATGCCAGAGCACAAGAACCAAGATCTCCTGGAAACACCATTTACGTTAACAGCTTCAATGAACACATTACTGATAAACATGTTCTCCTTTCATGAAAATGGTTAGCTCATGAGTCCTTTGATTGACTAGGTCCTTAACTTTTACTTCTCTCTTTGTTTTTGCAGAATCTCCTCTGACATAGATATTTTAATTACCCTGAGATGTTCACTACCCAATGTATTCATGAATCAAAACATCACCCTGCAAATCATAAATATGTACAACTATTTTGTGCCAATCAAAAAAAAATTAGAAAAGAATACTTCCAAGCCAGTTTAGCAAAATCTCCTACCCTTGGTATCTGACCACTCTATCTTATCACTAGCCTGTCTTCAGAAGTAAAGGTCTTATCAAGTAAATTTAGTCAGAAATTGAAATCTCTTATCCTCTAGTAATTTTGCATCCAGTGATGCCTGCCCTGATCCTTGTTTAAGGATCCCCATTTGTTCTTATTAGAGTCAGAGTTGAGTCCAGTCTCTATCACTGCAATACCTATTGCAGTCCTATAACTATCACCATGGCACCCCTTCTATAAAACCTGTTATTATAGCAGGGAGAAGGATCAGAAAAAATCAAACTAGGCCTGAGTCCTGAGAAAGTAGCAGGGAGGTAGGGATGGCATAGCAGAGAGATAGAACCTGAGCAATCTGAACATGAGGAAGGTCACGTAGCACCAGGGAGGGGAAAGTCACATAGCACTAGGATAAAGTAGCCAATAAAATTTAAAATTAAATATAACCGTATATGGTTTAGGCCTTGCTTTTTGCTTCTGTAACCTGCTTGCAAGGGTATATAAGGTGAGACCCCTTTGTTCTTGGGGCTCAGCCTTTGGACATGATTCCGCTGAGTCTGTGCTGGCACAATAAAACATCACTTCCTGCTATTTGCCTCAGAGTCTCGTTATCTCAGCTAACAACCTCCTACAACACTATAGCATCTTATAACAAGATGCTATGAATATTAGCATCTGTCATGATATATTTTTAAAAATTGCTATGCTAGATTGTTACACAGGAAAAATAATTCTGAGTTTCTGGTATACTTGGGATGTCCACAATTCAGAATATATAAAGACTCCTTTGGAATTCTATCCTGTATTCATACCCTAGAAGATTTAGCTTACCAAATAAAAAAAAGCAAGAAGCATTCTGAAAAAAATCAATAAAAATCATAAATCATAAGATTATCAGAATTCAAATGTTATTAGGTGCTCATGGTAGAAAATTGAACAATAATACCATATGATTATTATTTTCACACAAGCAATGACATATCTTAAGACAACATGTTGGAAAGGTCAGGGATATGACAATTCTCATAGGGAGGGAGTAGCTTCCAGGAAGTGCTGAAGATTCCATTTATTTTGGGAAATTAGGTTGCCTATTAATTTTAGTTTATCTCAAACCACAGTGATCATAACCCCATACCTTCCTATTCCTGTTGACTGTGGGATGATTGATCACATTTATTCACAGTGGCAGAAAGTAAAGTGTCAGTATTGTCACAGGGAACAGAAACAATGTCAATTATCTCCAAGCTCTCTAAAGTCTTTAGAACAATATCTCTTATATTGCAGGCTTTTAACAACCATTTGGTGTATTTGAAGCATAGTCTAAGCAAAGCGTTATAGTGAAAATTTATCATGCTTGAATCAGTATACTTGGAAAATTTCAGAATAAGAAAATGTATTTCTTATGACAAAGTTTTAAAAAATAATGATCACATTTAGCTTGTATAAAATGTTAGTGACTATACATTTATGACAACTAAGGGAATGAAAAGATGCTTGTCTTTTAAAGGTAATTATGGGGAAAAGGGGCCTTCAAAAGGTGTAAGAATATCTTTTCCACATTTGCAGTATATAATTAACAGACTTCTCTACATTTATTCAGGAAAGTAATAAGCCACTTGTAAATAATGGTAGTGTTGTGTTCTGTATACTTAAATGTCAATAATCTGAACATATATTTTCTCCTGTTCTTAGTCACACAAGTATGTTTTTGAGATAATGCAGAGACAGGTATCATTACCAGTATTGCAGGTCCATTTTCTAAAGATGTAAATGTATTAATGTGAAATATGGAGTATAAATGAAGAGTTCTACCACCATTGAAAACTGCAGTGCATGGAAATTAAATCAATATGTGGCTTTTAATAACACAACATGGTGACAGCAGAAAAAAGTGAAACTAGTGCATTTTAAGAAAGAGACAAAAGTAGTAGGTGTATCTTAAAATAACAACCTTAGGTGGAACAAATAAGAGCATAGCTTTCCCATATTTTGATTGCCTAATTTTTTCCCTTTTATATCTCAAGATTAATAACTTTAATAAGATGGAGGTTTTTAATGTAAAAATGTGTGAATAAGGACATATTTTAAAATAAGCCCAAGTGATGTTCTTCAGTCATTTGAAATGGACTTTGCTTTATGATGCTAAATTCAGGGCAAGTAGGGTAGGTTGATGTAGTGGTCCATAACTAATGCCACTGATAGCAACTCCCTTTTAAAGACAATTCAGACATTTAGTGATGCCCTAGATCAACCATGAAGCAAAACACATATCCAGGCATTAAACAGTAAAAAAAGCAAATGCATCCCTCAATAGTCAGGATATATGGTAACATATACAGTTATCTTTCTAGAAAAAAATCCCAATGGTCTAGTCAAAACTGTAGCAGTCTGACATTTTGTTGTTGAGCATTTTTTGTTTTTGGGTTTTTTATGTTTTTGCTTTTGTTTTGTTTTTGCAGTTCTGGGGACTGAACCCAGGGTCTTGGGCATGCTAGGTAAATGCTCTGTAAGCAGCTGGAACAAAAGTCAGAGAACAATATAATAATATTGTTTAAACAAGATAATAGTAAAAACAAGTTACAAATACTGTTGGTTTAAATAAAGTTTCTAACAGAATTGTATTCCTAATACTACTGATTTAAAGAAGGTGTTAAAGAAAAGGGAGATCCAGGATCCTTCTAGCATAGTTAATCAAATTTAAAAAATAATTATTTACACATATTGGTTGCAAAACTTGATGGGATTCACTGTGATATTTCCATACCTGAGTGCATTGTGCAGTGATTGTGTCCATCTACCTTTCTTATACTCTTTATCCATTATCCCTCTTCTCCATCCTCCAGCATACTTTTCAGTCCCTAAAAGTCCCTTTTAATTCCTTTCTGTGCCCCTTCTTCTTGCCCTTCCCTGTCCTGGTGATCACTATTCCATTTAAAACTTCTACAAAGTTGACTTACTAATTAACTTAAAATGAGTGAGAATATGTGGTATTCGTCTTTATCTGTTTAGCTTGTTTCACTTAATGTAATGTTGCCCACTGCATCCATGTTGTTGCAAATAACAGTACTCCATTATTTTTCAGTGTGATTTCCATTGTGTAAATATGCCATATTTTCTTTATCCATTCATCTGCTGAAGAGCATCTAGATTGATTCCATATTTCATCTATGTAAATAGCACAACAATAAATGTAGAGATTCAGATATCTTTTTAGAATAAAGATTTCATCTCCCTTTGAGTCCAAGTATGGGAATTACTGAGTCATATGGTAGTTCTACTTTTAGTTTTTCTTTTGAGAAATATCTATGCTGTTTTCCAGAATGGCTGTACTAAATTAATTTGCTTTTCAGCAGTATATAAGATTTCTCTTTTCTCTGCATCCTTGACAGCATTTGTTTTCTTGTCTTTTTAATTATAACCATTCTAAATGGCGTGACATGATATCACATTGTGGTTCTACTTGCATTTCTCTGATGATTAGAGAATTGAGAATTGTTTCATTTGATTTTTTTGTTATTTGTGTATCTTTGTTTGAGAATTACCTGTTTGGTTCCTTAGTTCAGTTTTTAATTGGATTTTTTTGTTCATCTCTTTGAGGTCATTATGTATCCTGGATGTCAAACCCCTGTTGGATGAACCACTTTCAATATTTGATCTCATTCTGTAGATTGTCTCTGACTCCTTTGCTGTGTAGAAGTTTCTTAGTTTCATGTAATCTCCTTTGCTTATTTTTGCTTTTATTGTATGCCCTTTTGTAGTCATGTCTAAAAATTCTTTCTTGTACAAAGATCTTCAAGTATTTCCCCTATGTTTTCATGTAGTATTTTCATGGTTAAGATTAAGGACTTTTACCCATTTTGAGTTGATTTTTTTGTATGATCAGAAAAAGAGGATTTAATAGCTTATTTAATGTATGAATATATACTTTAATGAATTAATATACATTCAATACATATATATGTGTGTATATATATTAGATTTTCTTTATTCATTCACCTGTTGATGGGTATAATTTATAGTCAGATATTGTGATACCTCCAGCATGTTTCTTTTTACACAGGATTGCTTTCACTATTCAAGATCTTTTGCTCTTTCAAATGAATTTTAGGTTTGACTTTTCTATTTCTGTGAAAAATGAAAAGTGGCATTGGACTTTTGATGGGTATTGCATTGAATGCATAGATTGCCTTTGATAGTATAGCTATCACAGCATTTATTCTGCAATCCATGAACATGGGAGGGATTTTCATTTTTTAGTGTCTTCGATTTTTTTCTTTAAGGTTTTATAGTTTTTATTGTAGAGGTCTTTTGCCTCCTTAGTTATGTTCATTGCTAGGTATTTAATGTTTTGAAGCTATTGTGAGCTTTCCTGATTTACTTTTCAGTCTCTTAATTATTGGTACATAGGAAAAAAAGCTGCTGACTTTTGTATGTTGATTTTGTATCTGCTATTTGCCAAAAGTGTTTATCATATCTGAGAGTTTTTGGTGGAGTCTTTAGGGTCTTTTAAATACAAGATAATATCATTTGCAAATAGAAATACCTTGACTTCTTCCTTTCCTATTTGTATCCCTTTTACTTCTTTCTCTTACCATACTGCTCTTGCTAAGCATTCTAGCACTATACTGAATAAGCATGGGGAGAGTGGGCACCATTGTTTTTTTCCAGACCTTAGAAAACAAACTTCCAATTTTCCCCTGTATTATGATGCTGGTTACAGGTTCATCATTTATAGCTTTACTATATTGAGGTATTTTCCTTCTAGTCCTAATTCCTTCAGAGCTTTTATCATGAATTTTTTTTGCAGTTTTCTCCCCTGCTTCTATCAAGTTGAAGATATGACTTTTGTCCCTTATTCTATTTTTGTGCTCTATTATTCATTCATTTGCCTATGTTGAATCATCTTTGCATTCCTTTGCAAACCCACTTGATTGTAATATGATCTTTTCAATGTATTGGTGAATTTGGTTTGCAAGTATTTTATTGAGAATTTCTGTGTTTATGTTCCTCCAGGAAATTTGTCTATAATTTTCTTTTTTGTCATATTCTTATCTGGTTTGTGTATCAGGATAATACTGGATTCCTAGACTGAGTTTGGCAGTATTTCTTTCCTTTGTATTTTTTTAGATAGTTTGGTGTCTTCTTTAAAGTGCTGGTAGAATTCAGTAGTGAATCCATCTGGTTTTGGGCTTTTCTTTGGAGACTCTATTACTGTTTCAATCTCACTGCTTACTGTAGATCTGTTTGTCTCTCAGCTCAATTTCCAGGAGGCTACATACCTCTAGAAATCCATTTCTTCTATGTTATATAGTCTACTAGAATAAAGGGCTTCAAAATATTGCCTAATGATCCTCTGATATTACTGGCATTTTTGTGATATATATTTTCTCTAATTTTTATTATTTTGGGTTTCTGTCTCTTGTGGCTAGTTTGGCTAAAGGTTTATCAATCTTGTTTATCTTTTGAAAGAACCAACTTCTTGTTTCATTGATTTTTTGTGTTGTTATTTAAGTCTCCATTTCATTAATATTTCCCTCAATAATTGTTTTATTTTTTTCATTTCTGCTACTTTGGGGTTTGGATTGTTCCTGTTTATTTTCTAATTCCTTGAGATGTCTCATTAGGTTATTTATTTGAGATCACTCTGATTTTTTAATGTAGGCAATCAAAGCTATAGACTTTTCTCTTAGCACTGCCTTTATTGTGTCCCAAAGATTCTGGCAAGTTGTGTTTTCATTTTCATATTATTCTAAGAAATTTTTATTTCCTCTCTTATTTCTCCAATGACTCACTAATCACTGAAACATAAATTGTTCAGTTTACATGTGTTTAAATAGTTTCTGCAGTTACTTTTGCTATTGGTTTCTAGTTTTATCTCATTTTTGAACAATATAGGTAGTTATTTTAATTTTGTTTTGTTTGTTCAGACTTTTTTATATCCTAAAACATGACCTATATTGGAGAAAGTTCTATGGATCATTGATAAGAATATGTATTCTGCACCTTTTATGTGGAATATTCTGTAGATGTCTGTTAAGTTCATTTGATCTGTAATGTCATTTAATTCTGAAGTTTCCTTATTGATTTTTTCCTTTGAATAACCTATTGGTGGGAGTGGAGTTTTAAAGTCACTTATAATTATTGTGTTTGGTCTATCTGAGCTTCTGTGTCCACTAGTGTTTCTTTTATGAAATTGGGTACACTGATGTTAGGTGCATATACGTTTACAATGGTCAATTCCTCCTGATTATTTCTTTTATCAATATGAAGTGACCTTCTTTATGTGCTCTGACTAATTTTTACTTGAAGACTTCTTTGTCAGATGAGTATACGTACTTCTGCTTGCTTTTTGGGCTACAATTGCTTGGGAGATGTTTTTCTATCTTTTAACTTGTCTTTGTCGGTAAGGTGTATGTTTTGTATGTAGCACATGGGTGGGTATTGTTTTTAATTCAGTCTGCCAGTCTTTGTCTTTTGATTGAAGAGTTGAGGTCATTAACATTTTGAGTTATTATTGAAAAATATGTAGTAATTGTGACCATTTTATTGTTTTGTAGTGTTTTGATCCTTTCCTATTCATCATTTGCCCATCTTCTCATCTAGTGTAATTTATTCTTTTACTATTTTTATAGTTGTGTATATCTTCCTATGCTGTGTGTAGGATTTCTTTAAGTTTCATCAGCAGATATTTTCTTAGCAGTCATTAGTTTCTTTAGTTTTTGTTTACTGTGGAAGATTTTTATTTCTTCTTTAATCATGAAGGATAGCTGTAACAGAAATGGTAATCTAGGTTGGCAGTTGATTTTCATTCAGGGCTTAAGATATACCATTATATACCCTCTCTGCTTTAATTTTTTGTTGAGAAATCTGCTGTTATTCTGATGGGTTTGCCCATCAGATTTGTTACTTCTCTCTTGCAGCTTTCAATATTTTCCTTATTCTATATACTTATTGTTTTAACTATGATATGATGTGTGGTGGTTCTAGTCTTGTTTTGTCAGTTTGTAGTCTTAAAAGTCTCATGCACTTAAATAACCATTTCTTTCTCAAGATTTGGAATGTTTTCTGCTATTACTTTATTGAAAATATTTCCCATGTATTTAGCTTGTATCTTTTCTTCTTCTTCTAATCCATAGGTTGTAGATTGGATCTTTTAATGGTGTTCAAGATGTTTTGCATGTTCTAGTCACACTCCTTCATTTTTCTTTATTTTCATCTGATTTTTCTAATTCATCTTCCTGGTCTTCAAGCTATGATGGTCTTCAATTTAAGCCAATCTAATGGAGAGCCTTTCAATTGAGTTTTTAAAAATTTGACTTATGGTGATTTTCATTTCTAGAATTTCAATTTGATTTGTTTTAAGATTTATATACAGACTAGGTGTCTTAAATATGAGGAATTTATTTTTTCTCAATTCTGGTGGTTAGAAGTCCAAGATTGGGGACCATAGAGTTACTTCTTAGAGACTTCCTCCTTACTTGCAGATGGCATGTTTTTTCTGTGTCTTCATAGCATTGAGTCTTAATCTATTTTTATAAGGACACCAGTCATAGCACATTAGGGCCCATGAATATGACATCATTTCATCTTAATCTCTTTTTAAAGACCCTACCTTGAAATACAATTTCATTCAGAGGTACTGCTGGGTAAGGTTTTAACATATAAATTGTGTGTATAATACAATCAGACGTAGTCCTAATAAGACTATGGCTAATTTGGATTGTTGGAATTGGTTTTTTTGTTGGTGGGGGGAAGGGTATACTGGAGGTTAGACTCAGGATCTTTACATAGTCACTCTGTTATTTGAGCTACTCTACCAGTTCTTTTTGCATTGGTTATTTTTGAGGATAGGGTCTTGTTTTTATGCCTGAGATGGCCTGGACTTGGATCCTCCTATCTGTCTTCCCTGAATAGCTGGGATGACAGGTGTGAACCACCCTGTCCAGCCATTGGATGAGATTGGGGTCTCACAAGTATTTTGCCTGAGCTGTGCTCAAATTGTAATTATCTTGATTTCCTCTTCCTGAGTAGCTAGGATTATAGGCTTGAGGCACTACACCTACTTTTGGATTGCTAGAATTATTTTAGCTCTAATTTAATTATTGTCAAGGGACTGAAAACAAGCAATTTAGAGAGAAACAGAGTTAGAAAAGCCAAGTGAGGTTATTTTTAAGTTATTTAGTCAATAATAGAAAAATATTAGGAAAAGAAGTGTATGTATATATGGAATTCATTGAACAGGGACTAAAAGGATGTTAACGAAAACTTTGGGTCAGTTTGTTTTTTCAAGTTGATTGCTGTGTGAAGGATATGAGACAGACTGAAAAGATGGATTCAAGATCTAGAAAGAAAAGCAGTAGGAAATCTGCTATTTATATTCACAGTTAATTTACAGGTTGAACATTCACAGTTCAAGAGTTGTAAATTTAAAAATCCAGGATTGCATAATTTGAGCAGGTTATTTTACTTCTCTGAGTTTATTCCCTCACATGTAAAATAGGGATAATATTATAAGCATTTTATTTTAATTATGAGGATAAACAGATTTTATGGTAACCGTAAGGGAAAAAGTATGTATATAGAGTACTTGCATTATGCAGACCTTCATAAGGGACAGTTATAATAATAACAGCAGCAATAGAAGTAGTAATAATACAATTATTTCTTTCTTTTAGTACCTAAGAAACTCAGATATGAAGTAGATTAAAAAAATCTGACTTTTGCAGGTTACAACAAAAGCACTGCACACCCACATTTATTGCAGCATTATTCACAATAGCTAAGCTATGAAAACAGCCAAGATGCCCCACTACTGATGAATGGAATAAGAAAATGTGATCTTAATATAAAATGGAATTTATTCAGCCATAAAGAAGAATGAAATTTTGTTATTTGCAGGTAAATGGATTGAAATGGAGAACATCATAAAAGCCACATTTTTTCTCTCATATGTGGAATATAAGTAGACCTAACACAAATACAGCAATATTTTGAAAAATAGGTCATGCTAAGAGGAGGTCACATACAAGCAGGGGGAGATAAAAGAAGGAAGTTAAGAAGGTGAATATGGTTACTATACTCTCTATGCAAGAATGAATATAGAATTTTTAAACCTGTGAAACAGCTATAAGAAAGGAATTAAGGTAGAAAGAAGAAAAACAGAGATGAATCGAATTGGGCTATAATACAAACATACACTGAAGTGTCACAAGGAAATTCCCTATCTTAAACGAGTAAAAAGCTCATTTTTTTGTTTTCTGTTTTTTCTTGTACAAAATCAGGGAACAGGAGGACAGAACAGGTCCTGTCAGGGAAGTTGGCACCAGTGGGAGGAGGTAGGGAAAGGGTATAGGAGGGTAAGTATATTGCAAATTCTGTGTACACATGTATGTGAATGGAAAATGGTATCTTTGAAAGTATTCCAGGAATGGGGAGAGTATAAAGAAGCATGATGGAGGGGATAAGTTCAAGTATGATGTATTTGATGAATCGCAAGAACTTTTGTAAATGCCACAACATACCCCCACTCAGCACAGGGAATAAATAAATAAATAAATAAATGAGTAAATAAATAAATAAATAAATATGACTTTTAGAAACAGACACGCTAATAAATGTATTAGTTTCCTAGGCCTACTGTAACAAATTACAACAAATTAGTTGAATTCTTTTATAATTCTGAAAGCCAGAATCTGAAATGAAGGTGTTCGTAGTTGTGGGTCTTTATGGAAACTTCAGGGAGAGAATCTATTTCCTATCCTTCTACTGGCTTCTGGTGCTGGCTGGTAATATTCACTATTTCTTTGCTTATAGATTCATTACTCTAATGGACTCTATCTTCTTCTTCCTTTTTGCCTATATTCTCATCTAAGGACACTTCTTATTTGACTTAGGGTCTACTTTCACCAGGATGATCTCATTTTAAGGTCTCTAACTTCATTACTTGTAGAAAGATACTTTTTTCAAATATGGTCCCATTTATAGCCAGACATATATTGTGGGGAGGGGACCACTCATTTCACCATATTAGATAAATAACATGATGTAACATAATTTTAATATTAATATATCTAATAATATCATTACTACAAAATGCTTGATAAATCACATTTTTAGTTCATTTAGAATCTAATATTTTAAAAAGCATAAAATCAAAATAATAAATTACTTTTGTAGCAGAGTGATAATTAATAACAGCAGTACTGAAAGCCAAATACAGAGGGATGTTGATTAGATACATTGTGATTTTGTATTTTCCTCTTAAAATAAGAAAATTGTCACTTAAAGATTGTATAATTGATTTTGGCAGAAAGCTATGTGTCACTGGCATCAGAGATCATTTGCTATTAATACAGGCTCTGGATTGTATACATTTTTTCTTCATTGAAAGGATTGGTAAACGAAATCTTCAGAAGGATTTTATCATGTAAAGCAATATCTTCTTGCTGAAGACTAGAAATTCTATCATATCATATTATTAAGATAAATTAAAAATAATGGCCAATGTAGAATGGCCAAAAGTTTTAGAAAGTGTGTTTTTGTCATTCAACTGACCAGCAACCAATTTACAAGTTTATAGAACATGACTTTCACCCTAATATAAACTCTTAGTAAATGAAAATAATGTTGATGATGCAATATTTCCCTCTTTATCTCTCATTTTATTCAAAAGGATACTAAATTTACAAATTGGAAAAAACAAAATCCATTGATTCTATTATGAAAATTTTGATCTAGATATAAAATGGAATATAATAGATCATAAGAAATACCAATTTGGAACTCTAAAGGAAAACTTTACTTGCTATTTAACATTTATTGAATTCTAAAATATTTCATAATTAAGATTTATATTAAGAAACTATTTATAAAGGATAATTATTGACTATCAATTTTATACATCATGGTATTTATAAAAATTCTTACAATATATCAAATACATCATATTTAAATTCATCCCTTCCACCATTTTCCTTCATCCCCAATCTCCCCTCATTCCTGGAATAGTTTCAACAGATATCATTGAATAACTATTTTTTAATAGAATAATTGCTACTTTCTCTGATATTCAATTTTTAATGTTAGTGCACACACTTAAAAATATTGGTTCTTAAGTGATTGTAGATACAATTTTAATTTTAGTAGGAAGACTAATAAATGAGAAAATGCATAGTTACATAATCTAATAATTTATTGTCTTCCATTAATTCTTTTCCAGGTTACATCTGAATTATATTGAATCTTACCAATTGCTGTATGAAAATGTGAGAAATATATACATGGAAAACATAATTTTTGAGTTCAAGTTTAGAATTCTGTTATTTTTATCTGGGAATCTAAGAAGGAAACCCTATATGTAGAAAAAAAGATATCTTCATTATATATGTGGGATATTTTATATGAACTTGTTAGAGAAAAGTAGGCTTATAATTTATGTGAACACACTAGACATTTATATTGCAGTAATTTATTTCTCTGAAATTGCCAATATTTTCCTCATTTTTACTCCATTGTATATATATATATATATACACACACACACATATACAATGTATATATATATATTGTGTATGTATATACAATGAAGAAAATATGGTGTGTATATAAATATATACATTTCATAGTTTCTTCATTGTACAATGAAAATATATATATGTGTATATATATATATATATGTATATATATATACTATATTTTCTTCATTTATTCATTGGTTGATGAGCACCTAGGCTAATTCTGTAGCTTGGCTAATGTAATTATTGCTGCTATAAACATGGATATGGAAGTATCTCAATTGTATGCTGATTTGTATTACTTTGGATATATGCCCAGGAGTTGTATAGCAGGATTATATGGTAGTTTTATTTTTAATTTTTTAAGGAATCTCCACACTGATTTCCATAGTGGCATCATTATAAATTCATGAAACTTTATTGACAGATATAAAATCACCTTTCTGCTACTCAGTACTACATTTTCTTTATGTATTTCCCAGAGTCAACCCATATGTTCCTATACTTTATGATATTAAACTTTCACTTCTATTTATATACATAAGCAAACAATATAATTTAATATTATATAAATGTTGACATCCTAAATCTTTCTACAAATTGATTTTTTTCCTTCTTATGTTTTTAATCTATTTGCTTTTATACAATTAGATATTATTAATTCATTTTAGTTAGCATTTTTGCATTCATCTCCCTGGTTCAAATGAAATTATTGAGTTCTTTGTGGTTTAAAAAATTCATGAAGCCTCATGCCAGTGGCTCATGCCTGTAATTCTAGCTACTCAGGAGGATCGAGATTTGAAGCCAGCTGGGGCAAATAGTTCATGAGACCCTATCTCAAAAAAACCCATCACAAAAAAAAAAGAGCTGGTGAAGTGACTCAAAGTTTAGGCCCTAAGCTCAAATCCCAGTACCGCAAAAAAAATTTCATGAATTTGAAATTGTTTTCTACAGTATCTGTAGAAATTTATTCTTTTACCAACATGTAGAGAAATCCGATTATTTTCCACTGTCTCTGGCAATATGTAGTAGTGATAGATTTTTAAAAATTCCTTTTTTGTCCCCAATTTCTTAAAAATTACTTTCTATTTTAAAACTGAATTACTATAAAACTTTAATTTTCTTGGAAACCATAAAACTTCATTCACTTTTTTACCTGGCAACAGGTAAATGAATGTCAGATATATTAAAAAAAACTCAAACCTGTTATATTGTGAAATAATAGTATTAAATATGACAATTATTTCACAAATAAAATCAATATATCTGTGCAAAGTAACTAATTCAATTAATACAATGACCTGCATTCAGTCCAAGCTGCAACTAAAGATTATGTGATTTTATATTACAAATACTCATGTATATAACAAGTATCACCCATACATGCAATATATATTATATATGTAGGAAAATATGTACATATGGATGTATGTATATATGTGTGCGTATGTCTATCTGTCTCTATAAAGAACAATACAAGAACAAGAACAACCCAGGCGGGTCCCACCTCCAGAACATCTATTTTGTCCTGCTTTACACTTTACCTCCCATAGCTGCCTTTCAAATCACCGCAGTTTGTCCTGAGATAAACTCACAGCTTGAACTTTTCATTTAGCTAATTGGTTCTTGTTTTTGCCACAGAATTGTTCTTATTCAATTGGGTAATGACACTGGAAATTGCTTCTTCTTGAAATCTCATTTAAATGAAAACAAATCATAACCACAACAGAGCTCTGCTGAAAAGCACTACAGATATAAGGTAGAAGCTGGTCTTAGCCTTTGACCTTAAAATGAAAGGTCATGCCTGAGGTGGAATGTTTAGAATAGCACCAAGAGGAGGTCAGCAAATACTTTTCAAAAAATTCTTTTGAAAAAGTAAATAAAAATCTGGACAGATAGTCAATGTTTCAAAATTCTGGAGATTTACCAAAAAAGTAAGAAGTTCTGATTCATGAAAATTTACTGAGTGTCAGGCAATAACAGTAGGAATTAGTGGCTTTCTTGCTGGTGTTTTTCTCTTCCCACCCACCTCCAGCCCAGTTTGGATGCTAAGTAATTTTGCCCGGGTAAAGAAGGCCAGAAAACTTCTAAGTTTCATTACTAGAGTTGTCTCTCTTGATTTGGAGTGAAAGGTGAAAATCCCAATGGTCAGCAGCATTTTCACTGCAAGTAGTGATCTCCACGGCAAGCCACCAGGGAAAGACCTTAGCTAGCCTGAGGTCATCATCCTGACTGTTGTAAGCTGAAAACAAGACACCTATATGAAATTTAAAAGTGAGATCTAGAAATAAGATCGCTGCAGGATTTGATATGCTTTTCACATACCCTTGACTAGCTGGAAGTTTCAGTAAATGTGAGTGTGAGACTGACCACAGTCCAGATATTTCACTGATCACAGGTGTTGCACAAGGCTGTGTACATACACAGATAAGACACAAGAGGGCCTGATGGAAAGGAAAACCGTGAGCATACCTGAACACTTCTCAGCTTTTAATGTGCTTCTCAACCTATACTCAGATCTTTGTTCAGAAAGTGGAAGTCTGAGCACAAACTATGACCAATAATAGCCTGGCTCTTAATCTATGCAGACAAAAATCCAGTCTCTAGGAAGTAAACCTTAAAAGTTGAAACAGAACAAGCATAACAAAGTCACCCTGTGTACAGATATCAGTAGTCACACACTGTAAGACATATTCCTCAGATTTAATCCAGAAAAGTTAGTTAGTAAACAAACAAACAAAGAGCAAGAACCACAAACCTCAGGAGAGAAATATCAGAATTGGATTCTTACATACTATGGAAAATATTTAGCTTCAACCAAAAGTTAGGAGAAAGGGAAAGAAATGAGCAAGTGTCATCTATAATCAGAAAAAATAAGAAGTAATTACACTGTCTATAAGTAGACCCAAATATTGAATTTGGAAGACAAAGATTTCAAATATTTTCTTAAATTATGTTGAGAGAATTAAAACAAAACAAGTTTAAAATACTGAATGACCTCCAGATGACACTTTCTCAATAAATAAAGAACATGTTAAAGAAATTAAATACCATATAAAATGTAAATTCTGGACTTGAACAGTATAGCAACTCAAATGAAAGCTTCAAGAGAGGGTACAGTAGCAGATTTGAGATGGTAGAAGAAACAATCAATAAACTTGAGTATAGATCAATAAAAATGACCTAAGGAATAGAAAAGATGTTCAAAAAAATTTAACAGAGTCTAAGGGAGGTATGAGCGATCATAACAAGTTCTAGCATTTGTGTAATGAGAAAATGTAAAGGAGAAGAGAGGGAGAAACAGGCAGAAAAAATACTCAAAGAAATAGTTGTTAAAACTTATAAAATTTGATGAAAAGTATTAATATGCAGATCTAAGCAGCTCAACTATCACCAAGTAGGATTAACACAAGTAAGTGTTTTAAAATCAAACTTTTGAAAGACAAAGAGGAAACTTTGAACAAACAAAAGAGAGAGAGAACAAGAGTACGTTAACTGTCTGATTTGTCAAGAGGCACAGCAAATTTTAAAGTGCAAAGGAAAAACAAAAGCAAAAACAAATACAAAACCAGCCTTCCTGCTAAACAAGAATTATATATCCAGCAAAATTATCACTGAAAAAGTGAAGGCAAAGTAACAATCTTCCTAGGTATACAAACACAAAAACATTTCTTACTAGCACAATTGCCTCACAAGAAATACTAATTGGAGTTATTTAGGCTGAAAGAAAATCACACTAAGTAGCAAATTCAGAGGAAAAAATGAAAAACAAAGGAAAAACAGTTTTTCCATTTCATTCTCTTAACTTCTATAACAAATATAAGATTTTGTAAAGCAAAATCTGTTGGTTTAAAACATTTAAAGATATACCATATACGGAAGTCAGCATATGGAGGGGAGAAAATACATTGCAATGAAGCTTCTATAGTCTACAGGAATTAAGTTATAAATTACTATTAATTTAAAGAAGATGACAATAATTCACTAAGATAGGTAAGTCACTATGAAAATAACTTTATATAAAATAGTAATGTCAAGTCTGAACAAATAAATCAAGAACCAGCCAAATGCTGTGTACCAGAGACCATGTTAGATTCAAGAAACAAATAATTAGAAAGTAAAAGAATGGAAAAAAATTGCTATGTAAATAGTAATCCTAATAGAACTGGAGTAGCTATTTTCATATCAGACAAAATAGACATTAAGAAAAGAGTATTTTTAGCAACAAGAAGGAAATTACTTAATGAAGATATAAAATTTATTATCGTATACACACCTAGAAGTGGAACTCCAAGAGAAGTAAAGCAAAAAATAGTGAATGAATTAGGAAGACAAATAGATA
Organism: Castor canadensis; assembly: GCF_047511655.1. Lineage (NCBI taxonomy): Eukaryota > Metazoa > Chordata > Mammalia > Rodentia > Castoridae > Castor > Castor canadensis. Next base: position 76,153,624 of record NC_133388.1, read on the forward strand.
ATTCCATAGTAAGCTTTGGAAATTTATTTTTTAAATTTGAAACTTTAGTAGAGCACAGGGGAGCAAAAGCAGAAAGGATATAGCAGATCTGATGAGTGCTAATGATCAATTTAACTACACTATGTATCACTCCACAACATGATGTAGAATAAACATTCTTTTAAAATACATTTGGAGCATTCTTCAAAGTAGATCACATATTGAACCAGGAAGCAAATATCAACAAACTAAAAAAACCTGAAATTAAATGAACACAATGGAATTAAATTAGAAATCAATAAAAGAAAGATGTAGAGGAATTGCAAATATTATAAAATTGTACACATTTCAAAATAACCCATGAGTCAATAATTAAGTATAAGGTAAATGAGAAAATATTTTGATTAGAACAAAAATGAAAACAACCCAGAATTTATTGGATGCCTTTACATTAGTGCTTACATGGAAATTTATAGCTTGAGCCTATGTTAGAAAAGAAAATTTTTTTCAAATCAATAAACTAACACACTGACTAAAGAAGATAAAAAGAAGATAAAGTACAGAATTAGAACAATGAAATAGAACACAGGATGCTAATAGCTGTAACAATAAAACTAAAATAGATAAAATTGATAATATTTAAATTAACCAAGGAAACAAATGACTGAAGACACAAATTAACCAAAGTGAGAATTAAAAAACCCTACAGAAATAAAATAGATAATAAAAGAATATTAGGGAGGCATTTATTATGATGTGCTGAAAAAATTCCTAGGAAGACAGAAATTACTAAAACTAACTCAAGAAGAAACAGAAAATCTGAATACATTTATAACAAGTAAAAAATAGATTTAGTAATTTAAAATGTTCTTACAAACTAAACCTGAGGCCCAGATAACTTCAATGGTGACTATATATGTAAAGGAACAATAATGCAAAGGTTACATACCAATTCATCTTGCTTTACTTGTATTATTATGTTAAAAAAAGATGATAAGAATAAAAATTAGACAAAAATCTTTAACAAATTATTACAAATGGAATATAGCAATATATAAAAAAAATATTTCTCACAGCAAAATGGGGTTTATCCCAAATTTGAGCTTGGTTTAAAATAAAAAAAAAAAACAGTTGTGATGTAATATATTTTTAGAACAAAACAAAAAGCATGCTATTATCTTATTAGATATAGAAAAAGAGTGTGACAAAATCCAACACTATTAATGTAAAAATGTTCAGCAGACTTGAAATATAAGTGAACTTTTATACTGAATGCAAAGTTGTACAAAAGATTTACAACTGACACAATAAACTGATAAAAGGCTAAACTCTTTCTTCCTAATGTTAGGATTAAGGATGTCTGCTTTTTCTTCTCTTTTTTTCAACGTATAGAAAGGTTTTAATCTATGTAATAAAATAGAGGTCAGCTAGCTATATCCCATGTGTAACTTTCTGTGTATCTCAATTAACTCCCCCTTATTTTTGCAGTACTGGGGCTTGTACTCAGGGTCACCAGCCCAGTTTTTTGTGATAGGATTTTTCGAGATAGGATCTTGCAAACTATTTGCCCTGGCTGGCTTTGAACTGCAATCATCCTGATCTCTGCCTTCTGAGTGGCTAGGATTACAGGTGTGAGCCACTGGCGTCTGGCATAAACCCTTGTCTTCACATAGTTACTTTTATAGTATAAAAGCTGAATTGAACCAAAAATTAATTGTGATAGAATATGTATGCCAGAAAAAACCCAAAATATTTACTGTCTGACCCTTATAGAAAATTTGTCTGAATCATATGGCAAAAAATTTAGGGATGATGCTAAAGGCATGCATGTTGAAAAGGAAGAAATAAAATCATCTTTCTTGCCAGATAACATAATGCTGTATATGGAAAACCCCCAAAATAAACGGACATGGTGGCTCATGTTTGTATTCCTAGCTGCTTGGAAGGCAAAGCTCATGAGCACTGAGGCCAGCCCAGGCCAAAGGAAAAAAAAAAAAGAAGAAAAGTTTCAACAAACAAAAGCTTTACCTGGTGGCTCTGCCTGTTATCACAGGTATGCAGGCAGTGTAAATAGGAAGATTGTGATCCAGGTTATGCCAGGCATAAATATGAGACTCTATCTGAAAAATAACTCATACAAAAATGGCTGGAGGAATGGTTCAAGTTATAGAGTGTCTGCCTAGTAAGTCCAAGGCTCTGAGTTCAAACCCTAGTACTGCAAATTACAAAAAAAAGGAAAAAGAAAAGAAAAAGAAATCTTTGGTTACTGATTGCAATTTGCTGAGTTCCTTTCTGTTAAGTATTCTCCCTGTCTTGACTTCAGACCCTGGATTCCGAACTCATTTCCACTAATCAAATTGGTATTTGATTTTAGTTTGTTTTTTTTTTTTTTTACAACTTTTCTGGCCCATTCCCCCATGAGTTCTGGCTAGTACTGCTCATAACCAAACGCACAACATTATGCAGTAACATTTTTTTTTATTTTGTGATTTTGAGTACTGAACCCAGGGCCTTGCATATGCTAAGCAAGCACTCTACCACTGATCTACATTTCTAGCCCCTAATTTTTTTTTAAATAGAAGATTTAATTCTTTTGGACCTGGTCACAAAAACCTGTTTTCTAGAAAACACATTATATTTTAAAAACATTGATCTATGTGTTAATATACTATTTCATTATTTATTTACAAGTAAGTGTAAGACTGTGTCATCACAATAATAATAATGACTGTAAAATTTGAATACTTTTGACCAACTTTGATTAGTCAAAGGATTTTTGAGTTTACTTGATACTTTTTTCAGAAAAAAAACCTTTCCTGATAACATCAATAGTTCCATGACCGATAGAACAATCATATCTGTTCCATTTCAGAAGCACAATTCTAAGTTCTCACAAGAAAACAAACAAAATGTTAATATGATAGAGATCAGGAGGGTTATTGTCAGAGCCTTTATCTGTAGTTAGTGCTCACTGGACCAGCATAGTGATAGGCCCCTTATACAGAAGTGAAACTAGATTTGTTCTAGTGCTAATCTCTATAAGAGGATACAGAACCATTTATCATATGCAGTCATAATGAGAATATGCAAAATTCATAAGAAGGCCATTGTGCTAGCAAGTAAGTGCTCATGTTTTATTATAAAATTGTATTAGTATATTGGCAAAAAAATACACTGCTGTATTTGTGTCTATATTACAAAGCTAAAAACTGTTATATTTGTGGTCAATTGAGGGTAATAAACAATTTAAAAATAAATTAAAACAATTTAAAAATAATTTAAAAAACCAATCAAAACTCCAACCCCCAATGCTCTAAGAAGAATTTGTTATAACAAAGTTATATGGGGACTTGTCACAAGGATAATTTGGTTTAAATACATGGATGCAGAATACATATTAAAATTTCATTTTATATATATCATTTGTAAAAAGCGGAAGTCTTTGACAGCCTCTTGGGGCTAGCGTCTGATCCGCAAACATACCTTTCCAAGTTATTCAAGTAAACAGTAGTCTCAGTACTGCTATTAAGGGATTTTGCTGATGCAGTTAAAGTTCCAAATCAATTGGCCCTAAAATAGAGAAATAATATATGTTGGCCATATTTAATTAATTGAATCCTTTAAAAGTAGAGAGTTTTTGCTACCTGTTTCTGGAGCACACAGTCACAAATGCAAAACATGAAAAGAATTTGATCTACTGCTGCTGACTTTGAAGGTGGAGGGTGCCATATGGCAAGGAATGTGGGCAGCCTCTGTGAGCTACAGTGACATTGACTGATACCAAGTAAAGAAATGGGGCCTCAGTCCTACAATAGCAAGGTGGTAAATTGTGTCCACTCCAATAATGGCTATGGAACTGGATTTTTCTCAGACCCCAGACAAGAACTCAGCCTGGCTGACACTTCAATTTCAGAGAACCTGGTCATCCTGAGATAAACTTCTGACCTACAGAACTGTGAGCTAACAAATGAATGCTGTTACATTCTTTTAGGTTGGTGAAAACATGTTACCTATCAATACAAACTAGCATCATCTAAATGGAAAGACCAATCAACATTACATTTCACTATTTCAGGGCAAGTTGGAAATGCTTTCATAGTGTTTGTGAGTCCTGTACGAAATATGAACATTAAATTTAAGCATATTATAAAATACCAATTAAAAGCAAATGAGGAAATACAAACACATTTTATATTGCAACATTTTCTTCAAGCAGTCCATTGACATTCTGTTCCCCTGGGAAATCTATTTTAATGAAATGACCTTGGAATCAATTGTGAAATATGTATATTTCAATCATGACTTAATGTGGAGACTCAAACTTTGGTCATTTGTTCATTAGGGAATGATTACAACTACCAGAACAGGAAATACTCTCTTAGTCAGTACTAAAATTTATTGTAAGAACTTCACTGTTTTCATGAGTATGACAACATCAATCTCATTAACTACTGCAATTTGACCTCCCTAGGGTGCATAACATTGATTATTCACCCAGGGTCTATGGGTGACACTGACAGGCATTACTCATGAGGATTGATATGAGTCATAAAGCTATGTCTGATGGATATCACTGCCAGAAAATTTCTGCATAAATCCATAAAGCCTGCAGCTATTGCCAGACATGTTTTCCATTTAAATTTGGGATGATTCATTTGAATTAGTACATAACTACTAAGACTTTCAGGAAAGAGAACACTGGCATAGAAACTATAGACTGGTCTATAATCTAATTCTGTCTCAATCAAAGCAACAGTTCCAGTTTAGTCTCTGTCTGAAGCAATGTCCAATGATTAGAATTCATTTCTAGGACCATGAAGTTTTGTTTTCCTGGGCTGGTTTTTACAGATCATTGCCTTGTGCCCTTGAACAAATTTCCTAGCCTTTTTCCCTCTTTCAAAATAGTATCAACAAAATTGGAATATCTGAAGCTATTTCCTGAGGTCTTCAGGAAATTAATATTTTTTGTAAATAGTTTTGAAAGACTCAGAAGAATTGGACAAAAAGCCCAAGAACAAGAGCTAAGAGCCCACAAAATATTTTTATTTACACTATTAATTCATAGTTGACAAAGAAAATTATTTTGTTTTTGAGGCAAGGTCTTACTATGTATTCCATACTGGCCTAAAACTTGCAGTCCTCCTGCCTCAGACCATGTATACATGCACTAGAATCTGTTCACTTTCTGTGTTGCATTGAAAATGTTTTCATAACACATTGTGAGTGATTTTTCTAATATTTGACAATGATTTTAACTTGAAAAAATTAGTTACTAAATATTTATCTAATAGCTCTTTCGCTCTTGCTATTTGTCCTTTCTTTCTACATGTGAAGACCTTATTAAGAATTATAAAATATGTACTTGAATCAACATAATTGGAAATAGCCAAAATTTTTATGAAAGAAAACTTGTGGAGGGGAACCTAAGGTCTCATGAAATAATGATGACAAAATAGCATTCAAGCTAGAAGAGGACAAATCATTTTCAAGATTTCCCTAGCAAAATCACATGAAGTGAGAGTCAAATACTAAATGCTATAGGTATAGGATAAAACTTTTCTTATTTGCCCATAATAATTTCACTTACTGCCTGGGAGGGAGTCAGAACAGCTGCCTGACCATCTACCCTCCCTGGGTACAGAGAGGAAGCCTTTCAGAAAAAAGAAAAGTATGTGACTTGATCTAATCTCAACTGGGCCTATGGATAAATACACTTACGTATTTTTATGTCTGGAATGTTCTTAGTGAGTTGACTCTGGCTACGGATTGTAGTAAGTGGAATGCAGGGTCTAAGACATGGCATCCTGAAGAATGTTACAAAGGATTTTCAATACTCTGGAGTATACAAAGGCAAATTTCATAATATACAAACTTCCTATTGTGTGAAGAACTCCTTGAATCTCATCTATCCCGGGTGAATGGTGCATGTTTTATATGGGAAGGATGGACTGGAGAGCTGTCCTTGATGATTCATACTTCTCTTCGCTTTGTCTTGAAATCAACAGATTTCAAGAATACTTGAAATTGTTTATTAAAGCATGTGATTTGTATGGTTCCTCATTAATATGAGTTTTATATGTCAGTCAAATAGTATGTATATCTTCCCAGGATGGAGGAAAGATATGTGAATTTTGTAAAAAGAATTCAACTAATCTATTGAAGTCATTTACTGGCTTAAAATCCAGTTACTTTAAGTTTAACTCCATTTCCTTTTTCAATAAATATTTAAACTTAGGCATCCTTCTCTTTTTTGGCTCTCCTTCCTGGATAATAACTTTCCTGTACTGTGATTCTTTCAGCCTGTGATGTGTTGTATCTTCTGCTTGGTACTCACCTGTCAAGGCTGGTTTAACTCATGTTCTATTCTTTTTTCATGGCCAACCAATGGCAATTTCTCTTACTACCTTTCAACCATTGTTGCTTGACTCATAATAGGAAAACAGGAATGATTCTTGTCCATGGTAACATTAGTTCTTATAGTTAGAATGTTTTGTCCTTTCCAAAACTCATGGGGAGACTCAATTTCCAAACAACAGTATTGAGAGGTGGGGGCTATTGGGGATAGTTAATGGATTAATGCTGCTATAAAAAACATTTGTGAGAATGGGCTTTCTCCCTTTCTCCTCCTTTGTCATGTAAGGAATGGTAACATTCAACACCTCAACTTGAAAGCAAAGACTAGGCCCTTGGACAACTCAGCTTCCAGAACTGCTACACAATAAACTTCTGTTGATTATAAATTTTCCAGTCTCAAGTATTTTGTTTCAGCAGTAGGAAATGGTAAGACATTGGCTCACACTGATGATATGCTTCCTTGTAAACAAAAGATTGAATCTTAAAGATGTGCACAGCAATATATTAGTACCATGAGATAATGGATGAAAGATTGTGTTCAAACACATGGCATGTGCTGAGCAAGGAAGGGATAGCCTTCTCATGTATGACTGTTGAAATTCTATTCAGAGACCAACATATGATATGCATTTCATGACACTGTCCATTTCCAGGTAGGAACATTTTTTATTTGGCAGTATTAGGAATTGAACTCAGGGCCTCACACCTGGAATCATATTCCAACTCCTTTTACTTTTAGTTTGTTTTTCAGATAGAGTGTCACACTTTTAACTTGGCTGGCCTTAGAGCAGATTCTTTCTCTGTCCACTTTCCAAGTAGCTGTGATGATAGGCATGCAATACTATGCCTAGCTTGGTTTTGAGGTAGGGTCTCACTAATTTTTGCCTGGCTGGCCTGGGATATAGATCCTACTATAAGTGCCTCATGAGAAGCTGGTATTATTGTCATAAGCCACTACATCTGTTCCAGGTAGGAACCCTATTTGTGTCCATTTCTTGCTAGAGGCTAGAGACCCAATCAAGTTTATAAAATCTTCCCTAAAGTTTCAAATTAAAAGGTTTCTGGTAGAACAGTCAGATTCAGAAATTTCTCCTACAATAAGAAGAGGGCAGAACAGGTCCTGCCTTGGGGCGGGATGGGGCCCGTGGGAGGAGTGGAAATGGTGAAGGAGGATGAATATGGTACAAATACTGTGCATACATACATGTAAATGGAAAAATGATATATGCCGAAACTATTCCAAAAATGGGGGTTGGAGGGAATGCAGGAGAATGGTGAAGGGGGTGAATTCAAGTAAGAACTATTACAAATGCCACAGTGTACCCCCACGTAGCATGACAATTAAAGATGCATTATGGCATTTTCAACTTGAATTTATACTCATTGCTTATACCCTCTGTTATTATGTAATAGTGAAACCATTTATTTGGCAAAAAATACGAGACAGCCTTAGAGCAATATAGTTGAGATTTTGAACAAAAAAATGAAAAGTGTGAAATAAAATTAATCCCAGAATTATGTAGTATTTAAGTCAGATAGTACGAATCTAGCTGAAAAACATGAGTTTTGTTTTCCCTCTTATCTCAACTCACTAGTTTTGGGAAGTGTTTTCTCTCCTGATATAACTTGGTAAGAATTTTATTTCTGCTCTTCTGTGTTGTGACCCTGGCCCTGTGTTTCCTTCCAGGGGACTGCTGGAAGATGACATTTTAATCTTCCCATTTGCTTTGGAATTAAATAATCAATAATTGTGGTTGTACTGTCCTCATTATAAATTCTTACTACAAAATTTCACCTTTTTCTAGAGCTCTCTTTTCATAACATATGCAATCCTAATGGACTGTGCATTGGTTAGAACTTCTTTCAGAATGTTCACAGTCATTGCACCACACTGTGCTCTTTTATCACCCACATGCTTTTTTTTCTATCTCTTTCTGTCAAATATGCTTTTCTCATTATTGGGTTCTATTTTTTCTTTCTCATCTATTCCTATCTTCTGTACCAAAACCTATTTTAATTCTTTGGGTTGCCTATTTTATTCTTTAAGGATAAGCGAGCATCAATTTCTGATAATCTAAGAAAACCACAATTTCATGTTTCACAGAATTTGATTTTAATTTTTTTCTGTCTATTTGAAGAGAGTTATGCAAACTCATATTCTTTAAAACCAGATGAATTCATTCCCATCAAGTTTTCATTTAGATCGAGTAATCGTATGCAATATTTTCCTATTACCTAGAGGTTCTCTCTGCCTTTAGTACTATCCTCATTTTGCTGTACAGATAGATGGTTAATTTTGCTAAAGCATAGAAAAATTTCACTTTCATACTTAGAAAAGAATAAAATCCATTGACTGTGGTTTGCCAACCCAATGCCCTGTGTTCACCTCACACTGACCTTAACCAGTGACACTTTCCTTCCTTCTTTCACATACCCATTACTGCATTGCTTGCTAACCTGAGCTTTAGAAACATAGATAATCTTGCCAGCTTCTACATGAACTGTCTTCTTATGTATTAGTGACTCATGTCCTCTTTAGTATTGATGATTTATTTTTTTTTCATTTATTCATATGTGCATACATTGTTTGGGCCATTTCTCCCACATGACCCCTGCTCCCTCACTCTCCCCCCAAACCCCCCTCGCTTCCAGGCAGAACCTGTTCTGACCTTTTTGCCAATTTTGTTGAAGAGAAGACATAAGCATAATAAGAAAGACACAGCATTTTTGCTAGTTAAGATAAGGATAGCTATACAGAGAGATTCCTAGCATTGCTTCCATGCATACATGTGTTACAACCCAAATTCACTCATCGCTACCTGACCTTTTCAGTAGTTCCTGATCCCCTTCCCATATTGACCTCTGTTGCTTTAAGGTTTCTGTATTAGCTCTTCTGCAGTGGGGAACATCAAACACTTTCAGGTTTGGGGTTTGCTACCTATCCCCATACCTCCCGTATATGCTTTCTCCTTATCATGTGACCGAAGTCCAACAACATTGCTGTATTTTCCCTAGATCTAAAGTCCGCATATAAGGGAGAACATACGATTTTTGGTCCTCTGAGCCTTACTAACCTCACTCAGAATGATGTTCTCCAGTTCCATCCATTTACTTGAGAATGATAAGATTTCATTCTTCTTCATGCCTGAGGAAAACTCCATTGTGTATAAGTACCATGTTTTCTTAATCCATTCATCAATAGTGGGGCATCTTGGCAGTTTCCATAATTTGGATTTTGTGAATAGCACTGCAATAAACATGGGTGTGCATGTGCCTCTACAGTAACCTGTGTTGCATTCCTTTGGGTATATCCCCAAGAGTGGGATTGCTGGATCATATGGCAGATCTATGTTTAGATTTTTAAAATCCTCCATATTTTTTTCCAGAGTGGTTGCACTAGCTTGCATTCCTACCAGCAGTGAATGAGGGTTCCTTTTTCCCCACATCCTCACCAGCACCTGTTGTTGGGGGTGTTTTTGATGATGGCTATTCTCACAGGGGTGAGGTGGAATCTTAGTGTGGTTTTGATTTGCATTTCCTTTGTGGCTAGAGATGGTGAGCATTTTTGCATTTGTTTTTTGGTCATTTGAATTTCTTCTTTTGAAAAAGTTCTGCTTAGTTTTGTTGCCCATTTCTTTATTGGTTCATTGATTTTGGGACAGTTTAGTGTTTTAAGTTCCCTATATATTCTGGTTATCAGTCCCTTGTCTGATGTATAGATGACAAATATTTTCTCCCATTCTGTGGGTGGTCTCTTCAGTTTAGAAACCATTTTTTTTTTTGTTGTGCAGAAGCTTATTAATTATATGTAGTCCCATTTGTCCATCCTTTCTCTTAATTGCTGAGCTGCTGGGGTTCTACTGAGAAAGTCCTTGCCTATACATATTAGTTCCAGAGTACTCCCTGCTCTTTCCTGTACTAACTTCAGAGTTTTGGGTCTGATATTAAGGTACTTAATCCATTTTGAGTTGATACTAGTACAGGGTGATAAACATGGATCTAGTTTCAGTTTTCTGCAGGCAGATAACCACTTTTCCCAGCAACATTTGTTGAAGACGCTGTCTTTTCTCCATCATATATTTTTGACACCATTGTAAAAATAAGGTGGGCATAGCTGTGTGGACTCATATCCACACAGTGTGGAAGAGTGTTCCACTGGTCTTCATGTCTGTTTTTGTGCCAGTACCATGCTGTTTTTATTGCTATTGCTTTGTAATATAGTTTGAAGTCAGGTATTGTGATATCTGCAGCATTGCTCATTTATCTGAGTATCACCTTAGCTATTTGCTGCCTCTTATGTTTCCAAATGAACTTTAGGGTAGATTTTTCAATTTCTGTGATGGATGCCATCGGGATTTGATGGGAATTGCATTAAACATGTAGATTGTTTTTAGTAGTAATTGCTATACTACCAAAAACAATCTATGAGCACCTTCTGTATTCTTTCTCGATCTCTTTCTTTAGTGTTTGTAGTTCTATTTGTAGAGGTCATTCACATCCTTTGTTAAGTTTATTCCTAGGTATTTGATTTTTTTTGAGGATATTGTAAATGGAATTGTTTCCATAAATTCTTTCTCTTTTTGTTCATTATTGGTGTATAGAAAAGCTAATGATTTTTGTAAGTTGATTTTGTATCCTGCTACCTTGCTGTAGCTGTTTATGGTGTCTAGGAGTTTTTGGGCAGAGGTTTTGGGTTTTTAAGATATAGGACCATATCATCTGCAACTAGGGATATTTTGACAGTTTCTTTACCTATTTGTATTCCTTTTATTCCTTCTTCTTGCCTAATTGCTCTGGCTAGGAATTCCAGTACTATGTTGAATAGGAGTGGGGACAGTGGGCATCCTTATCTTGTTCCTCATTTTAGGGGAAATGGTTTCAATTTTTCACCATTAAGTATGATGTTGGCTGTAGGTTTGACATATATAGCCTTTACAATGTTGAGGTACTTCCTTCTATTCCTTGTTTTTGTAGAGCTTTCATCATGAAGTGGTGTTGGATCTTATTGAAGACTTTTTTCTGCATCTATTGAGATGATCATGTGGTTTTTGTCTTTGCATCTATTAAATGCTATCTTACATTTATAGATTTGCATATGTTGAACTACACCTGCATCCCTGGGATGAAGCCAACTTGGTTGTGGTGCATGATCTTTTTGATGTGTTATTGGATTCAGTTTGCCATTATTTTATTGAGGATTTTTGCATCAATGTTCATTAAGGAGATTGGCCTATAGTTCTCCTTTTCAGAGGTGTCTTTGCCTGGTTTTGGGATAAGTGTAATACTGGCTTCATAAAATGTGTTAGGCAGTTTTCCTTCCCTTTCTATTTAATGGAACAGTTTAAGGAGGGTTGGTATTAGTTCTTCTTTAAAGGTCTGATAGAGGATTCCCAGATGGCAGCTAGAGGGAGGAAGCAGAAAGTGAGCCTCCTACAGTGAAATCTTGGAGAGACACTGGAGACACACTTTGCAGGCATAATCACTGAGAAGAGGCATAACTTTGACCCCTCCATACGTCCAGCTGGCTCAGAGAATCTCCACTTCACATTAAACGGAGAAACCAGGAGGGCCCCCAGGCCACCAGTCACTGGTGCCCAGATGGCTTGGGAAGACATGGACCAGGTGAGCTTCACGGTACACAGTACTCCCAAAGGCAAGCCTGGGCCAGAGCAGCATAGCCCCCTGGACAGACCAACCTCCACCTGGGGAAAAAAAGAGAAACTGAATAATAAGCAATAAGAGCAATAAAGACACATGGGAAAGAGGGTGGGGCGCACTGAGCACCAATGATTGGGGGAAGGGAACCCTTCCCGGAATTGTAAATAAACATGCTAGCCTGGCCAGAGAGCCTCTGGCGGGAGCCGGGGCATGTGCCCAGCAACCAGGAGCAGGAAAGCTTGTGAGAGTGGTGGAGGGAGGAAAACTCCACAGGAGAGGAGGGAAGACCCACTTCCCACGTGAACTGTAAACAAACATGGTGGCTGGCAGGAGCAGCAGCACCACACAGTAATCAGGAGCAAGAAAGCTTGTGAAAGTGGCGGTGGGAGGAAAACTGCACAGGAGAGGGGGGAAGACCCACTTTCCACATGAACTGTAAATAAACACGCAGCCTGACAATGCAGGTGCAGTGTCACTTTTTCCAGTGTGCTTGGAAAGGGGAAAGCTTGTAGCAGAGGCCTGAGAAAAGAAAATGCAAGAACTCACCAACTCCATCAAAAGACCAAACTTGAGAATCATGGGCACCGAAGAAGGAGAAGAGGTGCAAGCGAAGGGTATGCGTAATATATTTAACAAAATAATAACGGAAAATTTCCCAAATCTAGAGAAAGATATTCCCATACAGATGCAAGAAGCCTGCAGGACACCAAACAGACCAGATCAAAATAGAACTACCCCACGACATATAATCATTAAAACAACACGTTCAGAAACTAAGGAAAGAATATTGAGGGTTGCAAGAGAGAAAAAACAAGTAACATACAAATGTAAACCCATCAAAATCACAGCAGACTTCTCAACAGAAACATTAAAAGGAAGAAGAGTGTGGGGTGAGATCTTCTGTGCACTGAACGAAAATAACTTCAACCCCAGGATACTCTACCCAGCAAAGCTATCATTGAAAATAGATGGAGCAATAAAAGTCTTCCATGATAAGCAGAAACTAAAACAATATGTGACCACAAAGCCACCACTACAAAGGATTCTTCAAGGGATTTTGCACACAGAAAGTGAAACCCAACTTAACCATGAAAAGACAGGCAGCACCAAACCACAGCAAAAGAAAAGGCAAGATAGTAGAGAGTAACCTCAACTTAGGTACACACAATCAAACCTTCAAACAACTAAGACAACTAAATGACAGGAATCACCACATACCTATCAGTACTAACACTTAATGGACTTAATTCACCCATCAAAAGGCACCGCTTGACGAAATGGATTAAAAAGGAAGATCCAACAATTTGTTGCTTACAGGAGACCCATCTCACCAACAGAAATAAGCATAGGCTAAGGATGAAAGGCTGGAAGAAGATTTACCAAGCCAATTGCCCCCGAAAACAGTCAGGAGTAGCAATACGTATCTCCGACAAAGTAGACTTCAAACCTACATTGATCAAACGAGATAAAGAAGGACATTCCATACTAATAAAAGGGGAAATAGACCAAAAGGAGATAATAATTATCAACCTGTATGCACCCAATGTCAACACACAAAATTTCATCAAACATACCCTGAAAGACCTAAAAGCATATATAAATGCCAACAAAGTGGTTGTGGGAGACCTTAACACCCCATTATCATCAATGGATAGGTCATCCAAACAAAAAATCAATAAAGAAATCCAAGATCTAAAATATGCAATAGATCAAATGGACCTAGTTGATGTCTACAGACCATTTCATCCAACCTCTACACAATATACATTCTTCTCAACAGCCCATGGAACTGTCTCCAAAATAGGCCATTTTCTAGGGCATAAAGCAAGTCTCAGCAAATATAAGAAAACAGAAATTATACCATGCATACTATCTGATCACAATGCAGTAAAAGTAGAACTCAACAACAAAAGTAAAGACAAAAACCATGCAAACAGCTGGAAACTAAATAACTCATTACTTAATGAAGAATGGATCATCGATGAAATAAAAGAGGAAATTAAAAAGTTCCTGGAAGTCAATGAAAATGAAAACACAACCTACCGGAACCTATGGGACACAGCTAAGGCAGTCCTGAGAGGACAGTTTTTAGCCATGAGTGCATACATTAAAAAGACTGAAAGATCCCAAATCAATGACCTAATGATACATCTCAAACTCCTAGAAAAACAAGAACAAGCAAATCCCAAAACAAATAGAAGGAGAGAAATAATAAAAATAAGAGCTGAAATCAATGAAATAGAAACCAAAAAAACCATACAAAGAATTATGCAAAAAAAAGTTGGTTCTTTGAAAAAATAAACAAGATCGATAGACCCCTGGCAAACCTGACTAAAATGAGGAGAGAAAAAACCCAAATTAGTAGAATCAGGAATGCAAAAGGGGAGATAACAACAAACACCATGGAAGTCCAGGAAACCATCACAGATTACTTTAAGAAACTATATTCAAATAAATTGGAAAATCTTAAAGAAATGGACAGATTTCTAGATATATATGAGCACATAAATCTGAATCAAGAGGAAATTAATCACCTGAATAGATCTATAACACAAAATGAAATTGAAGCAGCAATCAAGAAAAAAAGAAATGTCCAGGACCTGATGGATTCTCTGCTGAATTCTATCAGACCTTTAAAGAAGAACTGATACCAACCCTCCTTAAACTGTTCCATGAAATAGAAAGGGAAGGAAAACTGCCTAACACATTTTATGAAGCCAGAATTACACTTATCCCAAAACCAGGCAAAGACACCTCCAAAAAGGAGAACTGTAGGCCAATCTCCTTAATGAACATTGATGCAAAAATCCTCAACAAAATAATGGCAAACCAAATTCAACAACACATCAACAAGATTATTCACCATGACCAAGTAGGCTTCATGCCAGGGATGCAGGGGTTATTCAACATATGAAAATCAGGAAATGTAATAAACCACATTAACAGAAGCAAAGACAAAAACCACTTGATCATCTCAATAGATCCAGAAAAAGCCTTTGATAAGATCCAACACCATTTCATGATAAAAGCTCTAAGAAAACTAGGAAGAGAAGGAAAGTGCCTCAACATTATAAAAGCTATATATGACAAACCTACAGCCAGCATTATACTTAACGGAGAAAAACTGAAACCATTCCCTGTAAAATCAGGAACCAGACAAGGATTCCCACTATCTCCACTCCTATTCAACATAGTACTGGAATTCCTAGCCAGTGCAATTAGGCAAGAAGAAGGAATAAAAGGAATACAAATAGGTAAAGAAACTGTCAAAATATCCCTATTTGCAGATGACATGATCCTATACCTCAAAGACTCAAAAAACTCTACTCAGAAGCTTCTAGGCATCATCAATAGCTACAGCAAGGTACCAGGATATAAAATCAACATAGAAAAATCATTAGCATTTCTATACACTAACAATGAGCAAACTGAAAAAGAATGTATGAAAACAATTCCATTTACAATAGCCTCAAAAAAAATCAAACACCTAGGTGTAAACCTAACAAAGGATGTGAAAGACCTCTACAAGGAAAACTATAAACTTCTAAAGAAAGAGATTGAGGAAGACTATAGAAAGTGGAGAGATCTCCCATGCTCATGGATTGGTATAATCAACATAGTAAAAATGTCGATACTCCCTAAAGTAATCTACATGTTTAATGCAATTCCCATCAAAATTCCTATGACATTCATTAAAGAGATCAAAAAATCTACCACGAAATTTATATGGAAACACAGGAAGGCACAAATAGCCAAGGCAATACTCAGTCAAAAGAACAATGCAGGAGGTATCACGATACCTGACTTCAAACTATATTACAAAGCAATAACAATAAAAACAGCATGGTACTGGCACATAAACAGACATGAAGACCAGTGGAACAGAATAGAGGATCCAGATATGAAGCCACGCAACTATAACCAACTTGTCTTTGACAAAGGAGCTAAAAATATACAATGGAGAAATAGCAGCCTCTTCAACAAAAACTGCTGGGAAAACTGGTTAGCAGTCTGCAAAAAACTGAAACTAGATCCATGTATATCACCCTACACCAAAATTAACTCAAAATGGATCAAGGATCTTAATATCAGACCACAAACTCTAAAGTTGATACAGGAAAGAGTCGGAAATACTCTGGAATTAGTATGTATAGGTAAGAACTTTCTCAACGAAACCCCAGCAGCACAGCAACTAAGAGATAGCATAGATAAATGGGACCTCATAAAGCTAAAAAGCTTCTGTTCATCAAAAGAAATGGTCTCTAAACTGAAGAGAACACCCACAGAGTGGGAGAAAATATTTGCCAGCTATACATTAAACAAAGGACTGATAATCAGAATATATAGGGAACTTAAAAAACTAAATTCTCCCAAAACTAAGGAACCAATAAAGAAATGGGCAAGTGAACTAAACAGAATTTTCTCAAAAGAAGAAATTCAAATGGCCAAAAAACACATGAAAAAATGCTCATCATCTCTAGCAATAAAGGAAATGCAAATTAAAACCACACTAAGATTCCACCTCACCCCTGTTAGAATAGCCATCATTAGCAACACCACGAACAACAGGTGTTGGCGAGGATGCAGGGAAAAAGGAACCCTCTTACACTGTTAGTGGGAATGTAAACTAGTACAACCACTCTAAAAAAAAATTTGGAGGCTACTTAAAAAGCTAGACATTGATCTACCATTTGATCCAGCAATACCACGCTTGGGGATATACCCAAAAGACTACCACGCTTGGGGATATACCCAAAAGACTGTGACACAGGTTACTCCAGAGGCACCTGCACACCCATGTTTATTGTGGCACTATTCACAATAGCCAAGTTATGGAAACAGCCAAGATGCCCCAGCACTGACGAATGGATTAAGAAAATGTGGTATCTATACACAATGGAATTTTATGCAGCCATGAAGAAGAACGAGATGTTATCATTCGCTGGTAAATGGATGGAATTGGAGAACATCATTGTGAGTGAGGTTAGCCTGGCCCAAAAGACCAAAAAGCGTATGTTCTCCCTCATATGTGGACATTAGATCAAGGGCAAACACAAGGGGATTGGACTTTGAGCACATGATAAAAGCTTTAGCACACAAGGAGGGGTGAGGATAGGTAAGACACCTAAAAAATTAGTTAGCATTTGTTGCCCTTAATGCAGAGAAACTAAAGCAGATATCTTAAAAGCAACTGAGGCCAATACAAAAAGTGGACCAGGAACTAGAGAAAAGGTGAGATCAAAAAGAATTATCCTAGAAGGTAACACACATGCACAGGAAATTAATGTGAGTCAACTCCCTGTATAGCTATCCTTATCTCAACCAGCAAAAACCCTTGTGCCTTCCTATTAATGCTTATACTCTTTCTACAACAAAATTAGAAATAAGGGCAAAATAGTTTCTTCTGGGTATGGAGGGGGTAGGGGGGAGAGGGTGGGGCAGAGTGGGTGGTAAGACAGGGTGTGGGGGCATGGGGGAGAAATCACCCAAACCTTGTATGCACATATGAATAATAATAAAAAAAATAAAGGTCTGATGGAATTCAGCAGAGAATTCATCAGGTCCTGGACTTTTCATTTTTGGGAGACTCTTTATTGCTGCTTCAATTTCCTTTTGTGTTATAGATATATTCAGGTGATTAATATCCTCTTGGTTCACTTTTGAATGGTCATAAGTATCTAGAAATCTGTCCATTTCTTCAAGATTTTCAAATGTATTAGAATATTCGTTCTCAAAGTAGTCTCTGATGATTTCCTGGATTTCAGTGATGTTTGTTATCTCTCCTATTGCATTTCTGATGGTACTGATTTGTGTTTTTTCCCTCCTTATTTTAGTTAGATTTGCCAAGGGTCTGTCAATCTTACTTACTTTTTCAAAGAACCAACTTTTTGTTTCATTGATTCTTTGTATTTTTTTTTTGTTTCTATTTCATTGATTTTTGCCCTTATTTTTATTATTTCTCTCCTTCTGCTTGTTTTTGGATTTGCTTGTTCTTGTTCTTCTAGGAGTTTGAAATGTAGCATTAGGTCGTTGATTTGAGATCTTTCTGTCCTTTTAATATATGCACTCATGGCTATAAACTTTTCTCATAGGACAGCCTTTGTTGTGTCCCATATGTTCTGGTAGGTCGTGTTTTCATTTTCATTAACTTCCAGGAAACTTTTAATTTCTTGTAATATTTCATCAATGACCCATTGATCATTGAGCAATGTGTTGTTCAGTTTCCAAATGTTTGCATGGTTTATACTGTCATTTTTGTTGCTGATTTCTAGTTTTAATGCATTATGATCATATAGAATGCATGGAATTATTTCTATTTGTTATGTTGTCTGAGGCTTGCTTTGTGCCCTAAGATATGATGAATTTTGGAGAAGGTTCCATGGGCTGCTGAGAAGAATGTATATTGTGCAGAAGTTGTATCAAATATTCTGTAGACATCAGCTAGGTCCATTTGATATATGGTGTGATTTAGTTCTAGGATTTCTTTATTGATTTTTTTGTTTGAGTGACCTATCTTTTGGTAATGGGGGATATTAAAGTCTCCCACTTCCACTGTGTTGGAGTCTATATATGTTTTTACGTCCTTCAGAGTATGCTTGATGAAATTGTGTACATTGATGCTGGGTGCATATAGGTTGATAATTGTTATTTCTTTTTGGTTTATTTCCCCTTTTATTAGTATGGAGTGTCCTTTATCTTGTTTGATCAATGTAAGTTTGAAGTCTACTTTGACCAAGAAGGTATTGCTACTCCTGCCTGCTTTTGGAGGCCATTGGCTTGGTAAATCTTTTTCCAGCCTTTCACCCTAAGTCAGTGCTTGTTTCTGTTGATGAGGTAGGTCTCCTGTAAGCAACAGATTGCCGAATCTTCCTTTTTAATCCAGTTTGCCAAATGATGTCTTTTGATGATGGTATTTAGTCTATTAACATTCACTGTTAGTATTGATAATTATGTGATGATTCCTGTCATTTAGTTGTTTTTTCTGTTTAAGGGTTTGATTGTGTGCAGCTGAATCAATGTTACTCTCTACTTTCTTGTCCTTTCTTCTCCTGTGGTTTGGTACTGACTGTCTGCTCATGGTTTTGGGTGTTTTTATTTTCTGTGTGCAGAATTCTTGAAGAATCTTTTGTAGTTTTGTCTTGGTGGTCATATATTGTTTTAGTTTCTACTTATCATGGCAGACTTTTATTGCTCCATCTATTATAATGATAGTTTTGCTGGGTAGAGTATCCTAGGGTTGAAGTTATCTTCATTCAGTGCCCAGAAGGCCTCACTCCATGCTCTTATTTCTTTTAAGATTTCTGTTGAGAAATCTGTTGTGATTTTGATGGGTTTACCTTTGTATGTTATTTGTTTTTTGTCTCTTACAGCCTTCAATATTCATTCTCAATTCTCTGTGCTTGTTGTTTTAGTGATAATATGTCATGGGTAGTTCTATTTTGATCAAGTCTGTTTGGTGTCCTGGAGGCTTCCTGTATCTGAATGGGCATAGTTTTCTCTAGATTTGGGAAATTTTTTATTATTATTTTGTTGAATATATTATGAATTCCTTTTTCTTGAACGTCTTCTCCTTCTTCAATGCCCATGAGTCTCAGGTTTGGTCTTTTGATGGAGTCAGTGAGTTCTTGCATTTTCTTTTCACAGGTCTTGAGTTGTTTGACTAATAGCTCTTCAGTTTTTCCTTTAATTTCCATTTCATCTTCAAGTTCTGAGATTTTGTCTTCTGCTTATTCTAGTCTGCTGGAGTGGCCTTCCATTGTGATATGTATTTTGGTTTCATTCTTTTTTCTGAAGTTTTCTATAACATGGGTCACTTCCTCTTTAATGTCAATTTTTGTCTTTAACTCATTTATCTCTCTATGGTGTTCTCTGTTTCACTTTGGTATTTATTTAGGGCTCCTATGATTTCATTTATTTGTTTTTGTGTCTTCTCATATTCTTTTTTTTTGTTGTCTTGGAATTTCTTGAGTGCCTCCTGTATGTTTTTGTTGACCATGTCTAGTAACATCTCCATGAAATTCTCAGTGATTACTTGCAGGATTTCTTCTTTCAGACTGTTCTTGTGTGCTTCTTTGGGTTCCTTGGCATAATTTATCTTTGTTTTGTTGGAGTCTGGAACTGGGTATCCATTTTCTTCTGAATCCTGTACTAATTTATTTTTGTGAAGAAATGGTTTACATCCCTTTTTCACTTTCTGATTGCTCCACTTGGTGCTGTTTCTGTCCCTGGTCTGTGTGTAAAAAAAGGAAAAGAAAAAAAAAACATAGAGAATCAAAGAAATTAACAGGTAGGGTTGGTGGACAAGCAAACAGGTAACAATACAAACAAACACATAAAAAAAATTCCAGGTTCAGGAACAACAGAATTTCAGTCTTCATAGTTTTTGTGTTACCCCTTCAGCTTGAGTCCTGGTGTTGGTATTTAAGCAAAAGCTCTGTCTTTTAGCAGCAGCTGCTTTGTCAGCTCCTCTGTCAGTGAGGTGTGGCTTGTCCTCAGGTTCCAGAGATCAGCTTTATTGCCCACCAACTATTCTGTTGGTCTGCTGGATGTCTCCTAAGCAGATTTGGAGCCGGTGTCTGGTGTTGTGGGAGCCCTCCTGTTTTCTCAGTGTAATGTGGCATTGAGAAGCTTTGTATGGACTGGGGGTTCAGGGTGTTGATGTTTTGATTCTTATTGGTGCTTTTTTTCTGCCAAGTTTGTCCCCAGCGTCTCAACAAGATTTTTGATTTACAAAGCTCATGCTGTCTGCTTCTGCACACTGGTCACCATCTTGGATCCCACTGATGATTTATTTTATTTTTTAATTTTATTATTCATATGTGCATACAAGGCTTGGGTCATTTCTGCCCCCTGCTCCCACCCCCTCCCTTACCACCCACTTTGCCCCCTCCCTCTCCCCCACACCCCCTCAATATCCAGCAGAAACTATTTTGCCCTTATTTCTAATTTTGTTGTAGAGAGAGTATAAGCAATAACAGGAAGGAACAAGGGTTTTTGCTGGTTGAGATAAGGATAGCTATACAGGGAGTTGACTCGCGTTAATTTCCCGTGCATGTGTGTTACCTTCTATGTTAATTCTTTTTGATCTAACCTTTTCTCTAGTACCTGTTCCCCTTTTCCTATCAGCCTCAGTTGCTTTTAAGGTATGATGATTTATTTTAAATGTCATTGTTCACATATGTGTGGAATGGTCACCTTTTCTCCAGATGATGGGAATAAACTATCCTCATTTCAAAAAATAGTGGCATTTTTAATATTTTGCCTTAAAGTTAGTCACTTATGTTGATTCATTAAAAATTGCTGATAATACAATCTGTATAAAAGACAGTTTGGAGCTGTAGGGATGTATTGGTGAACCATCTAGACAAAATTCCTGTCCTCAAGGGGTTTATCTGATTGCATTTTAGCCTCCTAGGGAGTTAGGAAATGTTACTTTGTAGTTACACTGGTAGGTGAAGATTAGAGCAAGTGGTAGCACATTTCTGTACCTAGTGTAAAATGGTTGCCCTTAAGAAATACTGCTGCACACAAGGCTCTCCTTCAACCTTTTCATTCACTTATTCTCCTACCTGTGGGATGTACATTCACATTTTATTTTTTGATGTTGTTGACTATTCTTGAGTTTGTTCCCAATTGTTAATGTTTCATAATCTTTCATACAGAATTGGGAAAAACACTTAGTGTATAGATACATAAATTTAAATTTAGTACGAAAGCTGGGTAGTATGTGAATTTATCATTAGATCTTTCATTGATGTATGCTTGCATATTTTGTGATATGTGAAACCTTGGAATGACTTAACTCATTTATTTTTGTCTAGCATTAAATAGCATTTCTGTTTGATTATATCTTGGTTGTGGTAGTTGATTCTGATGCTGTATGTTTTCCATGTTATGTAAAATTGTTTTTCTTCCTATTTGTTCTGTATATGTCCTGTTGCATTTTTAGTCTCCTTACATTTTATTGTGATTGTTATGTAGGAAAATAAAGGATGTAAGTATATTTAAAAAATGAACTATTACTGCATGACTGAAGCATGAATGTGTCACAACTTCACTCTATTATGTTACAACAAGAAATAATGTTGCTCTTGATAACCAGTGTGACTTAATAAAGGAGAGATGGATTACTGAGGAACAAATTCCCATTCTTTGAGACAGGAGCACTAGAGAAACACTGTAAAATATCTGCTGAGATCACCAGGAAGACACCTGTCTGGTGTGCATTCCACTCTTCTTTTCTATTCTATGAGTCTTTACCCAACTCCTCAGCTTCCTGTGGACAAGCAGTGAAGATGAGGGCCTACAAACATCCTTACCACTACCCAAGAGGCATCACAAAGTCAGCTTTATTGCAAATTGGAGAATGGTATTACTTTTCTTCTTTGTCAAGCACGTCCAATGAATAAACATCTTTCTCAAGAACTTTGGTGAGGGTTAGGATAATTTTCTCTTCTTTCTGCCTTTCTCTTGCATAATCCATACAAACTCATATATTTTCCTAGGCTTATATTAATGATACTAATCACTAATAATGCTGTGGGCTTTTCTTAAGGGTAAGAATAAAGATTTTACTTCACTTATGTAGGGTTTCACCCTGTTCAAAAAATCTCTTCAAATATAATGTTTCTGGGATCTCCTGATGAATGATGTTTCATATATTCTCTCTCTCTTTGAAACTAGGTCTCCCTCTATAGCTCAGGCTGGCCTCAAACTAATGATCCTCCTGTCTCAGCCCCTAGAGTGCTGGAAGTATAGGCACCCACACTGTGCCTGGGTGGTTTCATATAGTTTCAAGTGGATGACCACTTGATATGTAGCAGATAGTCACATTGCTTCTGCTGAATTATATTTTATCTTCTGGATTCTGTTGCTTTCTTTAGCTTTGCTTCTTATTTTTTCTGAGTACCAAAAGTTCTTCCAAGATCTGCTATGGTGACTGATGCATCCCTGTATACCACCACACACTGAATGCACTATGACCCTGTCAGATACAGGTGGTCTTTTCTACTGGGCAACAGTACCATTTTTGCCTTTTCATATTAGGCACCAAAAGTGTTATTACAGGACCATAACTGCTCAGTGGTCTACAGAGAGGTGAGGAGAAAAAATTGTCTTGCTTTTATGCTTTATTCTGTTGCACATGGAGAGCAAAGAGCAATCTTTATGCTCTCATATATATTTCCAGAACAATTTGGTTATTTTCAGTTTTCTTTTACCCTTTGGCCTTCCTTCTTTCCCTTTTTTCTCCTTTTTTCTTCTTTTCTTCTTTCTGCTTTTCCCTATTACTTTCTGTACGTCTCTTTTTTTTCTCTTTTTAATCTTTCACCTTCTCTTTTCCTAAGAACTAGACATTACTCTCTGTGAATCAATGAACTGAACATATTATACTCTCCCCCTTCATGTATCATAAATTGTTTGCCAGAAATTTCTCTATCTCTTAACTAAGATGATCATAAAGATGAAACTCCAATGATTCAACTGACAGGCTGTAAAAGGATTTAAAATATAGTAAGGTCTCAAAAATAACTGAATGAATACAATCTGTGAATTTCAGTTTAAATCAATGTGGAAGTACTATGCAGAGTTATTTTGGTGCATCTTTTATTTACTCTGAAGTTCTTAGAAAAAAGGATTTACTTTTACTTAATTGTGCATCTTCAAAGGCTCTTGGTTTAGTATTTAGCATATGATGACATAAATGCATATTTGAAGTAATGAATGACATTTCCTTTTTGTTGTGCTGAAAATGCCTATTTGTGAAATGTATCACATTGTAAATGGGTTGATAATTGTGCAGTCTGAAGTCTGCATTTTGTAGGCTTAGCATTTTTTGCATAATGTAATTTACATTCTGCTAAATGGTTCTCTGCAATCTTTTTTATTTTTTTAATATTTTATTTATTCATTTATTTTTATGAATTTGGATTTTGCCTTTAATCTTAAGGATGGAAATTTGTCCTTTGTTGCTTTGTTGTCTTCTAGTTTTAAAATTTCCATATGATCTAATTGTTAGCATTTTACATTTTCCAAGATGTTCTTTTGTGTATATGAATTTTTTTTGGATAGGACTGGGGTTTGAAATTAGGGCTTCATGTTTGCAAAGCAGACACTCCATCACTTGAGCCACATATCCAGTCCATTTTGCTCTGGTTATTTTGGAGATGGGGTCTTGCAAAAACTATGTGCCTGAGTTTTCCTCAAATCACAAACTTCCTGTTCTCACCCTCCCAGTTACCTAGGATTACAGGTGTGTTTATATGATTCTTATCAGAATGAATAACAATTTTTTAAAGAACAGTGAGAGAAAACAATTAGTGTCTCAAAAGTCAACATAATACAAAGCAACAAACAGAATGTGGCTGAAAGAAAATAAATAAATTTGGCCAGGGTCTTATGTTAAATATCATATGTGTTATGTCTTTTTATAATTATTTACATTCTAGAAAGCCATATTTTAAGTTTTTTTCTCTTCTTGTAGCAATATGTCATTTCTTGGCATAATATTAATACATGAATGCTATTATGGAGGTAGCGAGAACATCAATAAAGATGATTGAAAAGAAAGTGTTCCCTTAGAGACTGTAGAAGATGAAAGATATTTTAAAACATGGAAGGGGTAAAACCCAGAAACAGGCTGAGTTAAATACCTGGAGCTAAAAATTTGTGCTGATAATTTAGGAAGAAAAACTTGAAGTGACAAAGGTGACATAATATTAGCATGATTCTCTGTGACCATGACTTAAACACTATGATGCTACTAGACACATGAAGCACCTTTCTCAGTTTTGTGTAGCTAAAAAGAATATACTAATTTTTGAAAGAAAGTGTTTTAAATGTGGAAGAAAAATTTTTCTAAAACTTTACACACTTTCTAAATAGACATAAATTAAAAACTAATTAATGCATTGTGTAAGTTCCTTACTTCAGTGAATGGAGCTTGCACATGTTAGTTGTTCAGGGAAGAAGAAAATACTTTTTAGTCTTTACATAAAATGACATCTTGATTTTAGTTCCTCTATATTTTATGAATTTTCCTACTCTTTTCATCAAAATAACTGTAGCCCAAGTTACCATCATTTTCATCTGAATTGCTGAAATAGTCACTGTGACAAAATGCTGAGAACAATCAACTAATGGAGGAAGGATTTATTTTGACTCATGATTTCAGATTTTTTAGTCCATGGTCATTTGTTCCACTGCTGTGGGCTTGTGCTGAGGCACAACATTCACGGCAGGGAGTACGGTGGAACAAAGCTGCTCACCTTATAGGCAGCCAAGAAACAGAATGAAAGCAGGAAGTTGGGGGGAGGACAAGATGGCCTTTCAAGGCCATGCCACATTGACCCATGTCCTACAACTAAGGCCCACCCTCTAGTACTCCATTCAGTTATAAACTCCTGAATGGATTAATCTACTGGTGAGGTTGGTGCCCTCATGATCCAGTCTCTTCCCAAAAGCCTACCCAATGGTAACCAACATTTTAACACTTGAATCTTTCTTGGAGATACTTCATATCCAAGCCATAACTTACAATATTGGCAATGGGATGAACAGCCAATGCAAACTCTCAGGGAAAGTACAAATTTGTAAATGCAAATTGTAAAATATGTTTAAACTATAAAAAGCATGTGAAGGTACTGGGAGCCATACCAAATTAGGTAGAAACTAGTGGACTTTGTGCTCTTAAAAAACTGCAGAGTAAAACTTGTGAGTTTGTAATTATTTTCCCTGTATTTTTTATTCAACCACTATGACCAGCTGGAGTGGATGAAAAAATAAAATAAAATAAAATAAAAAATGCAGAAAGAAACAAAATTGAAATTGAAGGATAGATGGAAGTATTACAAGGAAGTCCTGAGGGTACTACAGAATTGGTGAGACCAAAACTGAGAAAATTTGCCTAATTCTTCTTTTTTCTTTTTCTCCTTTTATTTTACTGTTTTTACATTTACTTGCATATTTATACATTGTTTGTGCCACTTCATCCCCCCACCCCCCTGCCATTTCCAAGAAGAACATGTTCCACCCTCTTGTACTCTGATTTTGAGGAGAAAACATAGGAGATAATAAGAAAGACAAAGTGTTTTTGCTAGTTTGAGATAAAGATAGTTATACAGAGAGATCCCTAGTAGTGCTTCCATGCACTTGTGAATTGCAACCAACATGGGTTCATCTTTAGAGACCTCTTAGCTACTTCCTGGTCCCCTTTCCATAGTGGCTTCTGTCTGTTTAAGATTATGTTATTCACTCCTCTACAGTAAGCACATCAACTACATCAAGTTTAGGTTTCCTTTCCTTTCCCTATTTCTCCCATGCATGTTCTCCCCTTAGTGTGTGACCCATGTCCAATGATACTACTGCATTTGTTTTGAGTCTATAATCTACATATGAGGATGAACATGTGATTTTTGGCCTTCTGAGCCTGGCTAACTTCATTCACTTAAGATGGTGTGCTCCAGTTCCATCCATTTATTTGGGAATGACAAAATTACATTCTTCTTTGTGACTCAGTAAAATGCCATTGGGTATAAATGCCACATTTTTTAATCCATTCATTATCAGTGGGGCATCTTGGCTGTTTCCATAACTTGGCTATTGTGAATAGTGCTGCAATAAACATGGGTGTGCAGGTGCCTATGGAGTAACCTGAGTTGCATTCCTTTGAAAGTAGGATTGCTGGATCAAATGAAAGATCTTTGTTTAATTTTTAAGAAGCGTCCATATTGTTTGCCAGAGTGGTTGTACTAGCTTGCATTTCCACCATCAGTGTAAGAAAGTTCCTTTTTCCCCACATCCTCACCAACATTTGTTGGTGGTGGTGTTTTTGAAATAGCTATTCTAACAGGGGTGAGGTGGAATCTTAGTGTGATTTTGATTTGCATTTCCTTTATGGCCAGGGATGGTGAACATTTTTTCATGTGTTCTTTGGCCATTTGGATTTCTTTGTTGATTTTTTTTTGTTCAGAAAACCTATCTATTGGTGATAGGGGTGTATTAAAATTTCCCACTACCACTGTGGTGGAGTCTGTATGTGCTTTTAAGCCCTTTAGCATATGTTTGATGAAGTTGGTTGAACTGACATCAGGAGAATATAGGTTGATAATTGTTATTTCTTTTTGGTGTATTTCCTTTTTTATTAGTATGAAGTGTCCTTTATCTCATTTGGCAAATGTAAGTTTGAAGTCTACTTTGTCTGATATAAGTATTGCTACTCCTGCCTGTTTTCAGGGGCTATTGGCTTGGTAAATCTTCTTCCAGCCTTTCACCCTAAGCTGGTGTTTATATCTGTCAATAAGATAGGTCTCTTGTAAACAACAGATTGTTGAATTTTCCTTTTTAATCCAGTTTTCCAAATGGTGTTTTTTGATGGGGGAGTTGAATCCATTGACACTCAGTGTTAATATGGATAGGTATGTGGTGATTCCTGCCATTTAGTTGTTTTTGTTGTTTCAAGATTTGATTGTGTGCAGTCGAACTGATGCTACTCTCTGATTCCTTGTCTTTTCTTCTCCTGTGGTTTGATGCTTCCTATCCTCTCATGATTTAGTTTGCTTTCATCTTCTTGCATGCAGAAGTCCTTGTAGAATCTTCTGTAGTGGTGTTGGTGGTCATATACCATTTTAGTTTCTGTTTGTCGTGGAAGGTTTTTATTGCTCCATCAATTTTGAAAGATAGATTAGAGCAGCCTAGGGATGAAGTTATTTTCATTCAGTGCCCAAAATTCCTTACTCCATGACCTTCTTTTAATATACTGTGCAGAAATCTGTGTGGTGTCCTGGAGGCTTCTGATACCTGAATGGGAAAAAGTTTCTTGAGATTTGGGAAATTTTCTGTTATTATTTTGTTCAATATATTACATATCCCTTTGGCTTGCACCTCTTCTCATTCTTCAATATCCATGATTCTCAGGCTTGGTCTTTTGATGGAGTTGCTGCATTCTTGCATATTGCTTTTGAAGCTCTTGATTTTTTGACTAAGATTTCTTCTGTTTTTGCTTTAATTTCTAGTTTATCTTTGAGCTCTGAAATTCTGTCATCCACTTGTTCTAGTCTGCTGGAGTGGCCTATCATTATGCTTTTTGTTTGACAATAGGGACTTTTAATTTCTAAGATTTCTGTTTGATTCTTTCTTCTGAGGTTTTCCACATCTTTGTTCAACTCCTCTTTTATAATTTGTGTTGTCTTCTTTAATTCATGTATCTGCCTTTTGATAATGTCTTTTGTTTCACTTTGATGTTTATTGAAGTCCTCTCTGAGTTCCTTTATTTGTTTCTGTGTCTTCTCATGTTCTTTATTTTTGGTGTCTTGAAATTTCTTAAGTGCATCTTATACATTGTGGTTAAGCATGTCTACTATCTTCTCCATTAATTTCTCAGTGATATCTTCCAAGATTTCTTCTTCGAGGTTTTTATGTGGGTGTCACTGGGTTCTTTGGTGACATTTAGCATTGTTTTATTGGGGTAAGGACTGGTTATCCATTTTCTTCATTTCTCACTTAATCCTGTATAGAATTATTACTATTATTTTTTGATGAGAGTGATTTCCATCCTTTCTTCTTCCATCACTCCACTTGGTGCTGTGCAACTATGTTTTTGGTAGCCATTTATTGGATTTGATTGCCTGATTTATTTCCCTAGTTTAATTACTTTTTGTGTTGTGGCTGACTTGGTTGTTTGCTAGGCTGTTGTGTTTTTTTCTGTGCCTGGTCTGGAGGTGTAAGTTAGCAATTACAAATTCCCTGGTGCAATGCTAAACTAGTTGTCTACATATTGTACAGAAAACCCCTTGATGTTAATATGTATAAACAGTTGGAGTAGGAGGGTAATGTTCATTAAAATAGTTACAGATTTTGTGGAATTTGTAAAAGTGGAACTAAAAGGAGGGGGCAGGAATAGGGATGGATGGGTGGGTTAAGAGGTATGGGGGCTGCTGGGGTTTGTAGCCCTTATGTGTGCTTGGGTGTATTTCTGTTGTTGTAGTGGAGGTTGTTTGTGTCAGGGACTGCAGGGGCTGGGGTTGTGTACAGCTGGTACAGTAGGCTACTCAGCACGTTGTGAGTGTAGGAGGGAGGAATAGTGTGGTGACAGATTAGGGGAGGATGGGAGGAGGTGAAGACAGGAGAAAGAGGATGACAAAGGGCAGAAAGAGTAGTTGGGAGGGAGATCAATGGATTGAAGTACAGGAAAAAGAGGGAAAGTGAAGAGGGTGAGAATAGGGATAACAGAATAGTGATGATAAATTAATAATACAGGAATAAAAAAGAAACACAATAAAAAACACCAGGTTCAGGAACCACAAAAAGTTCAGTCTATTGGTAAATGTGGAATTATTCTGTAGGTGTCCAGTGCTGGTATTGGCATACAAGCAGAAGTTCTGATGTGGTCTCACCAGGTGCTGGCTTGTGAGTGGTATTTGGTCCTTCTGTCCACAAGATTAGTTGGAACAGTGAGGTGAGATAAGACTGCCAGCTCATGCAGAGTGGTCAGAGATATTGTTTTTACCAGGCAGCAACTGTGTTCTCTTCAGCTGCAGCTCTGTTTTGTTAGCTCCTCCCCTGGCAAGGTGGGGCAAATCAGTTTTGAATGCCAGAGAGCTAAGACAGAATGAAGCAATCCAATATATTCAATTTATGTCCGAGCAATGGAGGGGAGAGAAAGAAGCATGATGGAAAACTATTTGAAATGGTCAGAATCTTCTGAAATTTGGTCAGAAGTAAGTTAAATTTTAGATTTTAGTGATAACTAAGGTACATGAAAATAATAACACATCACATTACATATTAGTAAAACTACTGAAAGTCAATAGTTAAGAGAAATCTTGCAAACAGTAAGGAAAAGCATAACAAATTATACCCAAGGGAATATTAGTACAAGCAATGATAGACTTATCAGAAACAAGAGTCCAGAAGTGGAGTGACATCTTCTAATTGTTGAAAGAAAAAGAAGTAACTACCCACTCAGAATACTACGTGCAATGAATGTAGCAAGGCTTCTCCATGAGGTTCTGAGGGAAGTTCTTTAAGCTGAAGGGAAAAAACAAATCTGTGAGAAGAAATAAGGTACACAGGAAAGGGTATTCAGATATTTAGACAGATATAAAATATTATGTATTTGTATCTTAAATTCTTTGAAAGACATAGTGACTAAAAGAAAAAAATTATTATACTCCAACTATTGTGTTTTTATTACACATAGATGAAATATATGTAGAAAAAGTAACACAAGGAATGGGAAATAACTAGATATATTGTTCAATTTTCAATATTTTATCTGAAGTAATTGAACATTAACTCTAAGAAGATTGTGATAAATTAAAGATGAATGCTATAATTCTGGGCAAACACTAACATGTTATTTAAAGAGACAGAGCTGAGAAGTCAAAAAAAATTAAAATGGAATACTTAGAAAAAATAATGTGGATTAATATAAAATAAGTTAAGAAGGAGGAAGACAGATCAAAATTAGATAAAGCAATTTTGGAAAAAACTGCAAAATATCAGACCTAAAAATGGACAAATCACTACAATCAAAAGATTGACTTTCAGAGTGGGTGAAAAACAAGAATATGAAACAGCTCTATGCAGTCTTTAAGGATACAATTAGAAACAAAACTACAAATAAGGTAAGTATAACATGTGGAGAAATATATGATGCAAATATTAAGAGCAGAAGGGCTGGAATAGCTTTATTAACAAAACCCTTGAATATCAGAAAGGTTACAGGAGACATAGAGGACATTCCCTAATGAAAATTGAGTTAATGCATTGAAGAATTATAATAATTTATAAACACATGTATACCTAATAATAGAACTTCAAAACTACACAAAGACGAAGCTGGCAGACAATGGAGAAAGACAAAATGCACAATCATTGGTGATTTTAATGCATCTGTCTTACTTGTTGAGAGGAGATTTTCACAATAAAGAATCAGCAAAACTATATGTCATTGATTAATTATGTTAATCACCATGAGGTTTTATACTTTCATAGTTTTAGATTTGTCATTTAGGTCTTTGATCCACTTTGTATAAACTTTTTGTATGAGATGTGAGATGTGAGCAGAGGCTCAGTCTTTTGCATGTCAGAGCGACTAACATTCTGCATTGAATTGGATTGCATTTCTATGTAAATTAATTAACCATGTATTTGTGGATCTATTCCTTGATGTTTTGTTGTGCTTATTTTCTGTATATATCTGTTTTTCCTTCCACAACCACATTTCTTTGTCTACTGTTTTTTAGCTTTATGGTAAATATAGAAATCAGGTTGTGGAAGTCATTAAAAGTTATTTTTCTTTGTCAGAATTGTTTTGTCTATTCTAATTCTTTTTCTCTTATGTATAGATTTTAGAGTCAGCATCTCAATTTCTGAAAATAAAATTGTTAAAAACTATTAAAATTTCACTATCTATCAGTTTTGGAAGAATTGACATCTACACCATATTTCTTTTTTTCAATGTAGGACCATGATATCTATTATACCATTAATTTAGGACCTTATTTGATTTCTTTCATTGACATTTTATAATTTTATTTGTAAAGATCTGGCCCATATACTTTAAGATTTAGACCTGTGTTATGAGATGTTTGGTACCATTGTAATTGGCAATTTTTTTTCAGTTTATTCTTTTTTGACCTTGCTTTGTATCATTGGAGAAGGACAACTTGTATGATGTTAAATGGAAATGGAGAAAGCAGAAATCTTTGCATTTTTCCCTAGTCATAGGAGAGGGCAATATTTAATATTTTTCTGATTAAATATGATTATATTTGTGTGTGTCTATGTCTATGTGTGTCTCTGTGTATAGCTTTTTTTTGATGATATTTCTTCTTTTTCTAGCTTGCTGAAAGCTTTATCATTCAAGTATGATACATTTGATATGTTGTAATAACTTTTGAAAATTCCACAATGTATCTCCACCCAGCACAACAATAAAAAAATTTAAAAAAGAAATACCATTGAATTTGTTGAAGATCTTTTTGTCCCCATTGACATGATACTCTAGGTTTTCCTCTTACTTTGTTAACATGGTAAATTACAGTCAATCCTCACAGTTCTCTATTTGTTAATTTTTTCAACTTGCTAAAATTTATTTGTAACTCAAAAATCAAAACTTATGAGGGCTTTGCAGCATTTGTAGACACATGAGAACAAGTGAAAAATTTGAGTTACCCAACTGTGCATTCTCAGCTGAGGACAAAGTGATGCTCTGTCTTCTTTCAGCTTCCATGCTGTGAACAAGTATCCTTGTTGTGGTCTACTCATTGCTAAGTTTTTAAAAACATTTTTATCTTTTTAGTTGATGGTTTTGCTGTTTAAAATGGTACAAAAGCATAGAGGTAAAGTGCTATCTTACAGTATTTCTTATAGAGAAAATATGTGTAAGATAAAATTTTCAAGTATGAGTTATAGTGTAGTTATCTTTGAGTTCAATGTTAAAAAATTAATTATATAGTAAATAAATCATCTTAAAAGAAACATACACACAACAAGGTTATATATTGGTCAATTTAAAAAAAAAGTGAATAAAGGCTCACAAGAACCTAACTGGTATTTCCCCTAGGAGCAAAGATTCAGTATTTGCTAGGTCATTGCTTGTGGAGACTTTATTGAGCATAGGTACTATGAACGAGAATTGACTGAATTTTGAATGTAGAAATATGACAAATACTTAGAAATTGCCTTTGCTAAAGCTTTGACTTCTTACTTGGGCCCATGAGTTAATTAAAATAAGAAGAAAAGCTTGCCATCTCTGCCTCCATTTTACAGGTCTCTCCTCTACTCTGAGTTTCTCTCCCCTGCAGTCACCTTGGGTTTCAGAAAGGATGGATTGACCCATAACATCTTTATTACATGGGACAAAACTATTCCCAAGGAAAGAATCAACAGACTCACGAGACAGACCACCCCCCAAACAAGGACAAGTGCATGTAATGATGAGTCTGCAACCCTGGAGCAGTAGTAACCATCTTATGGAAACAAGATTGCTCCCCTCAAGTGATGACAGCTAGAACAACTTCTCAAGAGCCTCTTGCAGAACTAGAGCTGAGATAAGGATTCCCAGGTCACACTTGGCCTGAACTGTTTAATTATCAGTGTATCTCTCCCCAAATTCTTTCTCTTTTTAAACTTAAGCACGTCTTTACCCTGAAGATGGGTTGATGTGTTTACTTTGCCCCTTCCCATGGTGTTTCTGTACCACATTAATAAATAAATCTCTTCTGCACCACTCATCTCTTTATTTGGTATATTGGGGATGAGTGGCTTGGAACTCTGATTACAGAAACATTCTTGCATTCTTGAAATAAACCTAATTTGGTAATAATGTATTAGACTTTCTTCCTTTTTCTTTTTCTTTTTTTTTTCTTTTTGGCTGTACTGGGGTTTGAACTCGGGACTTCGCACTTTTAGGAAGGTGCTCTCACATCATTTCTCCAGCTCTTTTTTGCACTGGTTATTTTAGAGATATGGTCGCACTTTTTGTCCAGGCTGAGCTGGATTGCAATCTTCCTATTTTACACTTCCTGCTGTAGCTGGAATGATAGGCGCACTGAACCATGCCCAGCTTTTTTCCGTTGAGATAGGGGGTCTCATGAACTATTTTCATGGAACTGGCCTCAGACCCCAATCTTAATGATTTCAGCCTTCCAAATAGCTAAGAGTACAGACGTCATCCACATGCTCCCTGTTTGTATTACTCTTTTTACTTATTGTTGTATTTGATGTGTAGGTACTGTGTTTAGGTGTTTGTGTATAGATTCATGAGGGGTATCTTATGGACTCTTTGTTTTGTTTTGGAATCAAGATAATGCTAGCTTTATAAAGTGAATTAGAGGCATTTCCTCGTCTTCTATGTTTAGGAAGAGTTTTTGTAAAATTGTCATATCTTTCATAAATCACCAATAAAATCACTTGGGTTCACAGTTGATTTTGTTGGAAAAATTTTAAGTGTAAATTTAATTATTGAATGGACGTATAGATATTTATAATGTTTCTTCTTCAGTGAGCTTTGAGAGTTTTGGCTTTTCAAAGATTTTGTCATTTCATTTAAGTTGTTAAATTCATGGGTATAGAATCATGGAATCATGATTTCTGTATCTTCGTTCTCTTGGTTTGCCTGTCTTTTTTGTCAGTATTTGTTTTTGTTGCATTGCTGATGATCAAATCCAGGACTTCAGAGATGCTTTACCTCTCATCTATACCCTTTTGCAAATAACATATCTTATGTTTATTTATTAAACCTATTTCTTTTTGGCTTTGTGTGTGTTTTCAATTTCATGATTCACTTTTACTATGTTCTACTCACTTTTGATTTACTTTAATCTTTGATTATTAAGATACCTAAAATGGATATTTTTAGAACATTAATTTGTAATATTTTCTCTCATGTACTATGAGCATTCAACATACAAATTTCCTTAAAACACTATTTTAGTGGCATTGCTAAAATTTTGATATGTTGTGTTTCATTTTCATTTGATTCAGAATATTTTAAAATTTCCTTTTATAATACTCCTTGATCCTCATGACCTGTTCCAACTGTATTGTTTCAATTTCCAAATATTTTCTGGGGGATTTTCCAGATATATTTTTGGTTTCAATTTCTGATTTTGATACATAGTTGTTAGTAAATATGTTTGTCAGACAATTGTTAGAGAGTTGTGAAAATCAATTCTTCAATTTTGTTGATGTTGACTTTTCTAGAATATGGTCTACACATTATAGAGTGTTATATGTGAACTTGAAAAGAATAAGTACTCAGTTCTTATTTAGTGGAGTGTTCTATATATGGCAAATAAACTAACTTGATTAATACTGTTTGTATCTTCATTGCTCCTCCTGAATGCTCTGTCAGTTCCTAAGATAGGACTGTTGACGTCTCCAGCTGTAACTGTAGATTGACCTATGTCACCTTTGAGTTTTATTAGTTTCAGTTCATATAAGGTAAAACTTCATTGTCTGATCTGTCACATTTAGGATGATTATTTCTTCTTGGAAATTGACTTAATCCTATACAAATATAACTTTCATCTTTATTTTGGATTCGTGTTTCTATGAAATACTTTACTGTGCTATTGATGTGATTGGTTTAAAAACCTACATCTTGCTAAGAGTGTTTGGTTAGCTTCACTTGGCATCTCTATTTGTTCTTCTTTTGGACTGATTTATTTTTTATAATTTCTTTCCCTCATTATTTGTAATTTTTTTCTCTCTCTCTATTTCTCTCTTTCTCCCCTCCTCTCTTATTTTTTCTGCCAGTACTGGGGTTTAAATTCAGGGCTTCATTTTTGTTAGGCAAATGCTCTACCACTTGAATCTTTCAATCCCCCCTGCTTTGCTTTAATTATTTTTATGATAGTGCCTTGTGTCTTTTTTCCCTAGGCCTGCCTTGATCTATGATCCTCCCACTTTGACCTCCTGTTTAGCTGGGAGTATAGATTTGTACTACCATGTCTGGTTAGTTTGTTGAGATGGGAACTTGCTTACTTTTTGCCTGTGTTAGCCTTGAGCCATGATCCTCCCTATTTCTGCCTTCCAGGTATTTGGATGACAGGAAGGCACCACAACATCAGAACTTCTTCTAAAATTTTCTAGTGTTTGGCTTATAATTTGAGATAGATATCTTTATTATATCAGAATCTAGCTTGAAGTAATGTTAAATCACTTCATATGTAGTATAAAGACCACTTATAAATTTCTTCACCTTCTCCTCTGCTCCTTTTTTATGGTACAGCCACTTTATCTTTCCAGGTATGCTCCAGATGCACTCTATACACCTGTGCTTTTGCTATAGTTAGCAATTTCTTTTTAGCATAACTCAAGAAAGAAAAAATAACTTTTATATTACCTTTACATATGCCATTTCAGTGTTCTTTATTTCTTTGGGTAGATCCAAACTTCTCTCTGTAACATATTTCTTTTGCCTGGAACATTTCCTTTAACATTTTTTATAACACAGTTCAGTTGGCAATAAGTGCTCTTAAGATTTTTCTTTTTCTAAAAAGTCTTTATTCCTAAAGTATCTTTTCAAATTATAGTATTCTTAGATAACAAATTTTTGTTATTTTGCCTGCATGGTTGGTGATAAGTTTGTTGTGTATAAACCTAGAACAGAGTCTCTCAGGATCCTGAGCTATGGCACATCATGGGGAGTGGGCAGTGGACTCTCCACCAACCCGGGGCAGCTTTCCTGAGCACCAGATAATGGGTGGGTTCCTGCAAATGCTAGGTGTGTTCTTTGGCATTACTGTGAGTAATACAGCTGCTCTGTCTGACTCGTGGGAACATTCTGTTTCACTGGGTGCAGGCAGGTGGTGGAAGCACCAGACTCATTTCTTTGCAGCTGTCCTCCTCGCATTGAGACTGCTGTAGCCCTGCATCTATTCAAAGGGCCTGACAGAATGAAGCACCTGCACGCTGACAGTGAGCAGGGCTTCCCTTTCATCCTCACCAACACTTGTCTCTTGACTTTTTGATACTAGCCATCCTAACAGGGGTAAGGTGATATCTAATTTTTGTTTTGATTTGTATTTCCCATACAAATACTGATATTGAACAACTTTTCATATACTCATTGGCCATTTGTATCTCATCTTTTGAGAAAAATCCTTAGATCTCTTGCTCATTTTGATTGGCTCACTTATTGCTGTTAAGGTAAATGATGATCCGGATCTACAACTTTTTCATTACTGTTGTTAAGAAGAATTCTGCTTACCAATGGACTGCTATTTACTTATCCATTTTCTGCAACTGGTGACTTGGGATATTTCTAGTTCCTGTTTATTAAGATTAGTAATGCAAGTGTTAGTTTTTCCAAATCTTTTAATACACTGTGGCTGTCTAGCCTTTCATTTTAGCCATTCTGGAGAATGCTAAGTTTATTTGATTTTAATTTTATTTCTCTGATGACTAGCGAAGATGACCACATTTCCACATGTGTTGTGGTCATATGGACCACACAAGTTCTGTTTTCATACTTTTACTAGTACAGAATATTGAGATGAGTTTTTACATAGCTATATGAACTACATATATATGTGTGTGTGTGTGTATTATTTATAGTAATTTATGACTCCCCAGTGTAGTGGGGATGCTTTTCAATCAATACAGGTGATGGGATTATGGATCTCTTGAACATATGACTTATGCTGGCCTTGAACTGCCATCCTCCTGGTCTCCACCACCTGAGTTGGTAGGACTACAGGTATAATTGTACACTGCACCTAGTTCTGATTTATAATTTCATTATCAATTTGTTATCATTTTCATTATCTTTGTTCATCTCACTGTACCTTATCACTGATAATTTTATTTAAAATAGAAATTTCTAGAATTTATATTAGATATCGTGTAGAGCTTAAAATACTAAATTTTTATTTTAATTTTACAAAATATGAAATCTCTTAACAACATTGTTGCTGGGGGCACAGCACTTAAAGCTTTATGTAGAGTGTAATATGAATATTATACAATTTTAATGCATATAGTTGATGTACAATACCAGACATGTTTTCTATAATGTTCTTCCCAAAATCAATTATAAAAACTATAGTTTTTAAATTAGTATGTAAAAAGTCATGAAAAAGGGTTAGATTTATCACTCATACTTTATCTAAATGGAATACATATATCACATCTTACTAAAACAATTTCATCTGATTTAGCCACAACTAGCATCGCTTAAAATATAATTCACTAAATAATATGTCTGTGAATGTTTTGATCGTAGATATTGTACAATGCAAAATGTAAAGCTAACAGTAAGTAAAGCTCTTCAAAAAGTCTGATAGCCTTTGCAAATTGTTTGGAATTAAGTTGTTTTGAGTAAATGGAAATTAGTCTGTTAAATGAAGCTTATAGAAAAAGGCTTGCAAAGGGCTAGGAGACCATCTCACCAGGATAGCTTAAATCCCACATATTTGTATAAGTCAAGAGAAGTCCTGTCTTTTAAAAATGATCTTATTCCTTCCAAATGCCTGAGTTTTGTGCCTCCTGATGTGATTTGGAGATATGGAAAACTATGAACATATTTAGAATCTTATTCGTTAGGATACTGAATTCATCCGTCAGCAGACTTGACAAGGTCTGAGACAAAGCATTTTGCCTGGCACAAAACCTGTACTGAAATGTTCCTGTGGCTATAATGTACCGCACCTGACAGATGTGTGAGTCATTTAACACAGCAGGAGGTACTCATAAACACCACAGACTGGCGTTCAACATGATAGGGATTATTTTTCTTTTGTCTGCCTGAAGTTATATGGCCTATGCTCAATAGAGGACTTAGGCATAAGTAACTAGGTCATAGGATGTGATATTATTTTAATGTAATATTTCTCTTGCTTATAAAGCTTAAATATGCCACAATTGAGATTTTCACCCAGTGGTACTGGGTGAAATATCTGCCTATCTGCTTCTCTTTTTATGATTTGAAGTGGTTTAGAAAAGGAAAGCGTCAAAGGTATTATTAGTTTATGGTGTAAAGATAGTATGTCAGCTGTTTTAATTGTTGATAGCTCCTTAACAATGTAATGGGCTTTATAAAATCCATGTTAATTTCAAAATTCAACATGGTGGTGATGAAGTACTATAGTACAAGAAAATTATCTTAAATTCCCAGTAACAATGTGTCTGTATCAGAAAAAGAAAAGCAGAAATGAATACACACCATCTGTATTCTTTCAAATTACACTCTGTGTCCTAAGGGATGGAGATGAATGCTATTAATTTAAATGTCATGTTTGCATAGAATGAAGCACAGCAATTTTAAATTTGGCTTTATTAAAGTTTCCTTTTTAGCTCAAGTTTCTCATTTGGTAAATAGCAATTGGAGCAAATGCTCACTGATAAAGTTTATTTAAGTCCTTTGGGGAGCACTAACAGGCAGGGGGCACAATACTTTCAAAATAGCATTTTATTGCATTTGTAAATTATTACATAATCAAAATCTTCTTGCAGTCTACAATTGTATAGGGAGTTCAGAAATAGAAAAATTAACAGTACCTTAAAAATATATACCACACTGGAATCTTGGTGCTTCCCCCATCACATAAAAGCACTTATTTTAGAAGTTGTTTTTATAAGCATTGATTTGTTAGACGATTCCAGCCCTGGTTTACATAGGTCACAGCTTTTCTCAGTTTGCTTTAGTGTTTAGTGATATTCTGGGTACAGCTGCCTTTGCAGATGCATAAATTGTTTTATCTTAGAAAATAAATGTTGTTTGGCATTGATATGCCAAGTTAAGTCTGTAGAAGTTAATGAAAACATTATTTAAGGCTATGCTTAAACATAAAGAATAGTTTGGAAATCAGAGACACATACACACATGCACCAGAAAGGTAGAAGTTAGGCAAACAATTTCTCTTTCTAATATTTTATTTATTCCCCTTGCTAGCTACAGTGTGCTAACCGCTTTCCTAACTTAAAATTCTTATTCCTGCATGTCTAGTCTAGTGATCTTTGAATTTTGGCCCACTGATAGAATAAATTTTGAGCAAGACTTTTCTTAGCTTGTTTCAAGATTAAACATTTTGCTCTGGTATCTACTTTTATATATACATATATACATATGTATATATATATATATATAAAAGTTTTATTTCCATTTTAAGTATATTTATTTATTAAGGGCGTGAGCATAGTTTGTAATAGTTTGAATAGGACTATAATGAATATAAAGGTAGTTACCTCAACATGGAAGAATTTCTTTCAGATGAAAGTTCAGTTTCCTTTTCCTTAGAAAGCTGTACCTGGCCTTACTGACCAGCTCAAGTCATGGTACACACTAATTTTTTAATAAGTAACGTCACTGAAGTTTCATGTTTATTTTTGGCTGTTTTATTTATATCTGTCTCTCCTACTAGACTCTATACTCCAGAATCACAGGGTTTGTATGTTTCTTTCATCTTCATGTCCTTGTGCCCAGGTGTAGTGAGGGATGTAACAAATGCTTGTTGAATGAATGCAGTTTAAATATCACTACTTTATATAATTGATACAATTTTATAATACTTAATTACAATTCTGAAACATCATTAAGACAGAAGCTTCTGACATACTATGTTTTATTACTTTATATTGCATGATTTTGGTGCATCTATAAAAAAATCTTTCTCTTCCTACTGTGGAATCATTTGAGTGATGCACTTTAAAGTCAGACACAGGAATTAGGACATTGCTCAGATGTGTGGCCACAGGAGGTTACTAATTTCTCATCCTCTTACAGCTAACCTTACCAGTTATATTCAGATTCCTACTTAGAAGCAAAGGGCAGTGAGAAATTACCTAAAATCAGTGGAAATTTGTGAAGAGGGAAACACCCCAAAGGGGAAAATTCTGAGAAATGGTTAGACATGACTCAAGAGGTCCAAAAGGCACAGGGAGTAAATGAGTTGAGAATATTCTGTAGCTTAATATTTACTGTCTGACTGCCTAAAGATTAAAAAACAGAGACCATTTAGCAAGAAGAAAACCTCTCCAGGCTCCTGACCCATCTTATGTTCATATGTGAATTTAAGAAGACTGAACAATCTGTGAGTTGAAGAAATTTACAACATCTGGAAAAATGAAGCAAACTTTCTAAACTTTGATGTCTAAACCTGTAAATTTCCAGATGCTTCCTAGATCTTTGTATATTACAGCAGTTATCCAAGCTGCTTCCTCTTCCCACCTCTCATCTCCTATAATATTGAAGTGATAATAAGCAAGCAAAATGTACAGTGGGGCAGATTTCAATGCTGTGAATGTATAATCTCATTTTATCTGGAAGGCAGTAGATTATAGGTATTAAGAGTTGTGTAGTATAGAGATTAAGACCCTGGGTTAATTGATGCAAAGTACACCATGTATTTAGTAGTATAGTGCCTGATAATATGGTCAGTGCTCTGTAAAATGCTGGCCATTATTTTTACAATGATTGTACCCCAGTAGATCACAATTTCTCATTGTCTAGTTGATGACAGTACTACTCAGCGTGAGTTTCTCTTCTATGACACTTGTGCTTTCTTCAATATCAAGAGCCTCCATGTTGTTTTTGAGAAGTTTAGAATATTCTGGGCCTTACAGTAGATGGCATATGAACAGCCAGGTGGCCCCAGAGGGAAGGCCCACTCTCCTCAGTGATGTGATGAACAACCGGTAAGGCTTCTCCTTCCAAGCACAACAGGATTCCCTGTTGTTGACTTGGCTTCCACACAGTTCTCAAAGTGTGTATGAGTCTCTGTGTGCTGACCTCGCTCCACTTTACCTTGTCATCTCAGACCCTGTTCCTTCTGCTCCAACCCTCACCATCCACACCTCGTTTACCACCTTCTCCTCCTCCCCATCACTGCAGGACACTCACCTCTATTTTTCTAAGAAGTGGGTGAGAGATCTAGCTCTGTCCAATTTTACTATTTTGGCTGTGAAAAGTATCTTTTAAAAAATATTCTAAAAATTCTAGGGATAAAAAAATAAAACAAACCAAGCACTATTCAGTTATTAAACTCTTGATTTTTTTAACTCACTATAGAAATCCTATTTTTGTCTCAAAAATAATGTTGAAGACTTTTATCTACTGGACAAAATTTAATTATAAAAAATAGGGAAAAGAAAACAACATAGATTAACATTCTTACTTAGTGTTACTATTTTTTTGGCTGTACAGGGCTTTGAACTCAAGCCTCATGCTTCCTAGGCAGGCGTTCTACCACATGCGCCATTCTGCCAGCTCCAATTTAATCTTTTGCTATATTTTTATCATTGAATTTCAACATAATACTATCAAATCAATACAATCATCCACACCAGTAAAAAAGTAACACACAGACAAAATGCAACTATCTTGTTAACAGTAACAGCCAAAACTAAGCTCAGGGACTTTAGTGCTTCCTCATAAAGACTACATTTTCTCTTGCTTAGGACCTATGTACACACTGCACTCTTTGTCTAATGTGTGGCTAACTTGTTCAATAGTGGCCTCCAAAATGAACTGACATGTCATGTATCCTAGGTTTTGCACAGGATGACCCACTGGAAATTGTAAAAGAATTCCACAACTTCTATTTTTGCATTTCTATGTACAAAGCAGAAGTAAGTAAAATGAATGTGGTGGCTGTGGCTGAACACTGATGCCCTCATTAGATTGGAGTGTCCTCAATATCCTTGAGGATTCTGGAAAAGGGATAAAGTTGCACAGTGAAGAGGAGCACAGCTGAAGATTTGCTCTTGTCTGTGTACTGTATGGTAAAATGTTTGGCAGTTTATCCATGCCCAGTTAAGTGGATTTGTGGATTATATTCTCGTTATAAATAAAATAATCCTCACAAAATGGATGAAGGTCATAAAATTTTCCTTAAAAGAGACTCAAGACTGAAGAAAATTTAATACTATTATTGCAAGCACAAGCAAGTGACAAGGAAAGAAAAAAAGTGACATATCTATTGTGAATATGAGGTCTTTTTTCAGTCACACAAAATGAAGACAATAAGACAAGATCTTAACCAAAAAATTGGAGGTTTTTAAGATGCTTAAAATAGGATTGCTTTTAAAGTTACAATTTGTCTTTTGTATTTTAAGATATGGAGAAAATGGTATCATTCAGTGTGGAAAAATAAAACAGGTATGAACATCCACATTCAAGAAACAGACAATTGGGCTATGATGACATTGCTACATACAGAATGATCACATGTGTGTTTGTAGTTTACTTGTCTTTATTTTACAGTATGTTCTTCACAATAAGTGACATATACTTTATTAAACATTAAATGTTGGTACTAATGTATGTGCATAATTTATTCATGCATATTTTTCCTGGATTTAGTACACAGGAAACAGGATAAAATATGACCAATTCTTACCAATCATTTATGGTTCATTGTTGACATTATATTATTAGAAAACACATCTTGACCCACTTCACTGTTCTTCTTCTGAGGGTCCCTTGGCATCTTGTACTTTTTTCTATTGTAATGGTTTTTCAGTTTCTTCAAGAATTGTTTTTTACAGCTACCTCCTCACTAATAATGATAAGCAAGAACAGTGTCTTTTACCTGGATTCCAAAATGTTTAGGAAAGCAATGTATTTCACACAAATGTGGCACTTGAGGGGATTAAAAAATAAATATTCATCAAAACTACCATAAAGCTGAGCTAATATGATGTGTAGGTCCAGGTTCAAA
This sequence comes from Castor canadensis, assembly GCF_047511655.1. Lineage (NCBI taxonomy): Eukaryota > Metazoa > Chordata > Mammalia > Rodentia > Castoridae > Castor > Castor canadensis. The sequence goes on from NC_133388.1 coordinate 76,196,781, forward strand.
CCACCCCTCAGATGCCAGGGCAGGTTCTCTCCTCTGCTATGTCAGCACCCCTGCATGCTCCATTTGGGGCTAACTTAGTAATGGATTACGTATTCAACATAGTTAGTACTCTCACTAGTAGTTTCTGCCCACGACTTCAGTAAGATAGCAAAAATTAGCAAGAATTTTTGGGTCAGGGGAGTAGCACAGTGATACAGTGCTAACCTAGTAAGCAGGAGGCCCTGGGTTCAATCTCCAACACTGCAAAAACAAACAAACAAAATATTTTCTGTGGCTCACAATCAACTGTGGGTATAGCTCCAGCTCTTATTAGAGTAAGGTCTTTTGGTTTCATGGGCACACTGCAACATGGATAGCTGGTGGTGAAGGAGGGAAATTAGGAGAGGAAGAGTCAGAGGGAGAAAGTGAACTTGAACTTTTTCTAAGGCAGTACTCATTATCTTGTTTATCTGCAATGATCACAAATGATCACGTGTTGGAGGTAAAATGTTGCATTATAATCAACACTAGAGAGGACAGGCTAGTGGCAAATTCAGGACAGAAGCTGTTATATGTTGTGACCTAGAATAAGATAAAGTCAGTGGAATTTCAGGAAGTAGATGAATTTTAGAAATAGGAAGGAGATAGAAAGTAAGGATTTGAGTTTTGGAAGAGCCATGTTTCTGGCTAAGAGAGTTGAATGGTTGGTGATGATCCCTTAAGAACGGGATCACTGAATAGTACTACATTGTGTGTGTGTGCCACATTTTCTTTTTCTACTCAGAAGTCAATTACCATATGATTGTACATATATGTGGAATCTAAAAAAGAGGAAATGATAGAAGAGGACACTAAAATGGTGTTTACTTGTGTCTGGGAGTGTGGCAGGATTGGGATGATTTTGATCAAAGAATAAAAAATTCTGTAACACAGAGGAAACTGTTCAAGAAAACTACTGTTCAAAATGGTGACGATAGCTAATAATAACGGACCATACATTTGAAAAATGATTACATGATAGATTTTAAGTATTACTACAAAAAGTTATATATGTGAGGCAATGCCTATTTTAATTAGCTTGATTTAGCTATTTTACAACATATGCATACAGTATACCAAAGCATCATGTCATGCACCATAAAATATATACATTTTGTCAATTTAATATAATTAAACAATTAGGATCACTGAAGAAAAAGGAACATTTTTTAGGGTAAAAAATAAGCATATATAGTAAAACCAAAAATCAAAAACCATAAACATTGCCTTTATTTGTTCTCTCTGAATTCTGTTCTCTACATAGTCACAATTGGGCAATCAATTTTAATTAGTATCTTTTCATATTTTCCAGATGAGGTTAAGATCACATTTCTCATGGTGACACTATGAAACATCTGCTGCTTTCCTCCAACGTTTATCTAGAAACTCCCCACATCCTCAGGATCACCCTAGAAATGAAGAGGTCCCCTACTGCTAAGATAAATGGAAGCAATCAGGCAGAGACTCTTCCCTTCTCTTCGTTTTCTCTCATGCCCTCTTCCAGTCATTCTCTATCTTGTCACTCCATTCTATCCTCTACATGGAGGCCAATGAGCTCTTCAAAACTGCAAATCTAATGATGTCATACTTTTCATAAATTCTCCCATTCCCTATCAGCCTGATTTCACAACACAGTTCTCTTTACTTCTATAAAATTTTCTCTCACCACAACTTCCTGTTTTCATGCTAATTTGATTCTTACAATGGATAACATTTCTTATTAACTCCAGAAATTTGCATGTGCTCTCCATTTAATGTGAACTATGGTTTGTATTTCATTTGTATTATTACTATTTTTATGTTGATTTAAAACATTTAAGTGTCACTTCCTCCTAGAAGTTTCCCTGACTGCCATCATCAGAATATGGATTAGCTTTCCCTGCCCAAACTGCACACTATATTTTTCCTATTATTGCATATTATGGAATTTCATAATTTTCTTTTTATTGTCAGAATCTCAGACTCTGCTGTATCAAGGCAGCGCCTGTGTCTGTCATATAATTGTCTCTTGATATTACCTTCCCATTGTACAGTAGATGATCTGTAAATACTTTCTAGTGAGTACAGAATATTGAAGGATATATATGGTACCACCCTATAAACCTGAGAGATTTTCAAGCTGTATGATAATTAACCTGAATTAAATGAAGAATTTGAACTTTATCAATGCAGACATCCAATCTTTGTAATTTACCACATTGGAATCTTGCTTTTGCTCATCTGGAGTATTGTGGTAATTACTTAAAACAATTTTTAAATGTAAATGCCATGTGCAAATTGCATTCAGACCCTTTTTTCTTAACCTATCACAAAATGCTGAGATCAGAGAAGGCTTCACTTTTTGAGATTTTGATTAATGCAAACCCATCATCTTATAATTATATTTACTCATGAATATTATATTGCTTTAAAAGCAGACCTTTCTATTTAGCTGTGAATAGCCATTCATCATTTTTTCAACTGCAGAGCATGGTTCTCCACACCAAGTTAATTATCACTTGCTAGCATTTCCATATAACTCAACATCACCCCTATTCTCTTGAGGTCACTTTGAATTCTGTATTTACCTTTTTGTTGAATTCATCCTGCACATGACTATCAGATTATCCTTTTTTGACATATTGTTATTGCCATAGTATTCCTATATTGTAAACATGTTTGGTAAATTTCTTTTATTACCTAGAGGACCAGGTTGCAAAATTTAAAGGATTGTTTTTTTTTTACAGTATGGGGTTTGAACTCAGGGCTTCACACTTACTAGGCAGGCACTCTAGCAGATGAGCCGCTCCACCAGCCCAGGGTTTCAAAAGTTAATGCAGAAAAAATATTTCCTTCCCAAACAAACACTTGTTGAATCTCCATTTTATGTCAGATATGTGTGTATGTAATTGGGCATTTGCAAGGAGCTATCCTGCAAGAGAAAAAGGAAGAGATTTCAGTTTCATGCTTATGAGAGTTTGGAGAACCAGGTGAGCTGCTGTGTTTGTGGAATAGGCAGGTGAGAGCTGAACAAAAGCCACGAGATAGGAAACTCTGGGAATGGACCAGAATAATGATAATTTTCAGGATAGTTTGTCATTTTATGCTTTGTGGTGTTCTCATCCTTCACCATTTCCTCAAGAAAAGTTAATTAAGATGTTGAACCAATAATCTCATGGGATATGAATTAGACCTGTAAGTACCAAAAATATATGTTAAAGTTCCAATCTCAAAATACATAACAATAGCCAAAGAGTTTCATGATTTTTGCCTTTCATCTTCCCTTTATTATTTATTCAGAGAAGCAATTATTCCCTCTCATGAATAGAAATTCAGTTAGGCCCATGTATTTGCAGTTTTCTTTTTAGAAAAATAAATATGATCATTGAAAGTTGTTTCAAAATTATGGAAATTTAAGTTTCGAGCTATGATTCTGCAATTAAAGGTAGGTAGTAACATGTATTATTTGAAATTTAATTTCTCCCCTACTGGGGCATTTTCATATAAAAAATAGGAGGCAGTTCTTTTTTTTTTCTCGTTTGCAGCCTTTTTCTTCTATTCTCCCATTTTACTGAATTTTCTAACCTATTAAACTAGGAGGAAGTCATGTGCCCTTGATCTGGTTGGTGTTTCTGTATGTGTTTACATGGTTTATGGATGACTCTGCCATTGTTTGAGACCCTCAAGGTCTATTTTTCTGAAGCAAGTAAATTAACTCTCTTCTGACTTATGGATCATGCTGGCTTTTAGCCCTTGGGAACTTGTGATTTGATCGTAGCTTCTCTTAGCTGACATTCTTCTGCTCCTTGTATACCAAATAAGACAGGTGTTCTTTGTAGCTCTTCTCATCAGAAGGCAGAGTACACTGCCCTATTCTATGACAATTGGGTTGGCCTTGTGGCTTGTTTTGATACAGTACAATGTACTGAAAATGACATTATTTGAATCCATCTATCATGTGCAGAAGCCTGAGATTAATAACAACTTGGAAAAAGAGACAGTGACAGATTGGACAACCCAACTTATATAGACATAACAATTGAGACTCTAGAAATGTGACAATGTGCCCCTTTCAAGCTTCCAGGAGACTAAGAGAGCCCATAGGAGTGGTCGTAGGTGAGATTGTCAGGAGACCTGCCCATTCAATCCACAGAAGTTGAGGAAATAAGAAATTGGTAATTTAAGAAACAGTTTGGCAACAGTTTGGAGTAAGAGATTACCGATAGGCTACACCAGATGATTTTGCTGCTCAGACCCTGGACTATATCCATGTTTATGTGTGGCCCATGAGAACCACTCATGCTTCCTTTGTGCCAATAACCCCTGGGAATGCAGACTCATCTCTATGTAGCTTCCAGGCCCTCTATCCCTTAGCCCATCACATCCTTCTAAGAAAAGGGGCACATATCAATCTCTAGAGAATTCCCATAGAAACTTCTCTTACTAGGCTTTAAGAAGTGTTTCCCACTTCTTTTCCAAGAAACCTTTTCCATATTTTCTTATGTAGATAAAATACATAGTATTGTATTCATGGCTTCTAGTTACTGGCCTACAATTCCTTATCTATAACTTTACAACCTAAGAAATTCTTTATAAATACCAAACAGTACAGAATATATGTATGTGTGTGTGTATACAAGAACACACACACATGTGCATATATACATAATTACTTAACATGAGATTGTTTATAATCTTTTTGTCCTACTTTATTGGGAAAATGCATCATATTTCTGCACAAATCTTCATATATCATATCCGCTGAAGGTTCTATATATTATCTTTCAAATATTAAAAAAATTAAGTTACTAAATATGTTTATCCTCAAAGATTTCAACTCCACAAAGGCTCTACTTTCTTTCTTTCAGTACTTACATTTGGGTTGAGTATCTAATTTTGATATCTGATATCTCTTTTCTTATCATTGAATTAAAATGCCCCCTTAATAATTGTTGCATAGAGGTCAACATTTTATTTCAAGTCAGCAGTTCTGGAGTTATGTTTCTTTTAGAGTTACTGTGCATAAGGCAGAATGCAAAAGGGCCAGTTGTACTTGGTACTGGGAGAACATGACTTACATGCTCAAATAAATTATCTTAATGGACCAATAAACTACTTTGTATCTCACTTATGCCATCGCCTATTTCTCTTGGATATTAAATAAAAATCATCAATCAGATTAGGTTAATTGATCCTTCTAATAATGGACTTCAATCAGGGGCTGAACTGGACTCAGCAGACCCATTTCTGGGGCTGGCAGTGTAGTAGTGATTGAAGGATGAAGCAACACATGGAAACCTGAGTTCTCAAATGCATTTCATCTACAGATTTTTGTTTTCAATCTCCTTTAAATAGTGAAATCCATGATTTTCCTCAAAGAAAGAATTGACACTGCAAAATATCCGCAGATATTTTGAAAATTTTGTATAACTCATTGATTCATGCAAACTTTTGTACCAAGCATTATACTAAACGTTGATGCCAACTATTAACATCAGGCAGACATAGCTAGCATTTATTTCATGAGCTTAACTTCTGTGCTTTATTTCACTATCTATAGCTGTTATCATAATTTTAATAAATATAATAATGTAACTATGCTATATTTCTGTTGTAACCTCTCACCATATGTTACAAACATTTTACTTTGGTAGTTTTTACATCTTTTTGAAGTTTTTTTTTTAATTTTTGAGACAGGGTTTTCTGTGCTGCTCAGGCTGGACTCAACTCATGATCCTCCTGCCTCAGCCTACTGAGTGCTGGTATTACAGTCATGGTCTATCATGAAGTTCATAGTTTTATAATAGCTCTAAAAAATAATGGCTGTTCAGACACAAAAATCCAAATATTAGATATTCTTCCTCATATGTGGAATGTGATAAAAGTAAACTGAAAAGTAGAATAATGATTACTAGATTGATCAGGATATGTTGGGGGTGCACTAGAAAAAGGGTGATTATATTTGGTCATTGTATACATGTGTGGAATTATCTCACTGAACCCCATTAATAGCTACAGTAAAATGTTATGTTAATAAAAATTGACAAAAATATTAGCTATGAGTTGGAGGTATTTTGGGTGAGCTCTTCAGATTTAATTTTTCTTGATACCTTTCATTAATAACAGGTCTTAGATATTTATTACAAATAATCCATATCCTGAGCTGTTTTAATTCAGTACCACATGAGGAAAAGTATCTTACATCAATTTACTTTCCTTTTACTACTTAGGCACAAATTAACATTATCTTTTACTTCATCTATTTATTTTATCAGAATTATTTTTTATGGCACTGATATTTGAACTCAGGGCCTTGTGCTAGCTAAGTAGGTGTTGTACCACTTGAGCCATGCTGCTAGCCCTTTCTGCTTTAAGTATTTTTTGAACAGGGGCTCATGGTTATGCCTAGGCTATCCCACTACCACCATCCTCCTACATACGTGTAGCTGAGATCACAAACCTGTACTACTATGCCAGGCTTTTGTTGGTTGAGATAGGGTCTCAAGGACTTTATTTTTGCCTAGGCTGACTTCAAATGAAAATCTTCTTGATCTCTACTTCCTGTGTAGCTAGGATTTTAGGCATAAGCCACCATGCCTGGTTAAATGGCTATTTTAAAAAATAGCCAGTTTTCAAAGTACTGTCACATTTTCCATCTCATTTGATCCTTACCTCTATGACACAAACAGAATAACAAAAAAAGGAAAGGTGACAAGCACTGAATCATTTCCATTTAGCAGACTGAACATAGTGTCATATGCCTGAAATCCTGGCATTTGGGAGGCTGAAGCAGAAGGGTTGAGAGTTCAAAGTCTACTTAGAAGACTGTCTCAAAATTGTTTTTCACTCAGTTACAGAACCATCAAATATGAAGGTGAAAGTAGAACTTCCACTATTATCTAACTTTTAAAGTATAAACTTTCATTAGCTTATACATGAATGTTACTGTTTTTAACTATTTTTTGCCCCTTATCATGAAATTATTGGCAAAGAAGTGTGCCATTGAAGCAGTTTTTATTTTGTTTACGAATTTTCAAGTAAACATTAAAAAAATTAAGTACTCTGGAATGTGTCCCAAGATATTTTCTATATTTCACAACAAATGGAGTTTAAATTTAAACTTAACATACATAGAAAACATATAATTTCCTTGGGGAACAAATGTAATGATCTTGTAAGATTCCTTTAAAGCAATCCTTTAAAGGAATAGGTTTAAAATTCTTTTGGGGTGTTTAATACTAAAATATACTGTCATTTCCATGTCTGCCACACGATGGCAGCAAATTACCTTGTTTAGTTTGAAAAACTACATCCTTTCCCTCCTTAGTTGAAAGCTAAAGCCCACTGCTGTCTCCTGACCACTGCCTCAATGAATGTGTGCTAGCTGGAGATCACAAAGGCAGCTTGAGCATCTCTTCAACTTCCCAGAATTTCTCCCTGCCTTGACATTTAAATCAACAACCTCACAATTCCCTATGATGGAAATAGAAGCATCAATTATTCTTCTCTTTCCTTTCCAAAATTTATCTGTAATCCTATTTTTTTTTCTTTTTTGGGGGTTGGGGCTAGGATTTGAACTTAGGGCTTTGCACGTGCAAGGCAGGCACTCACTGCTTGAGCCACACCTTCAGTCCATTTTGCTCTGGTTGTTTTGGAGATGGGGGTCTTGTGGCTGGCCTAGAACTGTGATCTGTTCAATCTTAGCTTCCCAAGTAGCTAGGATTACAGGTATAAGCTACAAAAGCCTGGCCTAATAGCAAACACATTCATTTTGTTGTTGTTGATTGCCTATCTTTCATGTTAGAAAAGTTAGTCATTTTTTCTAATTTGCCTGTTTCATAAAATCTTCATTTAATAGAGCTTAGGGAGTACCTGTTTCTTACAATAATTTCCTACCTTGCTTTGGGACTGCAAAATACATTTTAAATGCAACTAGAAAAACATCCTCACTTACATTTAATGATTAACAGATGTGATCTGTTGTCTGTATAGATTTACATAATTCTTGTATGAATTTTAGAAAATGTATTATAATTTTTCATAGTTTTTATTTCATTAGTGTGTCTTCCATTCTTCAGAAAGTACCAACTCATTATAGAATAAAGCTTAGCACTTCTATTGACTTGCACTTAATCTGTTCCTTAAGCTACATCTATAATACACAATATTGAGTTCCAAACCTGTGTTATCTTTACAGTTAATTCGTAACTGAAACATAAAAATCAAACATATTAATTCAGTACCATGAAATGCTTTGATAGATGAATACATTGCACAATATTTAAGCCAGTTTAAACATATCTGTCTTCTTGAACATTTATTTGGTGGAAACTTCTAAGGTCACTTTTTCTAGCTCTCTGAAATGTGCAGTACACTATTGTCATCCTACTGTACAACAATGCAGTAGAACTTTTTCTCACCTCCTAGGGATCCTACTCTCCTTAACCTATGGTGACCACCATTATATTGTCATCTTCTACAAAGTTACTTAATACTTACATTTGATCTGTTTATAGAATATCATGCAATAAGTTTTTTATTGTATCTCATCTAAATGATTAATAATTCAACAGAAGTTTTATTTTACAGACTTTATTTCTATATATGAGGTTCTGTATAAACTTGTCATCAACTTTTACCATTAAGACAATGTAATTATAGTTTTTAATGTGACCTACAGATAGTACTAAGAATTAGAATATTAATACCAGAGAGGCACAGGAATTTTGAAATATTGCCTAATTCCATAGCCTCATGCTGAACATTGGGAGACTTGATGGTATCCCTCAGTTAGTGTTTCTGCTGAACCTCTCAACACTTTCTATCTGAATGTTTTGTTATTTTATGCCCAGGGCACAAATTTTAACTTATCACATACAATGTACATTAGGACTTAAAAAGGGCAACCGTGCCTTCATTGTGTTATAATGTCATATTTGATCCGTACCTTGATAACTGATCTGTTTTAATGCTAGAACGTTTTAATTCTTACAATAGGTAAGGTTTTCTTTATTTCCTTTTGAAGCTGGAAGTTTGATTCACTTATAGTCATTGTACGGTGCTGTGTGGAACTGTTTTGACATGCTACTTGTATCCTTAGGTTTACTATTTTCCTACATAAAACTTTTTGTTTTCCTAATCCTGTTATTTATTTTTATTGATCCCTTTTATGTATATTTTCTAAGAAATTTTAACACTGTCAGCTGATAAAAACATATTGAATAAATAAGATTTTGACATCTAAACATTACATACTGTGCACTGGGGAGAAATGTCCAGGATTCAGTCTAAGATTCACTAGAGATATAATAATGGATAAGATTCACTAGAGATATAATAATGGATACACCAAGAGGCCTAAAGAATTAGGATCATCCACAGAAATGGATGGACAAAGACTCCATCAACAAGTTAATAATCCCTTGTGGACTGTATTTACTCACAAAAGAACTGGTATAAGGAAATGTTCATACCCTACACTCTTTCCAAACTACCAAATATACGTGGAACACCTGTCCTCAACTTCTGTTCCTGGCAATGTGGTTGGCTGGATACTCTGAAGACTTCCTGTTACAAAATATTGAAAAAAATGTATAACTTGGATTGTGACAAAATAAAGGACCATAAAGGTTTGAAGTGAAGAAAGGGCTGAAAGCCCAAACAAAAAGCTATAGCTCTGATCACTCTTGCCACTTGCAACTGATTGGGTTTTGATTTCTTTAAACAAGTCAAGGACTTTGGATCCAAGAAGGTGAAGGAAGCTGGCATTGGGCTTCCTGCACAAAGACAGTGCCCTTGAAGTGCTAAATTCTCAAAAAGGAACTGACCAGAAAAGCAATTCAACCCATGGGAAAAGAAACCTTTGTGTGTTTGGAAACAACTCACTTCCATATAACTCAAAGAAAAAATCATAATGGATGTCAAACAATATAACTGAAAAATAAACACTATATATCAAAAATTATGGGATATAGCTACAACAATGCTCAGAATGGGATTTATTGCAAAAAATGGCTAAAAAATATGAGCTCAGTGTCTACCTTAAGTTAAAAAAAGAACAACTGAATAAATCCAAAGTAAGTAGAAAGAAGCAAGGTCAAGAGAGAGAAGGCAGGGATACAAACAAATAATCATGGTGACACGTAAAGCAGACATTAAAAATCTAGTCTACTATTGCCAATAATTTTGAAAACCTGGGCAAAGACATGGTTTATTAGAAAAATATAATTTACAAAATTTTAACTTAGGAAGTAGAAGACACACACAAGCTTTACTTAATAAACTGAAACACTGTTTAAAACATCACTACTAATCATTCCACCTAGACAAACTGGTGTTAAAGGTAAGCTATGAGAAATATTCAAGTAACAGATATAATCCCATTATTGCCATATGCAGACTGTTCCCAAAATGGAATGAGGAAGAACATTGCCCAGGTCTTTTAAGAACAGTTTAACCAATGTCAGATAGATGAAGGGACAACTAGTGAAAGGAAAATCACAAGGGAAGCTACTATGTCATTTTAGAAGCAAAAAATCCTAAACCAATTAATTAGCAACTAAAGTCCACAGGTATAAAAAAATGCATCACGATCAAGTGGGTTATATCCTAGTAATTCAAGGATGATATACCACTGAGAAAAGCTATTGAAATGAATCATATTAACAGATTGATGAAAACAAAAATCAGAAGGTTGTCACAATAACAACTGGAAAACAGTCAACCAATATTCACTGTTCTTTGTGATAAAACTTCTTAGGAAAGTAGGAATAGAAAAATTTTCCTTACTTTGTCAAATATCCCAGATAGTGGTGAAACATTAGAAGTATTCTCTTTAAAACAGGACATGAGAAAGGTATGTCCTATTTTGCATTATAACAGTCAACCTAATAAATCCAGAAATTAGGGTAAGTAAATGTAAGGATTGAAAAGGAAGAAATAATGTTCTCTATTTTTGAGATTAATAGGAATCTCAAGAGAAACTAAAACTTAATTGCTATAAATAACAAGATCTTTTGACATGTTTATTATGTATAAGATCCAGAAAAAGCATTTTAAAATGCAATTTTGAAGGGGTAGCATTTTACAATACCAACTAAGATAGAAAGCAATAAGAATAAATCTAACAAGATTTTTATGTAGAAAATTAGAAAACTTTATTGAAAGTCATTATACAGCTAAATAAATGAAGAGAAATATTATGTTTAATAGAATAAGTAAAATACTAAGGAGATAAATTATCTCCAAATTTATGTATAAATTCAAAGCAATAGTCTAATAAAAATCTCACAAGATTTTCTATATGAATCTAAGATTCATATAGAAGAGGAAAGAAAGGGAAAGAAGCCAAGGCAGCTATGAAATAGAACAACTTGTGAGACATCCTAAAACATATCAAGATACTGTAAATTAACAGTACTTAAAGAAAAGCAGTATTAGTATGAGTATAGATTAATGGGAACAAATTAAAATTCTAGTTATAGCAATGTAATAAATATATACATATACATGCCTAAACACATAAATACATACAACTACATATTAGTACATAGAAACAACTTGCTAATATTAGTGGGAATATGTTAACTTAATATGTTAACTACCTTTGTGGAAAAATTAAGATCTTATCTTCCTTTTATTATTTATTTGTTTATTGCAATACTGGGGATTGAACACTGGGCCTTGTACTTAGCAGGTGCTCTAGCACTTGAGACACACCCACAAATCTTTTTTACCTTGATAATTCTTATTTTTTTCTGCCTTGGTAAAGAAGTTTATTCTTAGAGGAGAGTAGAAAAGAGAGAAGTGTGAGGGCTCAAATAGATTTCTCTTTTATTTTTGTTTTCTATGTTTATTTATTCGCTTATTTTTAGAAAGGCAGTCATACTAACATGTTCACACGCCTTTAACAATTTACTTTTGTTTCTCTTAAATGCCTCCCTCATCCAATCAGGCATCAAATCCTGTTAATCTGTACATCTTTATCTTGTAATTGTATAACTTTTACTATGGTCTCTTCTACCTACCAAGAATTCCATCTGGATAGGAGGAATAACCTCCCATCTGACATTTCTGCATTCATTATTGCCCCCAAGCCACTCAGCCTGCCTGTGTACTTAGAATGAAAGTCAAAATTCGCCCCTAGTTTCCAAGACCCTGCCTGGTCAGGCCTCACTTCTTTTTTTTTTTAATGTTTTTCTCACTGTTTTTGCATTTATTCATATGTGCATACACTGTTTGGGCCACCTCTCCTCTGTGTCTCCCACCTCTCCTCTTCCCCCGCACCTTCCTCTCTTCCACACAGAAACTATTCTGCCCTCTTGTTCTCCAATTTTGTTGAAGAGAAAACATAAGAGGTAATAAGAAAGACATAGCCTTTCTTCTAGTTTGAGATAAAGGTAGCTATACAGAGAGATTCCTAGCATTGCTTCCATGCACATATGTAGTACAAAACCATATTTGTTCATCTCTACCAGACTTCACTACTTCCTGGTCCTCTTCCCATAGTGGCCTCTGCCAGTTTAAGATTACTTTATTTGCTCCTCTACAGTGGGCACATCAAACACTTTCAAGTTTTAGGTTTCCTTCCCTTTCCCTATTCATCCTGTGCATGTTCTCCTCTTAGTGTGTGACCCATGTCCAATAATATTGCTGCATTTGTTTTGGGTCTATAATCCACATATGAGGGAGAACATAGGATTTTTGAACTTCTGAGCCAGCTAACTTCTCTTAAGATGATGATGTTCTCCAGTTCCATCCATTTACTTCGAATGACAAAATTACCTTCTTCCTTTCAGCTGAATATAAGGGCAGAACAGGACCTGTCTGGAACTGAGGGGGAGAGAGGGGAAAGGTTGGGGAGGAGGGAAGGGTGGGGGAGGGGGGCAGGGTGGAGAAATGACCCAAACAATGTATGCACATGTGAATAAATGAACAAAAAAAAATTCCATCATGTCTAAATACCACATTTTCTTAATCCATTCAGCAGTAGTGAGGCATTGGCTGTTTCCACAGCATGGGTATTGTGCATAGTGCTGCAATAAACATGGGTGTGCAGTGCCATTGTAATAACCTCAGTCGCAGTCCTTCAGGTATATCCCCAGGAGTGGTATTGCTGGATCATATGGAAGATCTATGTTTAGATTTTTAAGAAACCTACATATTGTTTTCCAAAGTGGTTGCACTAGCTTGCATTCCCACCAACAGTGTATAAAGGTTCCTTTTTCCCCACATCCTTGCCAACATTTGTTATTGGTGGCGTTCTTGATGATAGCTATTCTAACAGGAGTGAGGTGGAATTTTAGTGTGGTTTTGATTTGCATTTCCTTTGTGGCCAGGGATTGTGAGCATTTTTCATGTGTTTTTTGGTCATTTGGACTTCTTCCTTTGAAAAAGTTCTGTTTACTTCAGTCACCCATTTCTTTATTGGTTCATTTATTTGAGGGGAGTTTAATTTATTGAACTCTCTGTATATTCTGGTTATCAGTCCTTTTCTGATCTATAGCCATCAAGTATTTTCTCCCACTCTGTGGATAGTCACTTCAATTTAGAAGCCATTTCTTCTGTTGTACAGAAGCTTTTTAGTTTCATGCAGTCCCATTTGTCCATCCTTTCTCTTAGTTTCTGTGCTGTGGAGTTCTACTGAAGAAGTCCTTGCCTATACCTATTGCTTCCAGAGGATTCCATACTTTTTCCTGTATAACTTCAAGGTTTCAGGTCTGATATTAAGGTCCTTAATCCACTTTGAGTTGATAATAGTGCAGGGTCATAGGCATGGATGTAGTTTCAGTTTTTGGCAGGCAGACAACAACTTTTCCCAGCAACATTTGTGAAGAGGCTGCCTTTTCAACATCCTGTTTTTGATGCCTTTGTCAAAAATAAGGTGGGCAAAGCTGTGTGCATTCTTATTTGGGTCCTCTATTCTGTTCCACTGGTCTTCATATCTGTTTCCATGCCAGTACCATGCTGTTTTTATTGCTATGGCTCTGTAATATAGTTTGAAGTCAGGTATTGTGATACCTCCAGCATTGCTCTTTTTGCTAAGTATTGCCTTGGCTATTCGAGTCTCTCATGTTTCCAAATGAACTTTAGGGTAGATTTTTCAATCTCTGTGATGAATGTCATTGGGATTTTGATGGACTTGTATTGAACACGTAGATTGATTTTGGTAGTATAGCCATTTGTACTATGTTGATTCTGCCAATCCATGAGCACAAGAGATCTTTCCATTTTCTGTAGTCTTCTTCAATCTCTTTCTTCAGTGGTTTGTAGTTCTCCTTGTAGAGGTCAGTTACATCCTTTGTTAAGTTTATTCCTAGGTATTTGATTTTTTTTTTGAGGATATTGTAAATGGAATTGTTTTCTATATTCTTTCTCAATTTGTTCATTGTTGGTATATAGAAAAGCTAATGATTTTTGTAAGTTGATTTTGTATCTTGCTACACTGCTGAAGCTGTTTATGCCCCACCCACTTCTGTATCCATTTTGAGCCACTTTTCCCCTGGTGTCAGCAAGAGGCTTTTCTGCTCCAAAGTTTTTATTTCTACCCTCTATCTATGTCTTTATCACATTCATTTCTGTTTTTTTAATCTTTAATTTTTTATTATCATATTATTGTTGAATGGCACATGGTGACATTCACAAAATTTCTTGCAATATATTGTAGTTGAATTCATCCCCTCTGTCATTCTCCTTTATCCTCCTTCCTCCCATTTCTGGACTAGTCTCAACAAGTCTCATTTTTCCATTTTCACACATGAGTACATAATATTTCAAGTGAATTTAGCCTCCTACACTCTTTTCTTATATCCTCTCCCCCTCCCATTGGTACCAACTCCTTCACAGGACCTATTTTAACTTCCTGTTCTCCATTTTTGAAAAAAGAACATTCCTGTTTGTTGATGATAGCAAAACAGGGAGTTTCATTGTGACATTTCCATGTATGTATGTATTATATCCCAAATTGGTTTATCCCCTCTATTTTTCTCCTTTCCACTTCAGTGCCTTTATGATGATTTCAACACATTTAATAATTCTGTAGTCATTCTGTATAGAAAGTACATCAACCATATTCACCTTCTTGAACCTTCCTTTGTTTTTTACCTTCCCTTTCCTGTTAGTGACCTCCCCTTACAATACCCTGTTTTTCATAATATTGCTGGTATTTGTATTGTGTCTATTTCCCACATATGAGAGAAAACATGAGGCCTTTTTTTTTTTTTCCTGAGCCTGGCTTACTTCACTTAATATAATGTTTCTTTGGTCATTTTTGAGGTAGGATCTTGCTTTATACTTATGGTGACTTGGACCAGGTTTCCCTATTTGTGCTTCCCTGTGTAGCTGGTATGACAGTTAAGTGTCTGTATTGTATTTATAGTGGCAACATAAAGAGAGCCATGGAAATTGGTAAATGATTCAGAGTGGTGCTTATTTCAGAGGTGGAAGGAAAAGGGCATTTCATTTGTACTTATAATAATTAAACTCTTAAGCTATATTTTGGGTTCATAGGTGCTAATTTATTGATTTTTATATTTTTTGATATGTTTAAATTATTTAATTTAAGAATGTCCTCAAAACAAAACCAACCAAATATGCTTTAGCTGCAATTTGCCTACTAAGTGTATCTAGACATTCTTTTTTTAAAAATTAGGACATATTCATTGTAAGGGGAGATTTGTTGTGACAATTCTGAATAGCCTTACATTGCACACTGGTAAGATTGCCCCCGCCATCTCCAAACCCATTCCCCCTTGCCATCCTTGTCCTACTTAAAGCAATTATAAAATATTTCATTGTTCCATTTCCTATATGTATATGAAGCCCATCAACAATATTCTCTCACCTTCATGTCCTCCTTTCACTCTCCCCCACACACTGTATTTATTTTACAGTCCTGTCTTTCATTATTAATTCCAAAGTCAATATTCAAAGGGGTTTCTCAAAGTATACTGGCTGTGAATCTCTGTTACTATCCCTCACTCCTTCCCTCCCACCTCCCATTATTTGACAGCTTTCAGCAAATATCCATATGTCAATACTGCTGACTCTCTACCATTCTCTTTTCCTTTCCCTCCTCCCCTGAGTTCCACAATGTAGTTCCACTGTTACAAACATATTGTACATGTAGATGTGTATATGATCATGTTTGTTTTTTGTGTATATATTTATCATTTGGTTTTATCTTCCACATATGAGTGAAAACATGCAGACTGTCTTTTGAACTTTAGCCATTCTTAATATACTAAACTCATGTACCAAATTATGATAAATCATATGCCAAATTGTGATAAAATTATGTTTCTAGAGAAGATAAATACCCTGACTCACAAAATGCTGACTGTCTTTTTAATGGTAAATGTAATGTGAATAAATATATTTGAAGTGAACAGAGGCAACCAATGGGCATTGTGTGTGTGTGTGTGTGTGTGTGTTTGTGTGTGTTTGTGTGTGTGTGTGTGTGGAGAGAGAGAAAGATAGAGACACAGAGGCAGACAGAGAGAGATAAATTATTGAATTTCAGAACACCTAATAGTTGTAGTCAAAGCTTTTACTTACAAAATACACAAAATTTAGATTCTCTCTCTCTCTCTCTTTCTGTGTGTCTGTCTGTCTGTCTGTCCCTCCCTCCCTTTCTCCTTCCATTTCTCCTTGCTTGGCTCAGCAGTAGTTTTAAAACAATATATATATTCAGTGTTTTTTCCATGTCAAAAATTATCGCAGAAACTGCAATGCTTGAAGAGAATGTTGTAAGTCCTCTTTTCATTAACTCTTTAAATTAAATACGATATAAATATAAACATAAAAATACATGTGACTAGGAACATAAATTACTCTGTAATTTACAAATTTGTAGTTTCTCTTTATTGCCAGATCCATTATTTTTTTCTCAGTGCCTTTTTAATGTAGATTTAAAAATCCATTTATCGAACAAAAAAACCATGCAGCAAAAAACATGAATATCTTTATTATTTTTTTAAGGACAGAGCTGATTGTAATTCAGCTAGAAACCTTTCTGGAGATAAGCTCTATTCCTAAAGCTACAATTTTCACAGTAAATGCTTTCTTATTCTTAAGAATAATTTATCCAGCTTCTGTTATAAAAATATTTCTTTTCTTATAGGTGTACCGGGGTTTAACAAAAGGCTTTTATCAATTATTTTATCTGGATTCAAAGCCTTTAAAGGAATACTTGATACTAATTATTTTATATGAGGCTTTCTATATATTAAATTAGGTATTTTGTATAAATATTTTTGTAGTACTGAAGGTTTGAAAGTCGAACTGCTGACAGCCTTGTATTGATATGCTTGTGATTTATAAGAATGTACTTACAAAGTATCATTTAAGTGTGTTTTGTAATTTACATGTTAATGATGGGATTATAACCATAAAAATTCTTTTAGCTTTCTCATTGACAAACTGAGGTGAAAGTAAACACCAAGATCATTGCAGAAGTAACTTTTTATGATGGAAACTGCAAGGGACATTTCTTTGCAAAATTTTCCAGTTCTCTCGTTGGTGTTCCTTTTAGAATTTGTGGGTGCCAAAGTCAACTTGCTCAGGGATTGCAAGTGGCCCTAAGGGGCTTTCTTCTCATGGGTCTTAAAGCAAACAGAAGAGAATCTCTCTCTCCTCTCAAGCCTATATGCTGAAAATAGGTGTCATAAATGTGCCTCAAAATTATTTGAAATAAACAGTGATAAGACACTTTGCTGAAATACCTATAGCATTTTTTTAGAGTCATTTTCCAGGCATCTGAGTCTGGGCAGGTTTCTAGTCCTGGTTTACGAGAGAAAGATCTGTTTCTCTTTTTGCATTTGCCTTTTCTTAGAGAGGAAAGCCATTAAAGCAGTGGCAACATGTCTGCCAGTGTCTTTACAAGGCAAGGTTGTGGTGTTCATTATCATTTTTGATGACTAAGTCACTTTTAAATGCAAGTAATCCCCATTCATTCCCTAATCTTTCTTTTATTTCTAACTTCAGGTTCATTTAATGGGGAGATGAATTAGAATTCCTGATGTGGTCTGGAAATATGAACTGTGTATAGGAAGTTCCCAAATCTGTTAAGATTTGGTACTGCTATTGTACCCACCCCTTTCCTTCCAGGCTGTTTCAGGGAAATAACTCCTTCCTTACTCTGGCATTTGGTAACTCCAGGCAAAAGTTGTCTTTGAACAACAGCAAAAACGGATATTGCATTTTCAATTCTTTTGTGAGTGCTTGTATTGTAGTTTCACTGTGACACACAGAGCAAGTTATAGACAACTTATAAATTATGTGTAGCCTCATAATATGCAAATAGCTACAAAATAGCTCTACCATCCTCTCTTTTGGTAACCAATACTCATTGAAAAGCCTATTGGGTTTAGCTGTTATCAATTAGAACTATGGTCTACTTGTATTTCCAAATGTATTAATCACATCTTTATTCACTAAGTTTCCAGGACCTTTGTAAAATAGATGACCACTAAGCCATTCACCTTGTACAGAATCCCTTCATATTAGAGCGTCCATTGACAAAATACGTAGTTATAGGGCATTTTAGGCTTTCTAGGTTTGGCAAATCTATGTTATGAAAAGGAAAATCAGTATGGAAGTTGTCTTGCTTAACATGATCTAACAAAAGAGAATGAGTAAGTACTCAAGTACAGGTACATGTAAAAAGAAACTGAGAAAGAAAACAATATGTATCCACAGTAGATGGTGTGACTGTAACAACAGTATGAGTCCAGTTACTGGTGATTTCATAATTGGCACTATGGTACAGAGAGACTTCTCAACTCCTCTCTAACTTAATTCACTATTAACTGTGGGCTTATCCTGGGGAAACTTTATTTTAAATTACTGCCAAATCTTACATTTTGTGCCACATACATGCATTGCCTAGTAAAAGTAAAATAAAAACTAAATGCCACATGGGCTAATGCAATATTATTTGGGGGGGAATAGAACTATGGGAAGCAAGTTATTACTCTATAAAATGAATGAATCTTAGTATACATACTCAGGTTAGCAAGAAGTATCATATTATATCATTTTGCTTTTCCAAGAGGACATTTTTTTACTTCAATTTTTGTTGAAATTCCTCTCCCCTACAAAGTTGTAAGAATTCTCTGGTTTCCTGAAATACCTGACCATGATCAAATCTCCTCCAGACATAGGTCCCTGTTGGTTACCTCTGAATTGTCACTTGTGGCAGCTCATATTGTCTGTTCAGATCTCCCAAGATTAGCTATTCTCTTGATGCCACACTCTTTCACTTCCCAAAACCGTCACCTCCCTGAAGTATGTAGGCTTTTCAGGGGACTGCACATTTCTTACCATTTCTCAATTTTAGGGATATCTTTTCCTTTTTTTCTTGCTGCCCTGAAAAGAATCAATTTTCTTCCTTCCCTGTCTAGCACACTTGGGATAATCTCTTTGAGGAGTTTAGACTTTTACAAGAAACAGTGAGAAATGTTTATTCTCAGTAGCTTCTGCTTTCAGGCTGACAAAAATACCTAAGCAAAAAAGAGCAACCTCACCCAAAAGAATGGAGGAAAATGTACCAGAATAGCACACTGAATTTAATGTTGTAATAAATTAACCTGTCATAATTATATCTGAATTGTTTAATTAGATTTAGAGAAATCCCTAATGAACTTGTTTTTGAAAAACAATTGACATTTATCAAAAGTGGAGATGGTTGTGATGTGTTGATATGAGTTTCTTTGTGGAGAGTATTTGGTTTGTTAACGTTCCTTGAAGCCTACAAAGCTGCAGGAATGGATTCAAACTTCCATTTATCTTATGTGCTAGAGTTTAAAGTCCTTGAAGGTAGGGTCACTGCAACTATCTATTGCAGGCACAAGCCCAAAGCCTGAGATAGAGAAGGTCTTCAGTATACTTTTGTAAGAACGAATGGACAAATGGAATCAGATGTATTATTTCTCAGAGTGCAGCACTAAGATGCTCCACAGCATTTTCAAGGTGATTAGGCCATTTCTGAACCATTAGAGACTCTCCTAAATTTGTCATAAATTATGTATACATTGTGCTTAATTCTAATTCCTTAATATTAATAAATTATATTTGATGGAGTTTTATGAAGATTCACTAGCCCATTTATTTAACATTTAGCTATGCCTAACTATGTTTTGTTAATGGGATTTGCATGAACCTATGCTTGAAACTCATTTTGGTGGGATTGAAAATACTAAACTGCAATGGTGAAGGGTTATTTGCATTCACCACACCTATTATTTTTCCAGAACTTAATTTAAATGTTATGATTATCAATGAATTGGCTTTTGCATAATCACAACCATCATAATAGCTACCTTAAATCTCTCTATTATATTCACTAACTCCTTTGTTTTTTTCCAGAACATTCCAAAGAAGGTCTAAGTCTACTGTACGGTCTTGTTTTCAAATCACAGAGGGTATTTTGATTATTAAATGATATTCCTTGTATAATTGTGTGCATCACTTGTTGTATAATCATATATTCCTTATTAATACATTTTTATGCCATCAAGCATAGGGTAGATTGATCCCAGTAGGGTTCTTTAAATATATTTAATTTTCTGAATGGGACATTTGTGTCTTATATGAATCCTTATTATTTTTAAGTGTTTATTTTACTTAATTTCTTTCCTTCAACGTTTTATATATATATATATATATACATATATATATATATAATTATATAATATATAATTAGGTTTATTCTAGAGTCTCATATGTCTTTTAATCTCTTTGAAGGTATGGTTCATAAATCCAGATTATCTGTCTTCATGTCTGTTTTTCTTTCAGAATTTAATTTCAATGTGGTATATATTTTCAAGCAAGCCTACGTCTAGGTCAGCAGTTAGCATTCCAGACACACTTTACTTGTTGTAAATGTGAGAGCCCACTAAATGAAAGGTGAGGCTTCTAAATACAGCCAGGTTGCTTGGACATTAATGTGTTCATGTTTTCAAATTCTGTTGGCATGTTTGATAAAAACCTACATTTAAATTATTTACCATACAAGTCAAAATGTGGGTATCCCCAACTTAAAAAAAAATGTGATTCACATCCCTCATTCCATGAGTGCTTGTTAATTGCTCTCTATATTATAAAGCATTATTTTTACTTGAAAGATGGCAACTACAGTTTTGGTGAGCAAATAGAATTAAAAGAGAGACTAAATTTCAGGCTATTTTTGCACTCCTACTCTTATTAGTTAAATCACAGTACCTTTTCCTTTATTAGTTGTGTAGGATTGCAAAAAGAAGATAGGTTGCACACCCCACAGCAAGGATTAGGCCGGGGCACTGATGAGTGGCGTGGGTGCCACTGCTTTGCGTAATGTGCTGCTTCCTAAGTAGGAGGGAATGGAAAGCATTGCCATTCTGTGGCATCACTCAGCAGGTGCAAATGAAGAATGAAATGAAAAATCCCAACCCACACAATGCACGGAGAAAAAACAGACAGCACTTTGTAGTCACTGCTGTGCCAGGCTATTTACTGTCATAGACAACTTGGCTCCAGCTAGGCAAGCGCCCCAAATCTCTCTGCCTCTGACACCTGCAAGAGAAATTGTGTTTCACTCTGTGCTACATTGCTTATGTTGATTCCCCTCCAGAAGTATCTGTCCTTCCAGAAGGAAACTAGTTAAAGTGTTTAAGAGCTGGTTACTTTCTTGTCATGGAAGAATGAGGTGAGAGTGGGGAAGTGCTGTTCGGAAATGTGGGTGTTTCCCAAAATAAATGAGCCGATGAAATGAAGATCAGCTCTAGACGATTTTACCATACCTATCTCTTAACATGAGGAACTACCATAGGTAGCATACATTTTTGCTATATTGTTTACAGGTCTGTAGACCCTACTATCTATTATCTATATATTTGAGTTAATTATCCATGAAAAATGGGTAATAAAATTACATTAATTAGTTCAGATAAATTAGTATCAGCATGCTTTTAGTATGTCTATTTTCGTACTTCTTATTTATGTCAATTGATTTCAATCTATATGTAATATAATCACTCCAACCAGATAAATAAACAAAAGTATCACAAATTCAATAAAAAATACAACTATTAGTACCTTCTAGGGCCAGATTAGAATTTCTGTTAGAGTATACTGCAGGAGACAAAGTTTCTGCCTGTTTGAAATCTATGTTGTATGAAATTTAAATATTGGATACCAAAAAGATGAGTAGCATGGAAATACATGCAGTAAATTTTGACTAATTTCAACATAAGGAAGACATGAAGGAGACAATTAAGAAAATAAAAGCTAGCCTGTTTTAATAAAAAGAACCATAAAAAGTTTAAAAATCAATGTTATTTTATTATATACAAATGGGAATGCCAATATAAAATGAGTTAGATAAATGAATATAGCAAAATAGGTGTGAGCAATGCTGTATGTGCAGATTTGTTAAAATTTCAGATAGAATGTTTATTGAGGGACATTCTTTCTCCCTAAGTCTAAGTTTTCTCATCTTTTTGACTACAGAGTAACAATAATAAAGCAATAGCTACCTGACCATATTTCTTAGGGATCAAGGAAAATAATCTGTGATTAGTTCATAGCAAAATTATAAGTACTAGAACAGTAACAGCAGCAATTAGATTCACTTATTTATAAATTCTAAAAAAAAAGTCTCTGAGAGAACGCATCCTTCTAAACTTTGCAGTTTGTATTTAGCCACAATTATCATCTGTTCTAAATCTGGAGGCGTTCACACTTACAGATTTTACTTGTATGCAAGCCTAATTGGAAAAAATGTATTTAGAATAAAATTTTAAAAGTCTAAAATAAGAATTCAACACTATTACTATCTACTTCTTGCACACAAAATGAAACACTGTACACAAAATAAAACGCGATCAAGGTTACTCACTTTATACATATTTAGGGAATACCAAATCCCTTTATTTTCAAAGATACTCAATGCCATAGGTGTTGAAATTATGTTCACTCTATTCACTGCTATGGGAATCTGTTAGGATTCACTGGTGGAGTATGATCCCAGGAATCAATTGAAGATATCTTCTCATTGATCTAATTCCTGCCAGACCAAATGTCTACTTTTCTGTGTAATGTTCAAAATTTTAATCCATGACTTCCTTGATATCTATGGTGATGGTTGGCTAAGCAAAAGTAGCCTAGATCCAGTATAGTAAAATTCTAATCAACTTGATTTCTGACTTGTTAGAAGGACAGAGGGGAGGAAAACAAGAAATTATATTGATTCAGTTTTTTTTAAACTTAGCTTCCTTTATAGGTTGTGGTCCATTATTGAGACAGAGCATATAGTAAGAAGAACAAATATAGAGAATATTTGATGAGTCCAATTTGGACATGTTGCTTTTGAGGCAACTATGCAGACTATATTAGAAGACATGGAAAACGTGAATCTATAGATCAGTAACAAAGTTTAAATTGTGAGTAAGATTTTTGTGTCATGAATGAGTGCTATGTCTTAAGTAACCATTAAGCATTTAAATAGTAAAGGAGCTTGATTTATTTGCAATTTCTAGATAGCAGTTCTAATGCCATTCCTTGCTTGGAAGCTCTTCCATTGCTATAGGTTTGTTTTGGAAACCACAGTTTCATTCAGAAAGAACCTTTTAAAGCCAGAAGAACATTTCAAAGCAAGAACTCTGGTCAAAAAAAATATATATATGAAAGAACAGGGGCTAAAGGCATGACACAATTGGTAGAGTACCTGCCTAGAAAGTGCCAGGCCCTCAGTTCAAACCCTAGTGCTACCAAAAAATATTACAGATAATGCAGAAGATAAATCAGCAAAGGGAACTGAGTATAAATGGTCAGAAATATAGAGGGAGAAAAAGAAAGAATGGCTTCTCAGAAGTTAAGTGAGTTGTAACCATGGGATAGTTAACTGTCATATGTTACTGTAAGTTCAAGAAACCTGATTGGGACATTAATATTCATTATTTTGATATTTTCTGGAGAAGTTGTATTAACAAGTGGTGGATAAATCTCACTGCAGTGGGTTGAGGGTGACCGATAGTGAGGAAGTTGATAAGGCACAGTATGCAGACTGTTCTGGGGAAGGGTGGAGCTGCAGGAGTGACAAAAGGAGGCACACAAGCTGGTTACAAGAAGGTTGGGAGGAGAAACTATTTTAAGATCTCAGAGACTATGCATGTTGTAATGCTTTTTGAAACGTGGGTGGTGGTGGTGGTGGTGTGGGTGTATATGCGTGTGGGAGAGAGAGAGAGAGAGAGAGAGAGAGAGAGAGAGAGAAACAGTTTTCCAGAACAAAAAAAGTACATGTCAAGAATGTGGGGGAACTAACCTTGATTGGGATGAAATTCACTTCTTTTCATAAGAGGGAAAAAGGTGAAAATGTACCATAAATGGGAACCTGAGAGGATTATGATCTGATAGCACTGATTTTCTCTGAAGTAGGAGATATATATTCTGAGAGGTGGCAGTATCAAAAAATGCTATTGCCTTACTATTGACTGACTAAAAGAGAAGACAGACATTGTAGAAACAAGGGTATAAATAAATAAATAAAGGAAAAAATATATAGAAAAGAGAATAGCATGTTGTATAATTCAGGTTGAGAGTTAGGGAATTTTTTAATTTAACCAAAACCTAAGGAATAAGCAAGAATTAGGTAAAACAATGAGAATGAGAGCATATCATACCAGTAGTCAATAATAATTTTACTGGCATTAATTTCCTTTTATATTGGTGGCTTCTTGGTGGGGACCCTATCTTCCTTGCTTTTGTCCCTTCACAGTCCAGAACTAATATTGTTGGTGAAAGAATCTCACCATTTATTAGATACTGCTGGATTGATTTCACGTGGACACTGAAAGCTCAATGAGATCCCTTTATTGAGTTCTCAAGATGAAGTGCTAGGACGTAATGCCCAGGACTTTGTGATGCCACAGTCTGTGCTAAATCTGTTTCCCTGGCTGCCCCATAAATATCTTGTTCCAGGACACTCTGAGCTAAGTGACTCCTTCCCTTTCTCATTGTTATTGTGTTCCATTGTTCATATTTCTAACATTGAGTGACAACTAAACCTCTGACCATGTACCCTTCCCCCATTTTGTTCACTTCTTCAATGACATTCAAAAAATCCAAGAAAATGACTTGATATTACCTCAAATTCCATATGTCCCAAATTGAACTCATCATCTTTTGATATGTTCAAAGCAAATGACTCTTTTCATTTGTCATTACTCTATACATCTCAAAACTATTCTTGTTTCTTTCCTGTTTTTTAAAAACAAATCTGTCATAAATCTTTCCAGTGAAATGGAAATTATATTTCTTTCCCTTTCTCTATATTCTAGTTCAAGCTGAAGGAATTACATGCTGCAGTGATTCTCTGCTCTTTGTGCTCCTTAGAGTTGTCATTATCAAATACAGAAGTCTGTGCTTGGTTTTCATAGCAATCTGTCATGTTGGTGACTTGCACTTGTTTTCACATTGCCTCGATGCAAAACCTTTCATGAAAATTGATACTCATTTCACGATCTTATATAAAATCTATTTGGATAGATTTTCTATGCAGTCTGTACATAGTACAGGGTATTCTTTGTCTACAATTATCCTATGCCCTTGCAGAGACTCTTATGGGTGGAACCTACCTCTTTACTCATTGACTTTAAGCTTGACTATGTGACTTAGTTTACTCAGTGAAATGTGGGGAGAATCTCAGTGTGCCAGTGATGGATGGAGATTTTATGGGCATTGGGTGCTTCTTCTCATTATTTTGTGTTCTTGTCCTGCTCTATGAAAAGAGCATTTTCCAGGTAGTTGTGTTCTCTTGACAAAACTCCTGGAATGAGAAACTTGGAGAAGACCTGAACTGTACCTTTAGAAGCAGAGCCGCCACAGAACATCTGCAGTTACACATGTAAGATGTATGCACTGGTGAATCCGTGCAGTGTGTGTGTGTGTGTGTGTGTGTGTGTGTGTGTGTGTGTGTGTTAGCTGATTAATATATAGCAGATCTGGAAGCCACGACTATAAACACAGCCCCAATTATTACTTTGAGGTTTGGTTTATTATTAACTATTGAGTTTTGGACTAAATGTTTTGAAGAAGTATTTGATAATAGTTGTAAAGCATTTGTTTTTTATTTTGTATTTTGGAAAAGCTGAGAATATCTAATTAAATATGAAAATAATTTCAACTTTGCTTTAAGAGCAAAGTTGAACATGTATTCCATGTTTACAGTAGAATTTAAGTGATCAGAAATGATCTGGTAGAAGTTAAATCATCAAGTAGTAGAAGTTCATTTGATAGAAATTAATATTTTTCTGGAAAGCCATTGTGTTTAAGACTTTTCTGAGTATACTTTCTGAAGACCTATATTTTGATCTATAGAATTTTTCTTGCTCATTGTTAGACTTGGTCTTTGGTCTTGATATCTAACTTGATTGAGGTCCTTTACCATCTCTCTTCAGTATGTGCATAAAGGCCTTTTTCCTATATAATAGTATCTTGAACACTTTTCCAAAATAGCTATATTCCAAAGGGTTTCCAGAAGGAACTATTTTTTGTTTCTTTTCTATATTCTTTCTAGGACTCTCCTAAAGGCCTGATTACTGACATTTCAGAACAAGAATTGATATAACCTGTCAAAGAGGATCCCAAATGCCCGATATCAACTGGAGAACAAAACACCAGAAAAACCAAGGCTATATGTTTTTGGATTTGTTACAGAGTTCATGCTTTCCACAGCATATTGAGCAAACCCCAGTTCATATAATCTATACCAGAGAAGGATTGAGTCTGACAAATAAATACAGGGGGCCCAGTTGAGGTAAGACGATTAACTTGTAAAATGTTGATGAGGGTCACTTCAAAGAGAAAATCTATGATGTAAATTAAAACAAATTAATGGAAATCAGTTATTCACAAGATTTCTTGGCATAAGAGTAGAAACCATTTCATAAATATTTTGGAGAGTGGAATGTCAAAACTGTAAAATCAAATATGTGAATTAGAAAGCACGGGCACTGTTAAAGATATCATTCCTTGTCCTATCTATGTTTCCCGGTAGCTGGGATCACAAGAGAGCACCACTGTGCCTGACTTGTTTGTCGATCTCAACACTAATGGTTTTGCCTATAGTTGCTTCCAACCACAGTCCTCCTGATCACCATCTCCTGAGTAGCTGGAATAACAAGCTTCTGGCTCTTCAATTATTCTTTTATTCATTTACCTATTAAACATATATCTACTGAGACCATTCTTCATTCCAGACACTGTGTCTATCAATGTGTTATCCTTTTGAAGCCAATGTAAGTTCAATATAAGAGACAGAAATTAATCAGATAATCACATTAGCTTGTATTTGCGACAAAAGCTATGAAGGGATACATATGCCATGAAGCATGTAAGAGGGCTATTTGTCTTAGTCAGGGAGGTCAGCTGAGCCCTGCATGAGCAAATGCTGATTGAAGGGACACCAGAAGGAACTCAAAACCCCTCTAAGTGTGACTACTTATTCACCAAGACATGGTCTGGCCTCCCCTTGGATGCTGCTGTTGCCCATTTTTTCAATCTGGTGTTCCTTTAAATTATTTATTTATTTTTCTCTACTGAATTTGTACATCAAGTGGGGGAGAATAGAGCTTAAGAATGCCATCACCTGTTTATCTAAATATTTTTGTGAAGAATACATTCACATTTGTGCAAATTATGTTCATGTGGATTAACACTTAGGCAACTTCTTTAAATAGCTCTATAAATCATCACGAAGCCATGACCTTGGTTTTCAATCTGCCTATATTTATGGTTTGGAAATACTTCCTTGTGAAGCCAATAGGTTCAGAGTCACTGACCATGGATTTATGGTTGCATTTATTGTGACAGGCTTGGACTCGAATGATAGCAAGGTAAATTCACCGAAATATTTTTTTCCACAATCTAAAACTCTATGTGTTTGTTTTACATCTGTAGAAATCTTCCTTGAAAGCAACTGAAAAGCAATTTATAATTTCTATTTTTAATATTTAAAATTTAACAATCCTTTGCTTTCTAAGTCCTTAATATAGTCATGCAGCTAGTTTTTTTTTTATGTAAGGAATGAACCAACAAATAACTTTCAATTTACAATGTTTTCTTTTGTATCCATACTCCTATGTGAGGAATGAAGAATAAGCAAGGCAGTTATATAGCTATTTTGATAGAGATGAAGAGAAAATTTTATTTTAAGAAAAATATTGAAATTGCTAACTCAGTGCATGAAATTATAGCAGGATTCTCAATAGATGGAATAGAATACCAAATTTAAGCAAGTGTCCGGTAAGTACCAGTGTATAATATCAGAAGAGTGCATTCTGAGCTACACACCCATCCCTAGTAAATGTCTTATTTTTATTCTTTGATACCACAGTGACTTACTCTTCAAAGGAAATTCAGGGAACTATAGTTAAATGCAAGTTCTAAATGGCCAAATCAGATTTCAATAAATACAGTGAGATAGAAACGTGATTTTCCTAGCATTAGTGTACTAATATGTTACCTCCTTCAAGTATGATGTGTTCGTGAGGTTCTCCTAACATAGGTCATGGCTGGTCTTTGCTGCCAGAGGAACATCACCTGAGAGCTTTTTCTGTATTCTGAATTACATGATGTTTAACTGTCATGGAGGCATGGAAGCAGCAGATGGCGCTCGAATTCTGTGTCAAAATGAAGTGAGCTGCTGTTCTTCCGCCTATTATCATTCATTTTAAAGGGTGAAAAGCAGTGTTCAGAGAAAAATCTTTGCTAGCACAAAGCCTCTGAATTTGTGAGAGGCAAAATTATGTTTTTAGTTCATTCAAAGACTAGTTGGTAATCTCTGATTTTTTCAAGTTAATTCACAGGAACATGAAAAAATAAAACCCGCTACATTTATTGATTAACGTGGTACTTTCATTTCCACTGGTGTTTTATACGGGAGCATGGGAAAGGCAGTTGGCATTTTCACGCGTTTTGACGGAAGAATAAAATGGCTGGTTCTCGGCTTTGCTTGTTCACAGATTTTGTAAACCGAGGAAATGGATACTACGGTTGTTTATAAAACCACATCCAAACAAAGGAAGCAAAGCAGCGCCCTCCAGAAAAAGGATGAGGCTGCAGAAGAAGGTTTTAGCTTAGCATTTCAATTCTAAAATGGATGGTCCTATTTAATTTTCCACACACAATATCTTTTTTGCTGAAGGATAGATTAATATTACTAATCTCACTTATGTAGTAGCCTTAAAAGGCCAAAGCAACAAGGATATTTCTAAAGCAGATTGTAGTCATTTCTGCTAGTATGGAAAATTCTCTACCCACACAGAAAGTAATTGTGTTGGTAATCTCACGCTATTGCTTTAGTAGGAGTCTACATCATTCTTTGCTCCATGTGAGCTATAGACAGACATAATGGATGAAGTGATGAAAGAGTGGAATGATGAATTATTATCCCAGAGGTCTTGAAACTAATAACAATGAAAGGCGGCTTTTCTGTGGCCACTGGGTTCCTGGAGTTGCATTATGAAATGTGATTCTGGAGTTGTATGCTGACTGGAACCCCCATAGAAGGTTAGGGGGAAGAGGTCTTGCAGTTGCAGGAGAAAAAGCAAGGCATGCATTTGCTTGTACACAATGAAATCATGAGCATCTTATATACTAGATCTCTGTACAGGTATATTACAGTCTTTTTCTCAAGCAATACACTATATACAGTATCTACCCAGGTTGCAGCTTTGCTACTTATTTTAGTTTGATGTTTTGTTAGGTGAAGAGTGTATGTATTAGTGATACAAGAAGCTGCTTCTCCTAATATGTGTAGATTAAGCTGCCAAGATGGAATGAAAAAATGGCTTTGTGATCTTCGGAGTTATGATTGTGGAAAACAGAATCAACATACACATGGTGAGCTCACGCAAATCTTGATTGTACCTTATCACACTTATTTTTGCATCCATTTTCAGAGTCTCAGTGCCACCTTGCTTTAGGCACAATGCAGGGCTCTGAGGATAACAACAGGGAGTAAGTAGTTGTTTCTCCTCACAAAGATGCAGATGCAGACATTCCCAGTAATGGTGCAGTGTGATATGAGCTGTGATAGAAATGAAACAGTGAACCTTAGCTCAATTAGAATTATTAATCTAAAGGAATTAAATTCAAGATAAACTTACTTCAAAATATGTAAAAACAGCTTCCTCCATGGGGAAGGTAAAGCCCAGGGAAAATTCAAGCTTAGAAAGAAAGAGGATGAGATTCTTCCTTTTGTCTGAGTGATGATTCCCTTTGGTCAGCACAAGGATGGGAAGGAACTGGGAAGGATGAGAACACAGAGAATGTGACTCATGCTCTGCTCTTCTCACACTTTCTGTATAACGTGTCTTTAAAGTATAGTTGGACTAATTGTGTCTTTCCAGAATGCAAAAATATTCACATTCAAACACCAACATGTATTTAAGGGAAATAATACTTAGAACATTTGTCAGTTTGGACAACCCATGCACCTTCTTTTCTCTACTCAGAGAGATAAATTATTATATTGCACATCTCATTTCCAATGCCCATATCCTGAAGCAGAATCATGCATATTTTCATAACATGTTGATCTGAGAAAAGTTTGAGCAATGTGTGTGTGGGTATAAATATGTAAAATTTGTGTTCTTTAAAATGAATGAGTAATTTATGCTATAATTTTATTGCCCTTATTAATATAATTAGACTTTTATTTTTAAAATGAGGAAGCAGATGTGATATTGTGAACATTAAAACAAATATAGATGACAGTAAGTCATTCATGAGCTTATTTGAAAGTTGTTCCATGACTTTGATAAGTCATTTATTTATATTTGTACTTGTGGGAAACACTTCCAATAATCCTTATTGGTAAAGCACTTGTAGATCATTGGTTGGAACGTGCAATTTACTGTGAGTGTAGGCTTCAGAGGCTTATACTTGAGAGTCATCATAAATTTTATCTTCAGTGTCAAAACTGCAGAGATCACTTTTATAGAGAGAGGTGGCTCTTTCCTTTTGTAAACATTTTAAGCTAGGAGCTTCAGTAATGAATCTTAGATCAGTAGAAAAATTGAGTGCAATAATAGTCTCTATAGCAGTCACTATTTGAATGAACTTACAACTTTCCCTACTTGGCTGGAATAAGAAAGCACTAATATTTTGAAATAATTCTTTTATGTATCATTTCTATGTTTATGGTAATGAGATTGTAGGAGATGAAACTACGCAGTTTTATTTGGGAAAAAATGTGGAGGATGGTATTTATTTGAGAGCGCTTATTTGATTACACACATTTCTATTAACTTTAAAAAATTAAACAGGTATTCTGGGATGATTCTGCATTTATCAATCACACAAAAGGGAGCTTTGCAGTTGTTGAAATATTGTTTCATCACCTATCAGCCAGAAAGAAAAGAAGTCTTAAAGAATAAAGGTGGGAGTAAATTAAACTTTCCTCAGTATCATCTTGACTTTTCCAATCAGAAGTTCTCTGAGCAGGTGGAGAGAAAGAACCCGAGCTCTGGTAAGAGTGCTGATGAAGAATACATCACAAATGACTAACAAACTGTAAATGAAAATTGGGTGACTTTCAGGTGAAAGCTACTAACAGGCTCTGAGGCAGCATTTGACCTTCTTTAATGGAGGTTTCAAGAGAGGACTGGAGGTGATGAAGGGTCACTTAACTGGATGTCAGTGACTCCTGAGTAGCACTGGGGTGGGCCGCTAGGATTGTGTTGAAGGATGGCACAGAAGGTGCATCAATCAGCAGGCCAGAAGTCAGCTCCCTGGCCACTCTTCTTCTGCAGCAGTTCAGAAATTGAACAAAGTACAGGAAATCAGATCATTTATTTATTCTATATTGTTTGTTAAGATACAAAGATCTTATATTTGTTTGGTTCATTATTTGAGGAATATTTACCAGAGTAAGCCATTGAGAATATTAATATGAAAAAATCATCTTGATATATATTTCGATGCTTGAGGTGATAAAAATTCACATTCATCTGAGACAGGACAAAAATATGAACAGATACTTTGCAAATATAGTGTTCTCTTATGTAAAAGAAAATTTTGAGAGAATAAAAGCCATTGAGGTTGAGTATGAAAGACACGTTAGAGTTACATTTGTATCATTTATTACCCTGTTTTTCAATTACACAGTTTGGGAAAAACACAAGCAATTAATCATGGTAGATTACACTCATTTTGTATTTGGCCAGCAGTAGCAAGTAGTTATTAAGAACTCTGAGTTCCAATTGTTTTTCTAAATAATACTTTGCAATATCTTTTGCTTATGTGATTTCTGTAATATGCTTTAGTAAATGTGATTATTTACACCTAGAAAAGATTTTAAAAATAGCTCTCATTCCCTTTTTATAATTATACTTTTAAATAGGCTTTTTAATATATTTATATTCTTAATATGATACCATTACCAGCCCTGCCATTTGTCTTGTTTACTCTGAATATGCATAATTATAAACCACACCAATTGTAACCACTATACCTGCAATATCAGCTGGATAAAATCAAGTAGCAAAAATAAGATTAAAATATTCAGATAAAATAATTATACTTAGATTATATGAAACAATAACAAGAGCCAGATATTATCTAAAGTTTTATATCATAGGAAAGTACTTGATATAGATAATACAATTCAGTATTGGTAAAGATCATTTTTTGCTTTTTGGAGATAGGGGTGGAGCTCAGTGCCTCCTGCAAGGTAGGCAAGTTCTCTACCACTTAGCCACAATCTCAGAGAGCAAAAATTTTATCAGCAGCTTAGTTCCTCAGAGAGAAGTTTCTTTAGTAATGGAAAATAATAAAATTAACTTGAAAAAGTGGCAATACATGTAACATTTATATAACCATGTAATATTGAAATGGGTCACTAACAGCAAAAGAGGTTACATAGCTTTTATAGTAATTTAGTGAACTAATGCCTTATTATTTTTCTTAGAATTTGACAGAGAGTAAGTTAGAAGTAATTAGCAGGAGAGCGTTTTAGACCAAAGTGATTTGAACCCAGTATTTTTGCCTTAGAATCTACAAACCTTTGATAAGGTACTTGAAACAACTGGATCCATAACGACACATTTCCATCCGTGTTCGACACAATCTAGGAGACAATACAGTCTTACATTTTGGCCTTGACCATGAAGGACATTAGACTATAGTCCTCAAATGTGTGCTGATTTGCCAGTCTCCTTTGCTTGTTGCTTGAGGGTCTTAATGAAGGAGATTGAATGTAGGGTTTCTAAATCACAGGAACTTTCAACACTTACCTCATTAAACCTCTCTCTTATATAGTTAATTGATTAATAAATGCTATTAGGTGTGACAGAAGACTTCTGTAGCTACGATTTGAAGTGACATTCGCTGGCTTCCATACTTACAGCATTACCAATGTGAAATGCATTTTCACAGCCATATCTGTCTAGTAATTGACAAGAAGGCAGAAAAAAGTGGGATAGCCTGTAGTAGACCGAAGTCTTCTCTGTAGTTTTGTATTTCTGTAACTTAATATAGCGCCTGTCACAGTAGTAGGTACTGAACACAAGTTCATTGGATGACTGTATTTAAATTATTAAACTGATTCTACTGAAACTTAACCAAAGGAACAGATTGAAACTGATGGCACATGTTACCAACAATCTCATCAGATAAGAAACTTGAAATGATGCAGGAGTGAAGATCAGGAAGAGAAAGAAAAGAAAGCAACTGGAAAAAGGAACATAGGTAGAGTGGGAGGGACTGATCATGTCTTTTTGGAATAGATGAAAATTCAGTGTGGGCAGAGACTCCATTAAATTCAGTGAGTTAAGTATGTGAAGTTTGTAGAATGAGTTTAGGGGATATTTAGTGCGTGCTCACAGGAAGAGAAACTGCCTTAATTAAGGAAGACATTCAATTGTTTTTGTTTATAACTTGTGATAAGAAACAACCACATGCCTTGTGAAGTCCTTAGCTTATGTCCATCCATATTTCATGTCCTTAGACTAAACACACACACATATGTAGTAGAACCTCCTGAATAATCTCTGTAAATACCAAGTCAGGAAAACCAGACAAAGGGTGGGTGTGGTGGTGTCTGATGTAATTCCTGGATTTGGGAGGCTGAGCAGGAGATCAAGAACTTGAGGCCAACTTGGGTTACATAGGAAGACTCTGCCTCAAAGAACAAACCAACCAACCAACAAACCCCACAAATGGCTAGATGTTTTAGAAAACACAATTTTATTTAGTTTTATAGTTTCATGATTTTTCATCTTGTTTCTAGACAGGGAAGCATGAAACTGAGAAAGATGACATAGTGATGACTAGAACTCCTTATTTTTCTACCTGACTATTGCTGAAACAAGGGGATATTCTATAAATTGTGGTCCAGGTACATCTGCTGTCTTCTCTCTTTCCACGTCTCCTCACAGCATCAACCACTACCTCTACACAACTAATTTCTGTGTCTATGTCCCAAATCTTCCTGTTTCCTTGTCTACATGTAAAAGCACACATTCTATATTTACAGATTGCTATTGTAAGGATATGAAAGTAAATATTTATAAATGTAATCCTTTTTTTGTGTGAGCCTGAGTCTCATTATGTTGTCTCAGGTGGCCTCAGACACCTGGGCTCAAGTGATTCTCCCACCTCAGCCTCCTCTGTGGCTGGGATTATAGCTACACATCACTAGACCTGCACTAAAATTCATTGTTAACCCTAATCTTTCATTTCCCAATTTTTAATGTTCACTACTCAAACTTTTGACTTATATTTTACTTAATTTGCTTTTTAAAAAAATATTTAGTGTGCCTATTTTATTCTTTTACTCTCACAGTCACTGTTTTGTGCCTTGGTTCGTAACTTGAATCCCCGTCTTTGTCAAGTATCATTCTGTGCACCACAACACTATATTTCCTTCAGTTTTCATCAGGACATTAAATGTTATGTTCACTTTGGCTCCAACTTAGTTTCCTAGTCCTCAAATATATTTCATACTCTTTCCTCCAGAAAGAGTATCTTACTTATT
Organism: Castor canadensis; assembly: GCF_047511655.1. Taxonomy (NCBI): domain Eukaryota; kingdom Metazoa; phylum Chordata; class Mammalia; order Rodentia; family Castoridae; genus Castor; species Castor canadensis. The sequence continues at coordinate 76,231,792 of NC_133388.1, forward strand.
TAATCAGTGCATTTTATTTTCATACCTCTGTTTTTTAACTATCCTTCTTCCTGTGTAATTATCCTGGCACCTTTGTCTATTACCACTATTCATTTCCAAAATTCTAGCTCATGTCTTAACTCTTTCTATGTTTAGTTTTCTATCTGCAGCCCGGAGTTAAACCTAGGAGGACACATTTTCCATATTTTGACTTTTAACATCAGGCAGGTTGGTCTACTTGCTGTCCTCCAGATGTTGTTCTGCAATCAACTGCCTGTAAAATTTCCTTATCTTCTTCCTGTCTTCATACTTCTTTTACTCTACCAAAATTGTAAAGTTGGACACAAAGCAATCTGGTCTAGACTAAGTTATATGATGTCAGGGACTGTGTTTCATTCATCTTTAGATCACTACAATATAGGATAGTCTCTGGCATGTCAAAGATGCTTAGTAAATAGTTATAAAATAAATGAAAACTTTCCATAATATTCACAATTAGTGCTGCTTCTAGTTTTTCATGATTATCTGATTCCTTTAGTTTTCAACAGATATTGCATTCAGAATCAGGCTTTTTTGTTGTTTAAATATTACTTTCGTAACTAAATTTCAGGAGTTGAGGACTGATTATTTTAGATGTCATATAGCATAAGCTTTATACAGAGGAGGTACACAATAACTATTTTTCATAGTATTATTCATATCACATTTGCATATTTTAGGTATACATACGAGTGAACATCAATGTGTTCAGGACATGAGACCCAAATAACCCAGATTTATTTATTTAGCTATTTATTTACATTTTCAAAGCTAATAATTCATGAAATTCATTGAGGAACATTCAAAAACAAATAAGAGGGCCTGGCATGGTGGTGCATGCTTTAATCCCAGTCATGCAAGACGTGAGAATAGGAGGACCAAAGTGCAAAGCCTCTGAGCAAAAGTGTTAGTGAGACCATACCTCAAAAAGCAAGCGGGGTGTGGTGATGAGTACCTGGTACCCCTATGCACAACTCACAGGAAGCAGATCATAGTCTACTGCCAGCCTTGAATAAAGGTAAGACCGTTTCTGAAAAATGAACTAAAGCAAAGAAGGATGGACTGTAGCTCAAGTGGTAGAGCACCCACCTAGCAAGTGCAAGGCCCTGAGTTCAAACTTAGTACTACCAAAAACCAATAACAAATGATATAACCAGGATGATTTGACATATTAAAACCAATTTTTTGCAAAGCAGAGCAAAACTACTGTCGGACACTGTAGCGTGAACTAATTACTGCGCTGAAAATATGGCTTTATCTTTAGTTCAGAAAGGGAGGTTAAAAGAGAAAGCTAGAACTCATGCGGTTATTCTGAGAAAATGACTTTAAAGATATTTTAAACCAATAAAATAAACCATGCATGATCTTCTGGGTATTGATTTTTTAATCTGTTAATTGACTTCAGGGAATTATTTCACACAGCCTTACAAAGGCAAAATGTGTAACATAATGGATGATGTCATTTCCAATTATGATGTGGTCAAACGCAAATGCTCAAGGGAATGTTTCCTGTGTTGGTCTTCTAGAAAATGTGAGAACTATTACAAACCTGTGAAAAGCTGGGGGAAAGGTGCTGAGATGTTTAAGTTTAGAAATGGAGACTAAGAATGATGCCAAAAGTCCTATCGACATTGTCTGAACGCATAGTCGAGCGTTGGTTAGAGCTGTTCTCCATAGGCTTCGGATTGACAATCAGAACCCACCATATTTTCACAGAGGAAGTGAAAGATTAAATAATAGATGACTGAGGCTGAAGCCAGCTTAAAGAATAGTCAGGGGGAAAGGCTGAAATATCTGTGTGGTAATGCGTTACTGTTGGAGACAAGTATAAAGCTCATTTAACTTAATGTAGATACAAGTAGAAATATTTATAGATCTATGTATATACACATCTACTCTGTTTCTCTGTCAGCTGAGAAAGTTAAGAAGCAAACACGTTCCAGTAGCCATAACCATACTTAAGGCCCAGATTTTGCTTGGTCTACCATTTTGCCACAGAAAGGACCAGGTCTTCCTGCAGAAATGGCTGATCCTAGGGTGGGAATATATAATATGATCTGGGAGCATTTAGTTGTATCAGAAGTTTTAAGGAAGTATGGGTGCAGATACATGACACCAATGTAGGATGGGGAGCTTCCAATTCTCAAAACTGAGAATTCTCAAGCTGAGAAGCAGAATAAATCATGAAATCCTTGATCATAATCCACAATATAAAATACACACCTGTGATTTAATCTTTATGTAAATAAATGATTGAGTAAACAAGTTAGTGAGGAAGAATACACAAGAATCTTTTTGTAATTCTGACTAATTTGTATAGATATCTTGCTTCCTAGGAGTGGGAACATAACTTTACATTGCTTACTTGTGGATCACATGTAAATGACTTCCTTCCAATGAATGCATTGTGGAAGGGGTAAAGAAGACGTACCTCAGCCAGGTGTGAAGATCTAAACATCAACAGCATCATGTTGTATTTTGATAACCAATGTCCATAATATGATGAGCTTGAACTCTATGATCTTTTTCTCCAAAATCCCATAACCTGAGTCTAATCAGTGGAAAAATATCAGATAAATTCCCATTGAGGAACATTCTTTCAAATACCTGACCAATAGTCCTGAAAAATACCGTGGATATCCAGAACAAAGAAAATATTCAAAACCGTCACAGCCACAGGGAAGCAGAGGGGTTGTGATAAATATAATGTGGTATTCTGATAGAATCATGGGATGGGAGTGACACATTAGATATAAAATAAAGAAATCTGAATAAAATATATACATTTTAATATTTAAATTAAATATTAAATATTTAATTTAAAAAGTAATGTATACATTTTAATTCATTAATTAAGACAAATACACTATACTTATGTAATATGTAAATAATTATAGAAATGGAGTGAAAGGTATGCGAGAAACTCTCAGAATTATGTTTACAACATTTTTCTAAATCTAAGAGTATTGTAAAGTAAAGAGATAACTTTAAAACAAATCTTAAAGCTTAAAATTAATTCTTAGGAAATCTCTAGGTTATTATTTAGGTTTTGAAATTTTTGATTTTCTTATTTTAGGTGTGTACATTTATTATTTTTTCTTTATGTAACTGATAGATAAAAACTTAAAATGTGTCCGGCACTGATAGTTCAAGCTTGTCATCCTAGCTACTCAGGAGGAGGAAATCAGGAGGCAGAGATTAGGCGGACTGCAGTTCAAGCCAGCCCAGGTAAATAGTTCGAGAGAACCTATCTCAAAAATACCTAGCACAAAAAGGGCTGGTGGAGTGGCTCAAGGTATAGGCCCTGTGTTCAAGCCCTAGTACTACAAAAAAAAACCCCAAAAACCACAAAACAAAAAATCCCTTACAATGTGTTTATATTAACAGAGTACCATGTGATGTTTAGTGCATGTGTATGACATGCAATGTTTAAATTTGACCAAACATATCCATTTATGATTATTTTATAATAAGTTATATAGTAAGGAAAATGAATATTTAGCATCTCTATTACAAACTCTCAAATTATACATGTATTATCTCGTTCATTTGTGCTGCTATGACATAATATCTGAGTCTAGGTAACTTATAAAGAACAGAAATTTACTTCTCAGTTTTCTGAAGGCTGGGAAGTACAAGATCCAGGTGCAGCAGAAGTGTCTAGTGAGGGCTTACTTTCTACAAGATGGCATGTTATCTCTGTATCCTCTGGAAAGGATGAATGTTGTGTCCTTACAAAGCAGAAGGGGTGGAAAGGACAAACTTGAACCTCACATAGTTTTAAAGGATTTTAATCCATTTGATGCAGGTAGAATTCTTATGATCTACAGAAAGCCTCATTGTTTTTCCTTTATTCAGCTCTTTGTATGGAACTAACACTCCTCTACCATCTCCTAAGCTACTTTAGTAGACTCAATGTGTGAGTCCATTTCCACCTTCTGCATACTTGCTCCGGGAGATTCCTTTTCTTCCTGTAGCTCCTGCTTTCTGTTTCTTGGGCATATCACTGAAGTCACATGCAATAGCTTCCTTCCTCTTTCTGCGCTGCCATCACTTTTCCATTAGATAAAACTTGGATGGACTTTTTTCAACCTGAATCAACTATGCTAGTTTAGGGAAGATACCTTCTATATTCTATCCCTAGACCATTTCTCAGCGTTACTTTTTTAGTTTTGGTGTGAGCTTCATGGTTTTCCAAATTGTCATAGGCATTTTGGCGGGAAGCTGGTTAGGCTCATGTACTACTGGCCCGATGTAGTTATAAATTGGATTGTTCTGCTACACAGTTTTATTGGGTCATGAATGTGCTCCCTAAAATAATTTCAAAATAATTCATGGAGGAAGTCTAACTCCAAATTCACCTCCTGTTTCGTTGCCAAATGCTTAAAAACATGAGTCTTTACATTCTAACCTTTACTTCCCTTATTTGTAGGTTGACCCTATCTTCACCTTAATACTCACTTTGCTTGGCTTCACTCCCAGACCTATTTTCCTTTTGCCAGTTTGGCTTGCCATACATCTTAACTTTTATAATCCAATCCAAGAACAAGTCCATCAGTCTTTGAAAGTTGCTCAGTCTGCACTTTTCCCCCAGCCTGCCCCACTGTACATTCCCACTAGGCTATGCTTTCAGTCCATCTTATGGAAAAAAAAAGCTATTGAAAGAAATGTCATTCTCAAGGATTTAGGCCTGTTTGAGGTAGATGTAGGCTTTCATCTCTGTGCTGCTTTGCTGTAGTGTTAAATACTGAAAATTAGTGGAAGGTCAGAGATGTGTAAAGCCCAATGAAAATCTTTTTTTTTATAACAAAGAATATACTCTAACAATGAATTTCTAAGACATTCTACTACTTTCTTAGACTAACATGTTTCTTTAGCACTGACCTAAAAGAAATTTAAAAGATGGTATTTTTATTTTTCAAAAATCATTTCAACACATGCTACAACTCTACTTTTTTGCTGGAGATTCCTTAAATTATATATTTTTTCTGAATATTTCAACATATAAGTAATAGAGAAGAAAAACTAATTCCAGCCCACATCTAACCACAATATCTTCCTCCCCTAAGGAAGAAAATTGACTTTTGTATAAAATATCTGTACAAAATGTGGTAGTGATTGTTGCAAAAGGTAAGACCCAATAAAAACATTTGTTTAGAATCATTTATAAGGTCTCTGCAAACAATGTGGAAGCTAAATGTACTGCTTAAAAAACAAATTGAATATTTGAGGAATGCAAGCTTCACAAGAAGAGGATAAATATAAAAGGGCTTGAAAGTGACCAAGAGGCCATAGAAAACTGCAGAATATTAAGAGGGATGTAGATGTGGCTGTGGCTGAGGTGATTTATTTTGAGACTACAAGTGTGTAATATTCTATCTGAAGATATCTTCCTTGCTGAGCAGTGTTTGTGTTTGCTGTTGAAGCCTCAGGAAAGATGGACTAAACATTAGCTTTCATGTGAGAGTTTTTTGGGAAATTTAGGGAAAAAGTAACTCTCATAACTATAACTAAATCCCATGGAAATTTTTACAAATACTGTAGAAGATGTGAACAAATTTTATTAACACTTCAATTACCAGAAAAGAATTTAAATATTCTTACATTGGCCAAAAGTGGAAGAACTAATATAATAAATAGTGATTATATTAAATTATAACTCAAGGAATATAATAAACATCCATGAGATCATACTTACAAAATAAATAAATATGTAGAGTATATAATATATAGAGATGCTCATATCCAGAAGGTAGAGCTTAATTTCTTTTCTGTCAAGTAGAGCTAGACTTTAGGAATTGCTTATAGTATACAGAGTGTGGAAAGGCACAGCATCTTTACAGGATAGAATCCTGTCAGATACAGTACTTAGCCTGGGGTCAAGGTTAAGGACACTGATGACAAACTCTGTTGATATCATAGTTTGTCCCGTGATAAGATGCAAGGACAGTGTGACTCACTTCATGGTGTTCTTCCATAGAACTCACAACATCAGTCTAATTATGAGAACTCACCACACAAACTTAAGTGGAGTGAAATTCCACACAATATCAGCCAGAATTCTTCAAAAGTGTCAAGGTTGTGAAGGTTGAGGAAGTACTGAGGAGTACTGGAGGAGTCTGAACATTATGGCTAAACACTGTGTCTGCCTAGATCAGGTCTGGGAAAAGCAACCAACATTGCTGGAAAAAAACTGCTAAATCTGAGTAAAGGCCACAATTCAGCAACATTGAAATATTATTGATTTCTTATTTTTGACAAGTATGCCATGATTATGCAAAATGTAATATTAGTTGTACATCTATTCAATTTTCAGTGAATCAGATATAAATATGTAAATAAAATATAATTTTTAGATATTTCTAGGTAACTCCATAATTCTTGTTAAAATTAGTTTTTGGAATCAGACAGTAAAAGAACTATTTCTTTTTGAATTAAATTCTTAAGATCAATAGTGGTACCTAATATTAATTATGAAATACAAATTTGATGAGGATTTTATGAATTCATAAATTAACAAAGAGAAAACAAACATGAATTTTCCTTTTCTTTGCTTTTTCTTTTTTTCGTAAATTTGAGGCTAGCAAAACATAAGTTCTTCTATTGTACTTTGATGAAACAATGCAAGTTATGTATGCTCTCGCTCTATCAATAACATTACATCGTTCTTTCATTTCCTTTAAATATTGTTATCAAATGCATTCCCAAGGTATTAAACAAAATGTTAGCATATTAATGACTCAAGTGTTGATGTCATATATGGAGTAACCCAGTAAAATTTTGACTTTAGTATTGATTTGTGTACTTTGATGATAACATGTAAGAATGGGAAATGGATTAACTGAAGGTATCTTTGAATATTCAGTGGTTATAGAAAAGATTGTCCTTATTATTGACTTTTTTTTGTAAGAACTCTTCTTGCTAAAATATATTTGCATTGCTGCTTAAGTGATTGTGAATCAATACTATTTTGGGTTATGAAATGTATTGGAAAAGCAAATATGTCTGCGTTCTACATTCAAATGCAATACATCAAAATAAGAGCTGTTATAGCAGAGAAAAGAAATCTTGTTCCGCTCCTGTCAGCATTAGTTCATTCCTTCATTTACAGGAAGGTTGAGGAATGTTTAGTGAAATGCTGACAGGTGGACTTCAGAGAAATCTAATTAGTATTTTTTTTTCATCTAGGATAAGTGGAGACAGGAAGATAATTATAGAAACTCAAAGTTTAGTCCTCAAATTAAAGCTCAACTTAAATATAGTTTAATGCTTTTATCCCTTTAAGCTCACCTCTCTCACTGCTTTTTGATTTTGTGGTGGTTCATCCATATTAATGTACCTAATGACAGACACCCTGAAAAGGTGAAATGAATCTTTTTCCTTTGACACATCAGCAGAGGGTGGTGATACAAAGCATGTCTTTCAATGTGTATCCTCATGGAGACCCCAGGTCTGAGGGAATGATATATATTTCTACTTTATGCCTGCAAGATTCAAAAGGCCTTTTCAAATATTCATGTCTTTTTTTTATTCTCTACCGGTATGTGTTATGCGATGAGAAGAATGTCAGAATCTCTGGAGTTTTATTATAAGTTTTATTCTTGCCTGAGGGGGAAAATATATTGAGAATTTGCTGGTCAAGCTGTTCACACTTTCTCATAACATGTCTGATAATTGCAAAGCAGTTCCTTCAAATAATTTAGTCAGGCTTGGCATAGTTATTACGATAGCCTCTGAGGTGAGTGACTGGACAATACCTGGCAATCAGTTGGTAACACCTGCGGATAACAGTCCCTTTGCACTGTCTGTTACAATCACAGAGAAATTAAAGGAGGCACAGAGGTGAGGTTTACTTTATTTATTATTTTGTCTGAATTTTGATCACTCTTCTCTGATCTTGTTTCAACTTGGGTCATAACTTCCTCATGTATGATGCATCAAGTTAACAGGATTTGTACTGCTCTAAGCATTATTGCCATTTCATACACTAGAGTAGGCAAGTGGAGTTGCTGATTAGAAACATGGAAATACACCACCTGTCCCACTCAACCTGACCTTGGAGTAAAAGGGCACTGTAGTAGTAGTTTTGTTATTATAAGTATTAGTCATTGCTGCTGTTTGTAATTTTTATTTTCCATGTTTTAGAAAATTTAAAATATACATTCGTAGAATATACAAATTTGTATTCTCTTCCATCAGATTTCAGGACCCATTTTTAAAAAATAAAATATTTTGTTTTTAATTTCCATCACCTTCTGAATCTTACCTTTCTCCATGTTAACCAAGAGGAAAAAAATAGAAGAAAACCTCCAGCTGGTGAGAAAGTCATTTAGAGGATGTTAGTCAATTAACCTTTACATAATAATTATGAATTAATAACTTTTTTCTTCTCAGTAAAATCCATGTATTTAGTTAGCTTCAGGGAAAATAGAAGAGGAAAGAGAAAATTGCTGTGTAGTGATTCATCATATGATAATAAAACAGTTGTGCTGCAAGGACCAATAGTCTTTTAAAACTATCGGACATAAAAGGGAAGAGGGAATTAAAACTATAATTTCCCAAGTATGAAAAAATATAAGCTCGATTGTGAGTAAAGTAAATATCTTGCCATCTCTTTTTTTTATAGAATAAGAACAACTACACTGGGATATAATATGCATTATAAAGAGTGATTAAAAATGATCCAAACTAGCACACCAACATTTTAAGCAAGTTTTCACTATTGACACAGAAAGAGTACTCACAGGGAATAGCAATAAAATCCATTTATGCAAAAATGTCTTTTGACATGCGATGAAAACATAACCTCTGGATACACATTCTCTCTTTTAGGTTTTCAGTGGGAATTGTGCCTAAGTGATTAGGGTAGGATTTGGTCCAATAAATAAACTGAAAATTTTGTAACAAGTGGTAGAGTAATACATATTAATTCTGAACAGATTGACACTGTAATTTGGGATAAAAACCGTAATGATTACAGAACACAGTCAGTGTAAGTCAGGTCTGATGGACTGGAACAGATGTGTCCACCTGTTTAGGGCCCAGCTCTGCATCACTAGGGATGCATAATGTGACTGAGGTCCATAATGTTTGCTGTTTGGAAAGGTATACAAGTTAGTAAAGAGAAGAAATATTGTATTGTGTATCATACTTTGTTCTCCTATGTAACTAGTCAGGTAAAAAATATAATTGAGCATACTCAGGTTAAAATAAAAGAAAAAGTCCAGAGAAGATGTAAATACTGCCACATGTCTTTTGTTGGAGATAATTTGGAAAGTGCATGGAGGGCATTTCAAGGGCAGAAACGTGGAGTAGATTTAGTTTTATTCTCCTACCAATAAATTCTGTGTAAATTAACTTACTCCGAATTTTTTAAATGCTAAAACAAAAGAAGAAACACGGAAAGAGGCTGATACTAAAATGTTTATGGCTAGAGGTACTCTGCATATCCAATACCAACTAAAATTAAGCTTTTATGAGGTTTTTTTTTTTTAATCTCAGGGACTCACACTTGCTAAGCAGGTGCTCTACCACTTGAATCATTCTGCCAGAGTGTATTTATCCTTTGAAATCACAAGGAAAATTTTTTTCATGACAGTATATGCCTCAGGTGTAAAGGTTATGCTGTATGTCATTAGGGGGCAAGTTTATTTTTCTTAAGGTAGAAAAGAAGTATGTCTACTTTGTTAATAAATCTTTTTGTTATATGAAAAGCTTAATATATGATCATAAACATACCTCATTTTAAACACTGGTTATTATGTACATTACTATTAAAATACCCATTCTGTCTATGATCTTTAAACATTCTTATATAAATTTATTAACATAATTAAGTATATGTGTGTTCTTGTCCCTTCCCTCTTGCCTCAGTCACACTCAGGCCATTTTAACAATCCTTAATCTGTAGAGTCTCTGTCAACATAGGTTAAAAAATCATTTGATCTCATCTTAATATATAGAAACCAGTATTTTAAGTTCATTCACAATCTTCAGATGTATTTTTATGGAATGTTTTATACTAATAAATTTATTTTGTTTTTAGTATAAAATTTTCTTTGAAATACAGTTTTCAAATGTCATAATGTGCAAGTTAGTTTAGAATATTGATATAAATGCTTGGAAAAAGTTACCATTTGAGTAAAAAGCCATTGGTAACATCCAAGAAGATTTCAAAATTTTACCTTCCCTGCCTGTTTTTTTCTATATATGGAAGATCTGGGGAAAGATCTTTTCAATGATTCATTACCATATTTGACAGAGCCTTTAATATTCCAAAGATCCCAGTGGCTGGATAGCAATATGGGATTTTAAAGAGAATAGTTTGATGTACTTCTTACACTCAAGGAGGTGTATAAAATTCAATAGGTGTAGAAAGAAGAGACAACTGATATAAATAGATGAGACATACAAGGATTTCACTTGGAGGAATAGCAGAATGGTTGATTTCAGGTTAATTAATTATTTGCTAGAGATCTTTGTTAGAAGATAGAAAAATTGTGTGTTAAGAAAAACTAATGTATCTTGTATAATTCTATAAAAAGTGCATTTTGTGTAATGAGTGCTATTATTTTATGTTATTCAAAAATTAATTACTCAGAAATAAATGATAAAAATTATGATTTAAATTACACATGCAATATATTATTGTAGAATATGACCAAAGATTGGTTTTTGAAAATTTAAATTAGTAGTTTTCAATTCTCCCTGTACATCATCTGGGAAACTTAAACAATAGTGATGTCTCAGTCCCAGCTTTCCCACTTCCCCCTCCTAGGGATAGTGACATAAATGAATTGAACTGAGAATGGCTCACATATTGAATGTTTAAGATCTCCCTAGGTCACAATACCATGAAGTCAGTATTGATAAATACAAATCTTGATTTACTTGTTTTCATATTGGTCTAACTGAAGTCACACCTTTTATATCAGTGAGTTCTTAAGAGAAAAATTGTAAGTAAAATAGAATTTTCACAAATGTGTGAAACATTTTATGATTGTTAAAGATTTTGTAATTTCTGGAGTTATATTCACTAATTAAGGATTAAAAATAGAGGTTAATAAGATTTTTGAAGTGATCACTTAATCAAATCTAGGGATTATCAAAGAATACTTCTTGGGGAAATAAACTTCAAATTCCTAGACTGAAGCATAAGCAGAATTACAAGGACAATCTATGTGGCAGCATATGTCTGTACTTCCTTTTCATGAATAAAATATTCTGTAGCCTAGCTATACCACTAGAATACATTCACAAAAAGCACATATTACATGGTTCCATTGATATGAATTGCCAAAACAGGCAAATCAATAGAGGAAGAAGGTTAATTAGTGGTTGCCTAGGACTGGGTTGGAGGGAGTATGGGGACATTGGTGGTTGAGAGCTAAAGGGCATAGGGTTTCTCTCTGAGGCAGTGAAAATGTGTTAAAATTGACAGTGGTGATGGTTGAACTTGTCTCTGAATATATTTAATAATATGCTTTATAAAGTTGACTTTCATGGCATGTGAAATATATGTTAATGAAGTTGTTCCTCAAAATAAGTAGGCTTGCAAAGTCAAATAGTTAAGAGTATTTTATCTAGAGGGAGAAATGGCAATGAGCTGGTGCATTTGGTTAAGAGCAGGAGCTAAGGGAGGCTGGTTTATAAGTTCAGAAAAGGGACCCAAAGTAAGTAGAGCTGATGAAATAGGATAGAGGAGGTCATGAAAAATAAGATAAACCTTTAAATTACGTTTAGTTGTTGTAACTCATAGTGCCTTATCATCAAAATAATAAAGACCAGAATGCAGTGAGATAGTATCACATGCTGAGAGTAGAAAACCAAGAATCTCATATCAGGAAAACTAGCAGGAATGAATGTGAAATGAAGACATATTGAGAAAAGAAAGAAAGAAAATAAAACCCCAGAATTTGTTGCTGAAAGACATGTTTTACAGAAGTGCAATTAGAAGTTCATCAGAATGAAAGAAAAGACAATAGACACTAATTTGAATTCACACAAAACATAATTACCTTTTCAAAAAGGTAATTATTTAGGTAATTTCAAAAGGTATTATAATCGCATATTTCATCTTCTTGATTGAAAATATGAAAATATCTAAAACAAGAGATCAAAATACCAATTTAAAACTTTAGCAAAGAAAGTTTGATTTGGTGAATCAAATCAAGCACTCAAAGAAAAATTAATGCTAATCATTTACATATGCTTTCAAAGTACACAAAAGTATGGAACATTTCCATATTTATTCTATAATGCCATTTTTATGTAGATGCCAAAGCTAAGAAAAGACATCAAAGAAAACATGACTGAAGAATAATATCCATTATAAATATTAGGATCCACACAAAAAAATTCTTCAAAAATAACTATCAAATTGAATCCAGTGGCATATAAAAAGAGTTATACATCATAGGCAAGTGAGATTTATCTTAGGAATGAAAATTCAGTTTAACAACTAAAAATCAATTAGTGAAATACATCATAGTAATTTAATAAAGTATAAAACCCATAGTATCATCTAAATATATGCTGACAGCATTTGAAAGAATACAATCTCATTAAATGGTAAAATCATACAACAAACTAGAAATCGAAGCCATCCTCCTCAGTCTAATATATACCATTTCCAAGAAACACAAGCAGCAGCATGCAAAATGGTGGAGGCTGAATGCTCTACCTTTGAGATAAGGAACATCACAAGGATGTCTGTTCTTGGCACTTGTATTTAACATTCTATTGCAGATCCTGGCAAGAGTAATTAGAAAAGATAAATAAACAAAAGGTATTTGATTATGAAGGAAGAAGTAAGCAACTTTTATTTGCAGATGACATGGTCCTGTATTCATCTTTGTATCTAAGGAACACAAACACACACACACACACACACACACACACTCACACACAACTGTTAGAACTAAAAAATGAGTTCAGGAATGCTGCAAGATATAAAGAACCACACACAAAATTAAATATATTTCTATGCACTAGCAATAAACCACATGAATTTAAATTAAAATAATTCAATTGGCATAATAGAGTTCACAAATTTAATGAAGAAGTACAAAACTTACGCACTAAAAATTATAAACCACATTGCAAGAAATTAGTGATCTAAATCCTATGTTCATGGATTGAAAGATGTAGTACTATTAAGATGGCAGTATCACCTAAATTGAAGATGTAGTACTATTAAGATGGCAGTATCACCTAAATTGGACTATGGATAAAATGCAATCCCTGTCAATATCCCAGGAGGCTTTTATAAAGAAATTGACTTTCATATCATTTATCTCATAACAGACCTGTATCAAGGAGCCATAAAGAATGCCTACAAACAAATAATAAAAAGACAACTCAATAAAAAATAAAGATTTTTGTATAGATACTTCAAAGAAAATATGTAAATGGACAATAAGCATATGAAAAGGTGCTTACATCTTTTGTAATCATTAGTCACTAGATAAATAGAATAAAAGCTACAGAATACCACTTCACATCCCCTAGCATGGCCATGAGAAGACAGATAATAAATTTTGTCATTGATGTGGAGAAATTGGGGCTCTTGTAGTTACTGGTGGAAATACAAAATGGTGCAGTCACTTTGGAAAGCAGTTGGTAATCACTTAAAAATTAAATCTAGAACCTTATTACCCAGCAATTCCATTTCTACTCAAGAGAAATGAAAACATAAAATCTGCACAAAAGCTTGCATACAAATGTTCACAGCAGTATCATTTGTAGTAATTTAGAGGTAGAATCAACTGAATACCCAACTAAAACATATTTATACAATTGACCACTATGTGGCAACAAGAAAAAGTCACCAATATACACTAAACATGAATGAACCTTGAAAGGATAATGCAAAGTGAATAAAACCAATAAAAAGACTGCTTATTTCATGATCCCATTTATTTAAGATCTTCAGAGTAGGAAAATCTATAATATGGAAAATTGATTGCTTAATGCTCTTTAGGGGAATAGGAGGTGACAGATTGTGGGTAGAGGGTTTCTTTTAGGAGAAACTAAAGCTAGGTTTATTGATTAGTGATGGCACTCATGCCTTTTGTGCATGAGACATTGTGTTCAATCCCTAACACTGCCAAAAATGAATAAAAGCAGATGGTGACGTTGGTTCCACAGTCATTGTTACATACTGTTTTTATGAATACACTTAAAATATTGGACATTTTAAATGAATTAGTCTTATAATAGGTAACCAATATCTCAATTAAGCCATTAAATGATAATTGTTTAAGGAAGAAAGTAATAGCAATTCAGCATTACATTATGTGTTAAGTAAAATGTGTGTCAGTTTTCCATTACTATAATGAAATACGTGAGAAATTAACTTATGAAGAGAAACGAGTTATTTTGGCTCATGGTTTGGGAGGTTCCAGTCTAAGACTGAGTGGCTCTGTTACTTTTGACCTCTGATGAGGCAGTAAATGATGGTGAGAGCACATGGCAGAGCAAAACATTCAGGACTGCAGTTTGCAGCTAGTTGGGGCAAAAAAGTTAGCTGGACAACATCCCAACAAACAAACCTGGAATGGTGGCACATACTGTCATTTCAGCCACATGGGAGGTGATAGGTAGCAAGATCATGGTCCCAGGCCAGCCCCACACAAAAAGTGAGATCCTAGCTGAAAAATATGCTAAAGCAAAAAAGGGCTAGAGACTTGGTTCAAGTGGTATAAAAACTGTGTAATAGCTTGAAGCCCTGAGTTCAAACCTCAGTACCACCAATTAAAAAGAAAAGCAAAGTCTAATAGGAAATGTGTTATTGTATTTCTGATACTCTTAATCAACAAAATAGATAAAATAGAATCATAAAACTACTCAAATAACCCAAAAGTTGTGAGAAAAACAGGAAAAGAAGAAAAGAATAGATGAGACAGAGATGACAAAGAGAAACATGTCTAGGGAACAGAATAGAGAATTTAGAAATAGACCTGTACAAACAAGGCAAATGATTTTTTAAAAAAAGAAATGGGGTCTCTTTATCTTGCTCGGGATAGCTATAAACAATACATTTTTCTCCACAGTACATAATTATTTTATATAGGTGGATTTCCTTAGTTAACTTTTTTTCTTTATTCAATTTTAACAAAGGCAAAAAATTATTGTGTGGAGTGAAATGTTAGGCTTTAAAAATTAAGTAGTTTGGGGACAATCAGATATAAATATGACAAACAATAAGCTCAAAACAGATTGTAAACTTAAAAATAAACCCTAATGCTATAAAGCTGATTGAAGAAATCATAGGTGCTATAAAAATCTGTGTAAGATGAAGATTTTTGAGACAATACAGTTGCCAAAAATATCCTTAAAAGAAAAATTAATAAATAGGTCTTCATTAAATTAAAAAAAATCCTGCTCTTTGAAAAACAATGAGGAGAATGAAAACAAGCTACCAACTGGGAGAAAATATTTGGAAAGTTCTGATAGAGGGTTTTTATTCTTTTTATTTTATATAAAATTTCATTTCTTTACTTATAATTTATTAGCTTAATTTCAAAATCTTATTTAGTTGTTTTATGTGTATATGAAAAACCATGAGCTAGCCATTGAAAATATTGGAACCTATTTTCAGATACAACATCTAGTAGGAATGGAAAGTATACCTACTGAAAGATGTGCGTTTAGGACACTTTGTCCTTAGGAACAAAAAAGAAGTTGAGTTAAGTTAAGAAAAAATATTTATGTTTCAGAAAATGCAGGACCAAAACTAAGTGGGAGA
This sequence comes from Castor canadensis, assembly GCF_047511655.1. NCBI lineage: Eukaryota > Metazoa > Chordata > Mammalia > Rodentia > Castoridae > Castor > Castor canadensis. The sequence goes on from NC_133388.1 coordinate 76,247,558, forward strand.
AATAGATGGGAAAGAACACTATATGCCCTCAGATTCTCTCAAATGAAGTATTTAGAGTAAAAAGTGACCTCAGTCCTTAGGGATTTGGTGGAGCAGGAGACAAATCTTCCCTGCTTCTCAGGCAATGAGGGTGAAGGAGTGACCCCATAGTTATTCCTTTTTTTTTCCCAAAACATTTTTATTAGCATAGATTATTTGTACAGGGGGATGATTCATTGTGACATTTCTCAATATATTTACACTATACATTGGTTAGGTTTGTCTCTACTCTCTCTCTCCCTCATCCCCCTTCCCTTCCCTACTTAAAAAGATTACAAAAGGTTTTATTGTTCTATTTCACATAAGCACATAAAGTACATAAACCATATTCACCCTACTTTATCCCTAACCACTGTTTTTATGGGAAATAGATGGAGCTTTGTGGAGAGGAAAGATATATTTTCAGTAGTTTTGATATCAACAAAGAGGAAGCAACTATGCTGTGCAATAGGAAGTGAATTTGAAATAGAGAATTGAGTTTCCTTGGATTCTCTCTGGCATTAAAACTGAGCTCTTTTTTTTTCTTTTATTATTCATATGTGCATACAAGGCTTGGTTCATTTCTCCCCCCTGCCCCCACCCCCTCCCTTACCACCCACTCCGCCCCCTCCCTCTCCCCCCCACCCCCTCAATACCCAGCAGAAACTATTTTGCCCTTATTTCTAATTTTGTTGTAGAGAGAGTATAAGCAATAACAGGAAGGAACAAGGGTTTTTGCTGGTTGAGATAAAACTGAGCTCTCTTAAAAAAATTATTGTACTGGGTGGGAGTATATTGTGGCATTTATAAAAAGTCTTATAATATATCAAATATATCATACTTGAATTCACCCCCTTCACAATTCTCCTTTTTCTCCATTCCTGGAATAAATACTGCTCTCTTTTTTGTATAACACAGTCTTAATAGTATTCTTCCCCATTGAAGAAAACAAAAAATAATCTTTGTGACTACTTCCTCAATTCTCGAAACAATAGTATATAATAACTTCAACATTAGATATATATGAAGACAAGTTAATTCACTCATAACATGGAGGACTTAGTACATGAATTGGGGCTTAATTCTCGCACAGAATCCAAGTTGAAGAAGGCCTAAAGACAAATCAGAAACTTTATACAGGATTATGTTACCAAAACCAAAGACTCAACAATAGCCAGGATTTTAGAATCTGATGTTTTGGGAAAAAAGAGTAAGATCAAGGTTTTAATTTAAAAAATTAGTGTTTATTTATTTATCTTCTCATTTTTGTAATGCTGGTGGTGGAAAAACAGTGCCTTGCTCACACTAGGCAAGTTCTCTATCACTAAACTATACCCCTAGACCTAAATTTATTTTTAATTGACAAATAATAATTACATATAATTATGGGGTAAAATGCAATGTTTTTATGTTCATATGTTTTGATGTTCAATCATGGTAACCAATATTTCATTTGTCTTGCATTTTTGGTTGTGAGAATGTTAAACTATTCTTGCAGCAATTTTGAAACATATATTGATATAATTGTTGTCATCATGCAGTACAATTGATTACAGTAACTTATTGCCCCAGTCTTACAGAAATGTTGTACCCTCCCTCCCAGCACCTGGTAACCACCTTCCTACTCTCTTTTTCTATGAGATTGACATTCTGAGGTTCTACACATAAGGGAGATAATGCAGTATTTATTTTAGTGTATCTGGCTTTTTTTACTTAGATGTTTGTTCAAGTTTTAATCAGGCTTAGTTCAAAGACTTGGTGACATGCAATGCAAGTTGTGGACTTTCTTTATGAGTGAGTGAAGGATCAGTTGATAAGATCCTTATGAGCTATCCAACATCCCTGAAGGCCATGTATTGGCATGGAGTGTTTGTGTGTGTGTGTGAATTAGAGCATGGAAGACAGTATCTTGCTTCTCTATTTTCTTGAGTTTTACATGTATTACTCATCCTCTTGTTTTATATAGTATGTTCATCTTTGATCTAGGTGGCTCTGATCTTACAAGACACTTTCTTTCTTTCAAGATCACCATTTTTAAACTGCATAGTTTTGGTCTTTTCCATGCTACTATAATGGTATACCACAAATGGAATAATTTATAATGGAAAAATAAGTATTTTTCACAGCTCTGGAAGGTGGAATGTCTAATATCAAGGAGCCAGCATCTGGATATGGCCTTGCTGTTGTGTCATCCACTGATGGATGGGATGGGAAGAGGGAGTGAGAGAGAGAGAGAGGGAGAGAGAGAGAGAGAGAGAGAGAAGAGAGAGATTGAAGTCTCAACCTTTTTATATTTGACATTGATCCATTCCTGAGGCTGAAGCACTCATGTCTTAAACCCCCACCTTTAGGCCCCACATTGCTTGGGATTAAGTTTCCACTATGTAGGGTTTGGGGGACAAATAAAACCAATGAAACTATAGTAAAGCTCTTAGATGTTTTTCTTTATTTACTTTGCAAAATGAAAATTACCAACTTTCCTTGTAATTCAAAGAATGATTTCTTCTATTTTATAGTCACAGACTTCCTCTAGTTTCAACCTTCCATCCCAGCTCAATAGTCCTTTCACTAAAAAGAAGGGCATATTTATCAGTTTTCTATTTTAAATTTATCTTTAAATAGATAATTAATGCCACATGATAAAATTAAAAATTTACAAAAAGATATCATATGAAATTTAAATGTCTCCTTTATCTCTCTCCCAACTTCTCAACAATTCCTCCTATATGTAATCAGGATTAATAATTTCCTATGCAGCCTTTTAGACATTTTCCATGTATAATCTTTATGTTTGGTTTCTTTAACAAATGTTACTTTAATAAATATTTTGTATACTGCTGCCCCCATAGTACATGTTAATCTTATTTTCTGCAACAAAATATTTCTTAGTGAAATGTAAAGTAAAAAAAATGAGAAGAAAACTTGATTACTTTAGCACTAAATATCTTTCCTGGTTACAACAATTTCATACATTTTGAATTAACCAGCAAATGAAATATGCCTATATGTAGGGAATATGATAAACTTTTTTATTAATTAAATATACTACTTAGACAATGTAATTTATTTTTTAACTTGAAAATTCATTCTTGAAAATGTTTAAATGTATCCTCTTTGGTCTTACTTTTTTTAGGTACATAATATTTTAGAATAAGGCTAAACTTTATTAAGAGGTCAGATATATTTAATAAGAGATCAGTTCCACATCAGTTTATTTACACAGAGTTTGTCTGATCAATAACTCAAGTGTCTTGCCAACGAGTTTTCTTGGTTTGAGTTGGGGATTTTGGTTTTTAAGAGTTCTACATTTCTGCCATAACAATGTGAGAACATAAAACCACACATTTGCTAATTTGAATCTAGTTTTGAATTTGAAAGACTATTCTTATCTTACAGTATTAGCTCTCACAATCATAAATGGTAACTCTTATTTTATTTTGAAAAAAGCTGTAAGCTATAAAAACATAGTTACTCGTATCTCGGCCTAGAGGAATCTGATGCATTCATTTGTTTGCGAGGAATAACCTGGGAAAGATGGCTTTATAGTACTGGCACTTGCAAAATAGGATATATAATTAGCTTGAGATGTAGTAAATGACTTTGTTTATTCCATAAAGCCAACATTATACCAAATAACAATAACTCTTAGGAACATTTCTAAGTCATTTCATTTTATTTTTAGTTTTATAATATTCACTTGTAAATTAAATTTTACTTCTTAAATGAAATAGTTTTCTAAATGAGGAGAAAACACCTCCTGTGGTTGTTTCTAATTTAATTTTCTGCTAACATAGCTGTTGGCACTAGAAATGCAGAACAATTTTCAGAGAGTACTGTCAACCATGTAATTTCTTGGCAAATATATGACAATTACTTTCTATGTAATTATGGTGTCATTCCATGGGATGCTACAGCTTAGTCAAAGAAAAGAGTTAGCAGGTCATCTTGTCTGTTATTTTATTGTGGTTATTTCCTCATGTCAATAACCTGGTCACACCATAAATTATGACTCCAATTAATATTGCACTCAGATCAAAACCACAGACATCACTTAAAGGCACTAATTTTCTTATGCTATTAGATAATTCCTTTGGAGTAAGACTAAGGCACTGTCTTAGGTTTGCTTTTATTACTCATTAACACTCCCAGGAATTATAGTGTGAGTGTTGTGGAGTATCTTCAAAGAATCAAACAAGAGTTAAGCCAAAGAATTGATATAAGCAAAACAAAGAATTAACGCAAAAGGTAGAAAACTGACGCAAATTTCAATTTTAGAATATAATTGATTTTTTGCACAGAACTCTTTTAAATTTAGAGGTCTTTTTGTATACATTTTTAATTTCAAATGAACCTCAAAGCCCATCACTCAGTTTTCAAAATTTGACACCCCAAAGGAAATAAACAGTTTACTGACTTTTATATAGCAGAGTGGAAAAGCCAGAAAGTATGTTGAAATAATCAGTTTAATTTAAAAAATGCTTTTTTGGCTTAATTTTGAATAGAGAAAAATGTTGAAGCATCTGAATGGAAAATATTTTTCAAAAAGTACCACAAGTTTCATTTAGCTTCAGGTGCTTTTCCTCACAAATATGGAATTTATGTTGATGTTAAAAGTTGTTAGTTCCAATGCTGGTGAGGATGCAGTGAAACAGGAACACTGTTGGTGGGAATGCAAATTAGTACAACCAATATGGAAAGCATTGTGAAGATTCCCCAAAAAAGCTAAAGATAGAACTGCCTTATGATCCAGTAATACTGATCCTGAGTATCCACCCAAAGGAACATAATATACAATATACAATATAATCCTATGTGAACTGTCACTATGAATTCTTCCCTGTATAAGGATTATATCCTACTAAAAGTTTTATAATAAAAATTTTTAAAAATTTGTTAGTTCCAATGAAACTTGTTGAAATTGTTCTAAGAAAGGGGAAAAGAGGGATGAGGGAGAATGATGGAAGGGATGAATCTAATTAAGACATATTCTAAGTACATATGCAAGTTTCAAAATATGCTTTAAAATTTTTGTTAGGTCCTAGGGGTGTAGCCTTGGTCTGTATGAACAATTTTTTTTTTCCTTTTGGTATTGGAGATTGAACTCAGGGTCTTGCCTATGCTAAAGCCATGCTCCCAGCCCCCTTTTGTTTTTGTATTTTGTTTGTGAGATAGGGCCTACTTTGTTCAGGCTGGTCTTGGAATCCTCCTGCCTCTACGTTCCAAGTAGCTTGGAATACAGGCTTGCCACATGAGAGACTTTCTGCAGGTACTTGTACATAAATGACTTGGGTTTTAGAAAAACTCTTTCAATTAAGGTGATAAAACTAATATGAAAATTTGATAGATTTACTGTATTTAGAAATATTAGTATGAAGTGACCTTCTTTGTCTCGTTTGACCAATGTAAGTTTGAAGTCTACTTTGTCTGATATAAGTATTGCTACTCCTGCCTGTTTTTGGGGCCATTGGCTTGGGAAATCTTCTTTCAGCTCTTCACCATAAGCCAGTGTCTATTTCTCTCAATAAAGTGGATCTCTTGTAAACAACAGATCATCAGATCTTCCTTTTAATCCAATTTGCCAAACTGTGTCTTTTGATGGGGGAATTGAGTCCACTGACATTCAATGTTAATATTGATAGGTATGTGGTGATTCTTGCCATTTAGTTGTTTTTGTTGTTTATGGATTTGATTGTGTGCAGCTGAAACAATGCTACTCTCTGATTTCTTGTCTTTTCTTCTCCTGTGGTTTGATACTTCCTGTCCTCTCATAGTTTTGTTTGCTTTCATCTTCTATGTGCAGAATTCTTTGTAGAATCTCCTGTAGTGGTGACTTGGTGGTCATATATTGCTTTAGTTTCTGTTTATCATGGAAGATTTTTATTGCTCTGTCAATTTTGAATGATAGTTTTGCTGGGTAGAGTATCCTAGGGCTGAAATTATTTTCATTCAGTGCTTGAAATACCTCATTCCATGCCCTTCTTGCTTTTAAGTTTTCCATTGAGAAATCTGCTGTTATTTTGATGGGTTTACCTTTATATGTTATTTGTTTTTTCTCTCTTACAGCCTTCAATATTCTTTCTCTTCTCTCTCTGCTTGTTTTAATGATAATATGCTATGGGGAGGTTCTATTTTGGTCAAGTCTGTTTGGTGTCCTGGAGGCTTCCTATACTTGAATAGGCAAAACTTTCTCTAGATTTGGGAAATTGTCTGTTGTTATTTTATTGAATATATTATGTGTTCCTTTGGCTTGGACCTCTTCTCCTTCTCAATGCCCATAATTTTCAAGTTTGGTCTTTTGATGGAGTCATTTATTTCTTGCATATTCCTTTCACAGCTCTTGAGTCATTTGACTAAGATTTCTTCTGTTTTGTCTTTAATTTCTATTTTATCTTTGAGCTCTGAGATTCTGTCTTTCGCTTATTCTAGTCTGCTAGAATGGTTTTCCACTGTGTGTTGTTTTACTAAAGTGAGTTTTTATTTCCGGGATTTCTGTTTGATTCTTTTTTCTGAGGTTTTCCATGTCTTTGCTCATCAACTCTTTTTTACTTTGTGTTGTCATCTTTAATTCCTATCTCTCTTTTTTTTATAGTGTTCTTTTTTTCACTTTGGTGTTTAATGAAGTCATCTCTGAGTTCATTTATTTGTTTCTGTGTCTTATCATGTTCTTTATTTTTGGTTTCTTGAAATATCTTGTGTGCATCTTGTACATTCTAATCAATGATGTCTAGTATCTTCTCCAGGAGTTTCTCAGTGATTTCTGCCAAGATTTCCTCTTTGAGGTTTTTTTTATGTGCATCACTGGGCTCCTTAGTAACATTTATCATGTTTTGTTGGGGTCAGGAACTGGGTATCCATTTTCTTCATTTCCCACTGAATCCTATATTGAATTAATTTTTGAGGAGAGTGGTTTCCATCCTTTCTTCTTCCCATTGCTCCACTTGGTGCTGTGCCACTATGTTCTTGATAGGCTAGTTGGTGGTTGAATTGCCTGTTTTCTTTCCTTTGATTTAATTTTGTGTTGTGACTTACTTGGTTGTTACCTAGGTTGATGAGCTCTTTCTGTCCCTGACCTGAAGGAGTAATTTAGCAATTACAAAATTCACAAAATCAATGCCAGACCAATTGTGTACATATTATATAGAAAACCCCACGATGATAATATCTGAAAACACTGGGAGTTGTGGAGGTAATAGTTTTTAAGCTAGATATAGAAATTTGGGTAATTGATAAAGGAGCCACTAAAAAGGGGAGGTAAGAGAAGGGTTGTGTGTGAGGGGAGCGGTATGAGGGCTGCTGGGTTTTGTGGTCCTTGTGTGTGTTTGGATGCATTTTTGCTGTTGTAGTGGAGGGTGTTTGTGTCAGGGATTGCAGGGGGCCGGGGTGGTGTGCAGTTGGTACAGTAGGCTCGTCAGTAGGTGGTGACTGGGAAGGGTACTGTGGTGACAGGTTGGGGAAGGCTAAGTATTTAGCATTCACATTAACTTTTTTTTTCCTGTATTAACTCTTTTATTCATTGTGCTGGGTGGGAATGCATTGTGGTATTTACAAAAGTTCTTACAATGTATCAAATAGATCATACTTTAATTTACCCTCTCCATCATCCTCCTTTTACTCCTCTTCCTCCCATTCCTAGAATGTTTCAACAGGTATCATTTTTGCACTTATATACATCAGCTCCAGTCACACAATGAGTGAGCATGTGGTACTGTATCACATTAACTTTTATAATTTGAAGCTTGAAAAAAAAGAGTAACACAGTCATTTGATTCAAAAATATATTTCAAACTTGCATTTTGCAAATATCACCTATTCTGAAATTAAGTATTTTGCTAAATGGAACTAAGGGAATAATATTTTCTGAATATTTTATTAATGATATCTTTACATTTATTTTGTCATTTTTATTGTCAATAATTTTACAGTTATAATGCCACTTATACTTCCATGATAAAATTATGCCATCATTATGCATTATTTAGAAGCTTGTGGTAAATTTTATTATGTTGTCCTAAATGCTTCTTTCATATTATAAATAAAATATAAGTAATCATTGCTTATTTTTCATCTTTTTATTAAGAGAGAATAGAAAATAAATAAATACTAATGATGACAACCACATATGTGTTAATGCTGGGAGTCTTGTTATGGTATCCTTGGGACAGTTTCTTTCCATTGAATTATACTTTTTCCAGAAAATAGCACCTCATAATGAGAAATCTGTTCTTAAGTGACTAGATTATCTCCTAAAGTATAAAGAAAATAGGTCAGAGATATAAACCAACATGACTATTCCATATAACCATTTCGCATTTTTAGTGGTATGTTTGTTAAAACATGTGTAGGTGAAGGACATAATTGTTAGGAAAGGTTTACTGGTTTATTTTTATTGCAGATATCAAGTCCCTTCATATTTTGACTTGTTTGTTAAAATCTTTTCTCACTGTGAACATAATTAGACTCCTCTCTTCAAGGTCTATACTCACAGGCCTATTGAGAAAAATAGTTTAACCATCCTTGCAGGACATCAGGCTCAATGGGCACCTCCTAAACCAATAGTATGCAGGATTTGATATGCAGTAGAAAGTGAGACCTCTTCTGATTTCCTACAGTTGAGTTGGCTTCCATCTCTTCATCCCACTTCTCTGCTATAAAAAAACTACTTGGTGAGGTTAGAAATTAAAGGACTTAACTTCTCTCTCTAGATTGAGGTGTATTTATTCATTCTAGCAGGGCGTTTTTTACTCACCTGTGTCTCCATGAAGTGCTGCTAACCTAGAGAGAAAGGCATCTGATTCACCTTAAGTTCTGAAATCAGAATTATCTTTGGATAATATTTGCCTCCTGAATTTACACTGTGCAAGCAAGGAGGACTTGCATTGATATAAACAAAGGAGCCAATAAGGAAACTAGATTTATAGACAAAAGAAAAATCACTTTAATTTCACATGGTGAAATTTTTCCAAAGTAAAATCAAGGATATTCTACGACAGCTAAGATGATAAAAGTGATTTGTTGAAATCAAACACATTGATAGTTACAAAGAAAGTACTTCTGGTTCTGACCCTTAGGACCTGTCATTACCATGAGAGGCTGTAAAGAAGGTTTGGAAGAAAGATATTAAAGGAGTAGAGGTTGATAAGGTAGAAGTCTCCACAACTGTTATAAAAGTAAATCTTCCTCAACCAGAGCCAACTGTAAAAGGGAAAGATTTACTGCTGGTTGTCTCTGTCTTTGCTGCAGTAATGGGCGCCATTAGTTGTATGTTGTGAAAGCAGCCACTCGGTAAAATGGGAGACATTACTTTTTAGATTGATTCTGGAATTCTCAGGGTTATTGTTCGATTGTCTTCAGAAAAGTTTCATGGAAAGAGCAGACAGTTTCAGACTTAGCTTTTTGTAACTTCATCATTGGAACTGAAGAGTGTGGTGGGCTTTATTTGCACATAATTTAGAGTTGAATTCCAGTTCTAATAATTTCTGCATAATCTTGAGAAAATTGCCTTGTACTACAAGTTTCACCTTAATAATCTGGAAAATGATAGAGATGTGATGATTAAAATAAATACTTATGTTATTGTGAAGATTAAAATATGTTAATATTGTTTCCCTGATTTCTTAATTAAAGTGCATGGTATACAGTTCACAGTTCAATGTTTGTTTAAATACAAGGAGTCAGTCAGTGACCATCCTAAGTGGCTATTCTTCTAATGTCATATTTTGAAGCAATAGATATCATTTTGAAAGCATTTAAAAAAATGAGTTATTATGTGAAATTGAAGTTGTGGAAAAAATCTGTACAAAAATGATTACTTTTTCTTTCTGAAAGATCCCAAAGAAATCTGGTGAGCCCTTTCTTTGTACAACTCAGGTATGGCTCTAAGGACCTAGCCAGGCATTCAGACTATAAGACAGTATTATACAATATTGATTTTCAATTTCTTTCCAAACTCTCAAAAGTACCAAGCATGATATGTATGCATGTGTAGAAGGATAGGAAAGTAGGGAAGGTGGGAGAAAGAGATTGGTAGATCAGGAGAGTGACATTTTATATTCACATCATATTTATTTCTTCCTATTATCTAAATATTCTACAGAGTAATATACACTATTCTTCTTGATTTTCTAGCTTTGAAGCTTGTCTTTCTAAGTATTTTCCATCATAGGCTTGTGTACACAGATGTGTGCTGTTGTGAACTGATAGGTTATAGCAATGCTGGGCAAATGGATCTCTTGTACCATGAAACAGCTCTCAATCAGTGGGCTAGGATGGGGAGTACATTGTGGCAGTTATAAATGTTTTTTACAATGTATCAAATATATCATACTTGAATTTATCCTTTCCACCATTCTTTTTTATTCCCTCCTCCAGACCCCCGCCATTTCTAGAATAGTTTCAACAGGTAACATTTTTCCATTTAAATACATGTGTACATAATATTTCTACTATATTCACCCTCCTACATCCTTTCCTTATATCCTCTCCCCTCCCACTGGTACCAGTCCACTCCCAGGCAGGACCTGTTCCTTCCTCCTGTTATTTGATTTTGTGAATTAAAAAAAATGACAGTTTTGTTTGTTTAAGATAACTACATACGGAGTTTCCTTGTGATTTTTCCATGTATATAAGTAATATAACCCAAATTAGTTCATTTCCTCTATTTTTCTTCTTTCTACCATAACTCCCTTTTTATGGTGCCTTCAACAGGTTTAAAAATTCTATATTTGGAGATCCAAGATGCTGGATAGCAGATTGAAGCAGAAATTCTGAATGCCACAATTTCAGAACACTTCAGAGTTGTGATAGCTACATTTGGGTAATTCTGATTCTTTTTCCACAACTAAATTAACGTCAACACGTAGGAACCCCATAAAATTCAACAAGTGACCCTTAAAACAGCTTTTAATTCCACATAAATTCTGGCATGTGCTAGGATCAGCACAATCACCAGTCTGCCTTAGGGAAAGCCTTTGGCCATTTCTCCCTCCTTTTTTTTTTTTTAATCTTTTTCTTTCTTTTGTTTTTTCTTGGAAAAAGCAGAAGATTGTGGATCATACAGAACAGGATTCTGCGATATACTGGACCTGTGTCACGTGGACACAGCCTACTGACACACCCCTGGCCTGGACCCAACTCCACTGGAGTGAATCTGCAACCCCAACAGGTGAGCACCACACACCACCTGCCCTCTGGGGAACCACATAATCCAGTGCAGTTTGTGGGAAGATTGCACCACCCTGCCCCCATGAACAAAGCCAAACACCACAGAGGGAGAACATAATGCACCTCTGCTTGGAGGGGGTGGGGCAAGATGCAAAACGAATGTCTGAGAGTTGGGTGGGGGGGCACAGTGAATCCCTAGCTTATACCTGGCACTGTCAGCAAGGAACAATGCTGAGTTGCCCTATCTTGTTGGGGGAGGGGCTGACCTGCCAGAACCAAAGTGGCTTTGGAGCTTTAGAGTGACTCAGGTTCCTCCTGGAGAAAATGGAAATATATCTGACCATCTTGGAGAATCTGGTAGTGAGCCATGATAGAGCTGTGGGCAGAAGGGACCAGTGATTGCTCATAAACCATCCTCTTGGAGAGACCACTTCAGAGATCCTGCCTGTACCAGATGGCTCAGCACACCAAGGAAATAGTGGGTTCAAAACCCCAAGGTGGCTAACAACACATGAAAAACTGCTCACAATCCCTGGTCATAAATGCAAATCAAAACCATCTAAGGTTCCAACTCACTCCTGTTAGATGGGCTACCATCCAGAGCAATACAAAACAGTAACAAATGTTGGTGAGGATGTAAGGAAAAAGGAACCTTCATACACTGCTGGTGAGAATGTCAGCTAGTACAACCACTATGGAGTATGCAGGCAGGGGCATTGGCCCAATTTCCTGCATGGGCTTCAGGAAGCACAGTCCTATGGTACTGCTGCTGGCTTAGGAAAAGAAAGCCTGTAGGCAGCAGGAGTTTTGGAGCTTGATTTTTCCGCATGATCTTCAGGAAGCATAGTCCCATGGTTCTGCTGCAAGCTTAAGAGAACAAAGCCTGTGGGCAGTGGTAGTTCCCCTCTAGATCTCTTGGATGAGCTTCAGGGAGCTCAGTTCTGTGGTGCTGTTGCTGGGGGGAACAGGGCCTGCTGGCTTGTACTTTCTGTTACTCATGGAGCAGTGGGAGCCATTAGGACCTGCTTACATGGGAGCCCTGGTTTCCCTGGCCTTTCACGGTGAAGGTAGCAGGTCCTATATTAAGGGGGATAATGGATCTCTGAGTTCCTGTGTGTGCCAGGAAGTAGGACTTTCAACAGTATAATGAAGCCTGGAGCTGCTGTGTAGCGGCTTCAAGGGTGGGGGAGAGGGGAGTGTTGAGCTGGGGTCATTCTTCCCATGGTTAGTTTCTCTATTTGTGGATTCAGAGTGGGCTTTGCTTCTCACTATTTATGGGACCCTGTGGGTGCCTTTTGGGGTCCTCTGGTCTTCCTTTCTTGGAGTAGTTGCTCATCGCTGGGCTGTAGGAATGTCAACAATCTGTCATCTTGCCTCTTCTGCACGATGATTTTCAGAACAGCATGAATGGGGGAGAAAATCCAAGGAACAACAGAAGACAAATGATGGAGGAAACTGAGCCAAACACAGGGGTTTTACTTGGTCAGCTGTTTTTGGTGTCTATCAAATCCCTGGAGACCAAAGATGCAGAGCCAGTTTTAGTATTGATGCAGCAAAGAAGAAGGGAATATTAATTTACATGTTATAATGATTCACCTCCTGACAATTCATATTAAGGAGGACACAGAGTATTACAGCTACCTACTTGGCAGAAGGTGATCTGTTTCCATACTGTATAAATTTAAAAAAATAGCATCTTTAATTACCAATTCTACAACCTAAAATGAATATAAAATGCATTTTAAAAATAAATTCAGGACATTTAATGGTATTATTCCACTTTAGTGGGAAGTTTTTTTGTCATAGTCGTCACAATGGTGAATTTTTTGTAGTTTCCTTTGTCTTTAATGTTCTTTCTATGTTAAAATTCCCTGTTATGAGAGTTCCAGTTTCTCTCTATAACAGCCAGAAGTAAAACTCTTAGCCTTTGTGTAGCTAGAACATAGTCATATGACTCGGTAGATTCCACTAGGGGAAACACATACCTTAGGAGCTGGTGACCTAAAAGGCAGGTTTTTCCAATGGTGGCAGACAGATCCCATTGCCAGGAGCATTAGTAGTGGACATTCTAATAAAGTACCTAGTTCCTGGTTTGTATGCACTGTGGCTGTAAGGGAATCAAGGGGGATAGTGTTTGGTATCTTAAAATGCAGTGATAGTTGAAAACTAAATATGGAGACTTACTAAAAGTTCAAATGGATAATTCATGAATACCTCATACATTAGAGTGACTATGTGACCATTGACAAGCCCCCTCCCTTGTCTGATCATAACAAATAATAGTTCTTTGAATCCAAGGGCCCTTAGTTTTCTGCACAGTTCTATAAGCAATTGATTACTTTGCAACTTGCAATCATGTGTTTCAAGATATTTATCTCCTTTGTACTAATAGACTTTATTTTATAATAGTTCCATATCAAATGAATCAAATCAAATCAAGCAGATAGCAAAGAGTACCCTCACACCATCATATACCATGTTTCTAATTAACATTAGTCTGATTAGTATGGACACATTTATAATTATGGACTAATATTGATATATTATTAGCTAAGGTCCATGCTTTCTTGAGAGTTTTTACTTATTACCAAACCGTCTTTTTCTGTTCCAGTTTGCCATCCAGTATTACATATTGCATGTAGTTGTCATGTCTCTTCTGGTTCACTTTGGCAGTGAGGGTTTCTCAGAAATTCCTTGTTTCTTTGTTTTGATGACCTTGATAATTTCCTCTTATTTCTTATTAGCATAAATTAAGTATAAAAAGGGTTTCATTATGATATTTCCATACATACATATAGTCAAATTCACCCTCTGTATTAATCTTTCTTAACCCACCACCCCTTTTAAACAGTGTTTAGTACAATTTATTATACAATCTTTACATGTACATACATCTGTATGTACACATAGATATCTAAAGTGTGCCCTGACCATATTCCCACCCATCACTCTCTCCTTTTTACTTCCTTTCTCTCACATGTTCTCCCCAAACATTCTCCCTTTTATTATCATGTATTATTACTATTACGTCTAGTTTCCTCATATGAGTGAAAACACGCAGTATTTGTCTTTTTGAGCTTGGCTTATCTAGCTCTATGTGATGATCTCCAGTTCCATCAATTTTCCTGCAAATGACATAATTTCATTCTTCTTTACAGCTGAATTACACTCCATTGTGTATATGAACCACATTTTCTTTATCCATTATTGGACATCATGTAGATTCCACAGTGTGGCTATTGTGACAGTGCTGCAATAAACATGGAACATGTAGCCATCCTACTGATGCTGATTCACACTCTTTTGGATATATACCCAATAGTGGTATAGTAGGGTCCTGTGGTAGTTCTATTTTTAGTTTTCTAAGGAACCTTCATACCAACTTCCGTCTTGACTGCACTAGTTTACATTTCTAAGCAGTGTAAGAATATTCCTTTTCCCCCAAATCCTGGCCAGCACTTTTGTTTGTTTTCTTGATGATTGTCCCTCTTATTGGTGTGAGATGGAATCTCAGTGTTATTTTGATTTACATTTCCTTTGTGATTAAGGATGTTGAAAATTTTTTTGGGTTTTAGTTTTTCTTAATTTTAGAACTCCTTTTTAATTCATTTTTCCATTTATTGATTGGATTGTTTCTTCTTTTGGCATTTGACTTTTGGAGTTATTATATATTCTAGATAATAATTCTTTGGTGTATCGATTTTCTCTCACTCTATGGGTTGTCTCTTCATTATGGTAATTGTTCCTTTGATACAAAAAACTTTTTAATGTGATACAATCCCATTTGTCAATTATTGTTTTTATTTCCTGGGAACTGGTGTCTTACTCAGAAAATCCTTGGTTGTTCTTTTATTTTCACATGTTTTCTCTATGCTTATATTCAAATTTATGGTCTACATTGAGTTGATTTTTTTTGTACAAGGTGAGAGATAGGGGTCTAGTTTCAATCTTCTACATGAGAATATCTAGTTATTTTTTATCCAACATATGGTTTTTTTCATTGCTCTCTAAACCTTACAAGTGTATGCTTTTGACCCCTTTGTCAAAAATCAGATGGCTGTCCTACTCCTGGGGATATACCCAAAGGAATGCAACACAGGTTATTCCAGAGGCACCTTTATACCCATGTTTATTGCAGCACTATTCACAATAGCCAAGTTATGGAAACAACCAAGATGCCCCACTGTTGATGAATTGATCAAGAAAATGTGGTTCTTATACACAATGGAATCTTACTCAGCCATGAAGAAGAATGAAATCTTATCATTTGCAGGTAAATGGCTGGAACTGGAGAACATCATTCTGAGTGAGGCCAACCAGGCTCAGAAGACTAAAAATCGTATGTTCTCCCTCATGTGCGGACTTTAGATCTAGGGCAAATGCAGGAATGTGGTTGGACTGGGATCACATGACAAGGGGAGAACACGAATGGGAGGTATGGGGATAGGTAGGAAACCTAAAACATGAGAGCATTTGATGACCCCACTCCAGAGGAACTAATACACACAACTCTTCTCCCCAATTTATTAACCTTCTTCAATCACATAGACTCATAGATTCTATTTTATACTCCAGATTTTAATTTGATACTACTTTCATTATTTTGTTACTAAAATTGTTCTAGTTTAGGCTAGAACAAAGGGAGTGCCTCTTTGACATACTCCTATCAATACATATGTGTATTATTCAATGATTCTTTAATTTCTGTCACTACAGATGTTCCATTCTAAACTCTTTATTGATATAAAAGCTACTCATTAAGTTTTAATGCATACATCTTGCCTCTTATGTTTTAAGTATATATGTAGTATTGTTAACTCTATGCACTATACTATATAGATCTCTATGATTTATTCATTTTGCATAACTGAAACTATCTCCTTTTGCACCTAAACTTCTCATATGTTCTCTCCTTTCAGTCCCCTGGTAACTACTATTCTTTCTTCTCTCTGCTTCTATGACTTTGACTATGTTACATACTGGGTGTAAATGGGATCATGCACTATTTCTTCTACATTTAGATTACTTCATTTAGCATGCTTTCCTCTAAGATTTTCTATTCTGTAAGAAATGATTTCCTTCATATTTAAGCCTGAATAATATTCTATTATACAGATAGATCACATTTTCTTTATCAATTCATCTCATAGTAGGCATTTGCTTCCATGATTTCACTATTATAAAAAAAAATGCTGCAATGAACCTAGGACTGCAGAAATTCCTTCAAACCTTCAGTTCTTTTGGGTATACACCAAGTAGTACGATAGCTAATATCAAAAGGTAGTTCTAATTTTAAATGTTTTGAGGAAGTACAATTATCCAAGTGGCTATATTAGTTTAGATTCTCATCAATGGTGTATGCAAGAATTATGTTCTTGTTACACCTTCAAGAGCACTTGCTGTCTTTTATTATTTATTGTTTGGTGATAGCCATTCTCCTTCACATATGTGAGGTGATAGATTATTTTACTTCTGATTTGCATCTCACTGCGGTTTAGTGATTTTGAGTACCTTTTCCTATACTGGTTGGACATTTATCTATCTTTTTTTGGAGAAGTTTCTATTCAGGTCTTTTGGAAGCCCAGTTTTTAATCAGGGTATTTGATTTTTTTTCTTACTATTGAGCTGTAGTAGTTCTTTATATCTTACTGATATTGACTCTTCATCAGATATATGATTTGTGCAGGCTTATTTTGTATTATTATCTTCCCAGTGTTAGAATCATACATTTCCTGAAGGCTGCTGATTCCTTTCATTACAGAATGGTATTGAAAATCAAGAGCTAGGTTCTAGGCATGCTTTTCTTGCACTGTGATGCTGTTTCTTTTAGGCTTTCACAATGAACAGAGCAAAGAGATAGGCATGCTAATATATACTAACTCATGTATATACACATATCTAAAAATACTTTTATATGTAGCCATCTGTATGTATATTTACTTAGACATGAATTTAAGTCTCCAATTTTAACCCAATACTAGCTTAGAATACTGAATCATTCTAATCTTCCCTTGTTCATTTGTAAATTTCTATCCACCTGTGAAAGTATGGCACTCATTATTTGCCCTACCTTCACCTAATTGTTCAATTCTATGGCACACATATAACAGTACTAGAATTGATAGCCTTTGCACATATGGGAAACAGTTTTCTTGACTAACATAGAAGACTATGTGTAGTTCTTTTTACCTTTAATCTTATAGACTATAGTCATACCCTAAATAAATTAGGTCAGCATTCTCTTTTCATATCTTTCAGTGAGGTTGTTTCACATATTTATAATACAGTTTGGTTCTCTTATCTACATTCTTTCTTTGAATTTGCTGACCTTCTAAATGATTTATTTTTCAATTTGCATACATTAAAGTTCATTCTTTGTGTTGCAAAGTTCTATGGGTTTTAACAAATGCATATCTTATATTTATCATTACAGTATCTTACATAATAGTTTTTCAGCTTTAAAAATGTCCTCTACTTACCCTATCATTCTTCCTTACTCACCAAACTTTTAGACTCACTCATATTTTTACTGTCTTTAGACTATTGCCTTTCTAGAATGTGATAAATTGGGATAATAAGGTTTATAGTCTTTCCACTCTTAGCAATATGCATTTAATGTTTCTCCATGTTTATTTGTGGCTTGATAGTTCACATGTTTATATAACCAAATAATAGCCAATTATATGAATGTACTGTGAACCCTCTGTATTGCTAGGTTCCACATCTGCAGATTCACCTAGCTGTGGGTCAGAAATATTCAGAAAAATGCATCTGTATTAAACATGTACAGATTATTTTCTTGTCATTATTACCTAAGCAACATAGTAAAACATATTTACATAACATTTATTTTGTATTAGGTATTATAAGCAATCTAGAGAATATTCAATGCATACTAGAAGATGTACATAGGTTATATGCAAATGCCGCATGATTTCATATAAGCATCCATACATTTTGGTGTCTGCATGGTGATTTGGAACCAATCCCCAATAGATACTAAGGGAAAATGGTGCCACAGTTAGTTTATACTTTCTATTAAAGAACATTGTTTATTTCAAGGTTTGAGAATTATGTATAAGGCTGCTGTAAACATTTTTATGCAAGTTGCTTTGTAGTAGTAAGATTTCATCTCAATTAAGCACATGTCTCAAAGTGTGATTGATGAATTATGTGATTGGACTATTTTTAGCTTGTGAACAACTGACAGTCTTCAAAGTGACTGTACCATTTTTTACTCCCATCAGAAATACATGAGAGTTCCTGTTTCTTGCATGCTCTCCAGCATTTTGAAATGTTAGATTTTTTGAGTTTAGCCATTTGAATAGGTGTGTACTGTTATCTTACTGTTAGTTTCATTTAAATTTCCCTAATGATAAAATATTCATGTGTTTATTTGCCATCTGTCTATCTTCTTTGCTAAAGTTCTGTGCCTTTGCCTGGTTTTAAAATAATTTTCTTTTCTTTTTTACTAATATTTTTCTTTTCTTTTTTATTGCATATACTAATGGGTTCAGTGTATTATTTCAACTCACGCATACAATATTCACTTTACTGAGTTGTTTTTTCTTTTTTTTGAGTTTTGAACAAATTTTTGAATATTTTGGATACCAATCCTGTTTCAGATGTTTTGTGAAGATGTCCTCTCAGGCTGTAGCTTGAATTTTCATCCTGTTTGCAGTGACTTTTGCAGGGCAGATGCTTTTCTTTTTTTTCAAATTTTAAAAAATGCCCAAATTATTGCCTTCCCCATACAATTTGCTAGTGGTTTTGTATTTAAAAACTACCACCAAACCCAAGGTCACTAGATTTTCCTCATGTGTTATGATACTTTCTAGATGTTTATACTTTTACACTTTACATTTATGTTTATGATCCATTTTGAATTAGTTTTTTGGGAAAATGTAAGGTTTTTTCTTCTAACATTGGATATGCAATAATTCCAGGACTATGTTCTGAAAGCATGACTCTACCTAATGAATTGCCTTTGCTGTTTGTTCAAAGTGAAATGACTGTATTTTACTGTTGATATGATGATCAAATTCTTATTCTTTAGCTTCTTGATGGGATGATTACATTAAGTAATTTTAGAATGCTCAATCAGGTTTGCACAACTGCTAAAATCCACTTATTCATAGTAGAAAATTTTTACATATGGTTGAATCTGACTAACTACTGTTTTGTTGAGGATATTTTTATTGGTACTCGTAATAATTACTGATTTGTGTTTTTCTTCTATGTGATGTTTTTGTCTCTATTTGATATTGCAGAAATGCTGTCCTCATAGAATGAATCAGAAAGGTTTTTTGTAATATTTTCTGTAGGAGATTGGAGAAATTTGATAATATTAAATACAAAATTTAATATTAAAATCCTACATTTGGTATAATCAGTTGGTTATGTTGCTTTATCTTTTGAAAACTTGCTCATTACTGAATTAATTTCTTTCATAGTTATAGGCCAGTTTGGATTATCTATTCCTACTTGTGTGAGACTTGGTAGTTTTTGTCTTTTAGCAAATTGGCCTATTTAATCTAAGTAATCAAGTTTGTGCACATAAACTTCTTTGTAATTTTCATTTACTGCCCTTTTACTGTCCATGTGATCAGTAGAATGGTCTCTCTTTCATGCATCATATTAACGATTTGTAACTTTTTTGTTTTTCATTTTTCTCTCTCTGTTTTTCATTCTTTCTTTATTCTCTCTGTTATCTTGGCTATAGTTTATAAATCATTGATCATTTCAGAATACATGCTTGATGCACAATCAGATAATATAAAAGATATTAATTTATTTGAACATTTAGTAAATGCCATGGTAAATCAAAATTCTTTTTTTGAGATTTGAACTCAGGGTCTTGCAATTGCCAAGCAGGTGCTCCTACCATTGAGTCATACCCCCCAGTCCTTCTTGCTTTAGATATTTTTTGAATAGGGTGTCTCATGTATGCCCAGGCTGACCTGGAGTGCAATCATTTTATTTATACTTCCTGTGTAAGTGAGATGACAGACATGTGTCACCACACCAGCTTTTTCTGGTTGAGTTGTGGGTCTCACTAACTTTTGCCCTCATTAGCCTTGAACCGTGATCCTGCCTCCTAGTAGCTAGGATTACAGGTGTGAGCTACCATACCTGGCTTCTCTTTTCCCTTTCTCTATTTCACAAGACTGTGTCCTGGAAGCAATTTTTATTACTAGTTTATTATGTGCCATTTTAAGATGTTTACTGGATATAGTGTATCATTTTAGAGATGTTTAGTGAATATAAAGATGCATGTTACTTCTATTCCTCCTTAAAAATTGGCAATCACCTCTAATTACTGTTCTTTATTTTTCATGTAATTTGACTGTACTCCTTGGCTAATCTCATATTATAGGAAGTTTTGAGGACTCACAATTTATTCAAAGAGTAGTTAATGCCAGCCATCAGATATATTTTGAATCACAATGAAATAGGAGAACAGCACATATTCAATTATGAGTATGTCTTAGCTTGGAAACAAAGTAGAGCACCACTGTACTCTCATAAATAGCTTCTAGAATTTAGATGTTAAAAACTATTTAATTCTTTTAGTTCACAGTGGTGCATTAATGCTGTTCCCACTAGAGTAACATTTAGTTTTTCCCATGAATTTGGCACAGTATCTGGGACTTAATTAATATATTCTGGAGAGAAATGCATTTGAGTAACTTGAGTCCAATTGGGGAGAAACTTATCATATTGCTGTGACTATACATATTAACATAGTGATATAATTTCCCCTTTCTCTGCATGTAGGCTAGCATTAAGGCTAAAGAAATTTCAAACAAAAATTTCCACTGACATTCATGTAATTTTTGCAGTCTCCTTAAGAGTTTCTTAACACTTGCCTTTGGCTGTGAAACCATAATTATCACAGTTGATTTCATTACATGGTACCATAGACATAAATAAGTTCTTAACCTGATTCAATTTTTACCTCCAATCATTTTTATTTTATACTTTGTTTTTATTATTATTGTACTTGGGGGTACATTGTGACATTCACAAAATTTCTTATAGTATATCATAGTTAAATTCACCCTTTCCATCATTTTCCTTTATCCCCCATCTCCCATTCCTGGAATAGTTTCAATAGGTCTCAGTTTTCCATTTATATACACATGTACAGATTAGTTCTGCCATATTAATTCTCCAACTCCCATTCCTTATAGCCTCCCTCTTCCCACTGACACCCACCCTCCAGACAGTACCTGTTTTATCTTTCTCTTCTCTGTTTTTTTAACTGACATTTTTATTTGTTTAAGATAGCTATAAAGTGTGTTTCATTGTGATATTTTCATGTATTTATGTATTATAACCCAAATTGGTTCATCCCTCTATTTTTCTCCTTTCTACCTTTGTCCACTTCTTATGGTGATTTCAACAGGTTTAAAAATTCTATATTCATTCTTGTATAGAAAGTACATCAATCATATTCACCTTCTTAACTTCCTTCTTTTAACTCCCACTCTTATATGTGACCTCCTCTTAGAGTGACCTGTTTTTCATAATATTGCTTGTATTTGCATTAGGTCTACATTCCACATGTGAGAGAAAACATGTGGGCTTTGGTTTTCTGAGCCTGGCTAACTTAACTTAAGATGTTGTTCTCCAGTTCCATCCATTTATCCGCAAATGACAAAATTTCATTCTTTTTTATGGCTGAATAAAATTCCATTTTTTATAGATACCACATTTTCTTAATCTATTCATAAGTAGTGGGGCATCTTGGCTGTTTCCATAGATTAGCTGTTATGACTAATGCCACAATAAATATGGGTGTGCAGGTGCCTTTACTGTAACTTACATTACATTCCTTTGGGTATATCCCCAGGAGTGGTATTGCTGCATCATATGGCAGCTCTATTTATAGTTTTCTGAGAAGCCTCCATACTGTTTTCCATAGTGGTTGTACTAATTTACATTCTTACTAGCACTATATGAGTGTTCCTTTTCCTCCAAATCCTCACCAACATTTGTTACTGTTTGTTTAATTGATGGTAGCTCTTCTAACAGGAGTGAGGTAGAGTCTTAATATGGTGTTGATTTTCATTTCCTTTGTGGCCAGGGATGGTGAACATTTCTTCATGTGGTTTTTGGTTACTGGATTTCTTCTTTTGAAAAACTCTGCTCAGTTTACTTGCCAGATCTTTGATTTTTTTTAAAGTTTAGTTGTTTCAGCTCCCTCTATAGTCTGGTTATTAATTCCTTGTCAGATGTATAGCTGTCAAATATTTTCTCCCATTCTACGGATTGCCTCCTCAATCTGCTGACCATTTCTTTGTTGTGTGGAAGTTTTTAATTTCATGTAGTCCCATTTGTTAATCATTTCTCTAAGTTGCTGAGCCATTTGATTTCTGTTTAGGAAGTCATTGCCTTTGCCTATTAATTCCAAAGAATTTCCTGCTCTTTTTTGCACTAGCTTTGAAGTTTCAGATCTTATATTAATGTTCTTAATCCACTTTGAGTTGATACTTGTACAAGATGAAAGACATGGGTCATGTTTCAGTCTTGCATGCAGATAGCCAGTGTTTCCAGCAATATTTGCTGAAGAAGCTATCGTTTTCTCCATTGTATGTTTTTGTCACCTTTGCCAAATATAAAGTGGCTGATAAAAAGCAGACTAAAGTACAAAGAAAAAAATTAGAGAAGATGAACCAATTTGGGTTATATTACTTATATACATAGGAATGTCGCAAAGAGCTATCTTAAACAAATGAAAATGTCATTTCTTTTTTTTTACAAAATTTGTGAACAGAAGGGTGGAAAAGGTCTTGCCTGAGGAAGCTTGTACTAGTGGGAGTGGGGAGGAGGAGGGGACAGGCTATGGGAGGGTGAATATAGTACAAATACTGTGTACACATGTATGTAAATGGAAAACTGATTCTTGCTGAAACTATTCCAGGTATGGGAGAAGTGTGGGAAAAGTAGAATGATGAGGGGGTGAATTAAAGTATTATTTATTTGATATATTGTAAGAACATTTGTAAATGCCACAATATACCCTTACCCAGCACAACAATAAAAAATATAAAAAACATAATTTTACCTATTAGCTAGGAGAAACTTGTTAACTTCACTAATTTTCACATAGTTATTTATACACCTTTAAGTAAGTAATATGATGGTTTATCCCTTATGATCACAGTACTTGTTAGATTGCTCCTAACTGCAATTCAGAGTAAAGTGTTTACTAAACTGGAAAATAAATGTTTGGTCTCTCTGCAAAATAAATAAATAAATAAATAAATAAATAAATAAAAAATCAGGGGTCCATAGCATGTAGATTCATATTTTGTTCTTCTATTCTGTTCCATTGGTCTACATGTCTGTTTTTGTGCCAGTATCATGCTGTTTTTATTGGTATGACTCTGTAGTATAGTTTGAAGTTGGGTATTGTTGTATCACCAGTATTGCTCTTTTTGCTTGTATTGCCTTGGCTTTTTGTGGTCTTTTGTGCTCCTCAGTACTCTATCACCAATAGATAGGGATCATTGAGAAAAAAAATAATAAACAAACTGTAAATTGAATGATACCATAGATCAGATGGATCTGACAGACATCTACAGAGTATTCTATCCTGCTACAATACCATATACATTCTTCTCAGAAGCTCATGGGTCTTTCTCCCAAGTAGATCATATTTTAGGTCACAAAGAAAGTCTTAACTAACATAAGAAAACTGAAATAACCCCCTGCATACTGTCTGACCACAACATAATAAAACTAGAACTGAAAAACAAAAGAAACAGCAGAAAATACTCCAACACTTGGAGACTGAACAACCTGTTGCTCCATGATCAGTGGATCATCAAAGAAGTAACATAAGAAATCAAAAAGTTCCTGGAATCTAGTGAAAATGAAAGCACAACCTAACAGAATCTGTGAAACAGAGTAAAGGGAGTGCTAAGAGGAAAGTTTACAGCCATGAAATGCATATATTAAAAATACAGAAAGATCTCAAATCAATGGCCACAATCTTTAAGCCCTAGTTTTTTCATCTCTTGATTTTTTTCTTCACTGATTCTTTTTCATTGTCCAGATTTCAGCAGGTGCTCTTGGTGTTTACTTGTTTGTTTGTTTGTTTTGTTTTATGAAAGGAAATGCTTTGCAGTTCTTCTGTGTCTGTGATTATCTTTCTCATTTTATTACTGCACTATTACATGGCTATTAATTTTTTCCTTTATTATTCTGTTTTGGGGTACATTGTGGCATTTACAAATGTTCTTCTCTGGACAGGACCCGTTCTGCCCTCCTGTTCTCCAATTTTGCAGAAGAGAAAAAAGAAAAGATAAAAAGAAAAACTTGTCATTTTGAATTGTTTCCTCATCTTCAGAAATTGTAGATTTCTGTCTTCTTGATTGCTGTCTTCTGGAATTTAAAACTGATATGAAAATGTCTTAGGATCATGAGATCCTTCTCTCCCTCTGCTGCTTCTGAGTAATTTGGTATTATTACTTGAATGTTCATAAGTTTCTGGAAATTCACTGGGCTAGAGAATGTTGAACTTATTTTGTGCCAATTTTTCCATGAGCATTGTGATTTCCTTTAGTGGAAGACTTCGGTCTTTGTTTCAGGAATGTTTCTTCTCTTTTACTTTAGAATACATTTTTCTCCTCTATTATTGTGTTTCTTCTTTAGGACTATCAACTTATTCATTCTTGTTTTCCTTATCTGTCATAATTCCTAAGTCATGTGGGGAATTTTATTCCTGTTGGTATTAGTTTACTTTTGGATTCTGGGCTATTTTCTTCTAATTTCACTGCATGTATTCAATCTTATACAAATGTATCTCTATTTTATTTATTTCTATGTCCTCACATGCTAAAGTTGTGCTTACTTCATAGATATTTAATAAATATTACTGAGTGAAGTTGTTTAAAAGTTTATTCAAGAACAGAAATTTTTACATAGATGACTTTGTTGGATGCTTTGGGCATCCTGTTCTTCCAGGTGCAGAGTCAAACAGGGGACAGCATGCCTATGCACTCAAAGGAGAAGTGCAGTTTAATGTGGTAATAAAGGCAATGTCTGCTTGTTTGACATAAGCTTTTAATCACATTGATCAGACATATTTTTAAAGTTGTCTGAATGTGCTCAAGTCATATAAACTGTTTTAATTTAAATGTATTAATTTTCTTAAATTTTAAAAAAGAAATTCGACATTTTAATTTTTTGCTTGGTCTTATCACATTCTTCACCTTAAAAACCTTTATTGAAAGCATTTTATATGTTTTTAATGATTTTTCCATATGTATTTATATATGTATAGAATTCAGTCATGCTGTTTCTTTATTATCTTCTTTTCTCTTAACATCTCCTGGAAAATTCTCTAAATCAGTTAATCCAAGTATATATCATGCTTTCAATGACTGCATAATATTCCACAGTGTGGCTAAAAAGTGACTTTTTCAGTTATTTCTAAATAGTTAATATTTACTTCATTTCCCCCACTATGAAAAAAGATGTGTCAGTGTGTATATTTCCAGTATTTTTTAAATGACAATTAGTATGAGATAAATTCTGAAGGTTGTGCTTTCAGAGTCAAAGAGTCTTTGAACTTTTAATTTTAACAGATGCTTCCAGTTTGCTTTTGATAGATTAGTAATGTCATCTTTTCTTCAATAATATATGAAAATATTTTGTCTCTACATGATACAAAATATGTAGTTACATTTTAAGACAATCTATCTTATGTATGCAAATATTTCTTATTGTTATTTAATTTGTACTTACCTCATTAATGGGATGTCCCAAGCATCTTGTCTTTCCCTATGTTTTTGGTCACTAAAGTTTGCTATTCTGCCTTATTTCACCATGTCACTTGCCCATTTATTTATTGTGGGAATATTTTGGTTTCAATCCCATTTTTAGTGTCAAAAATGCTACATTGTATTATAGATAGTAACCTTTTAATTATAGATATGTCTGATACTTTTCCATAAGTTTTTGTATTATAAATATTTGTTTCTAGACAACTGCTTGTTTTTTACTATGCTTATACTATCTTGCTGTCTCAATTTGAATTTTATATGTAAAATATATATTTTAAAATACAATCTTTGAGTCTCTTCTGTTTTGGAGAAGAATATACCTGATATCCTTACATTGTACAGGCAGTTAAATTTTTTATTAATATATTCATTTATTTGTATATTTGTATCATTACTTAAGTATGTAACTTACAGTCTGAATAATGGGAGAGATAGTAATCAAATATTAACAGGCAAAATACATGATTGTATTAACAATATAATTGAGTTCATTTCTTATGAAGAAATAAAAGTTGCCTAAGAAAAGAAGGGAAGAAATATTTCAACTTAAAAGAAGAAAAATATATGTTTATCTTTTGTAGAAGCAAATATACATGTAGAGAGTGGGTAAGGCCAAAATATACAAGAATTTATCAATGGAGTCTTAATCAGAGAGAGAGAGAGATAGAGAAAGGGAGAGAGAGAAGGTCACTGGCTTTAGTGTAGAGAATGGATTGAATGAATAATAGAGAATGAAGATAGTTGGTAGGTGAGAAAAGCTGTTTCAATAAATTTTCAACTGCTTCTTCCATGGATTCTGACTAAGTCAATTTGAGGTGACTATATGTAGAATCTTTCTCTAGCAAACTCTCTTTTAAGGAACCATCCAATTCATGGTCCTGTGTTCTCTAGATTAAAATGACAACAATAAGAAACTTGAACATCTCTAAATACATAGAAATGGAGAGACAGAGTTGGTCGAAGTGATATTCTGTTTCTTTTAAGAAATGTGCCATTTCTCCATTGGAAAGAATCATGAGTACCTTTTAAGATGATCTAGGTAATTTTATGAGAAAAGTTTATCCCACTATCCCCACTCTTGCTCAGCATAGTACTGGAATTCCTAGCTAGAGCAATTAGACAAGAAGAAGAAATAAAAGGAATACAAATATGTAAAGAAACTGTCAAAATATCCTTATTTGCAGACAATGTGATCCTATACCTTAAAGACTCAAAAACATCTACCCCAAAACTCCTAGACACCATAAACAGCTACAGCAAGGTGGCAGGATACAAAATCAACTCACAAAAATCATTAGCTTTTCTATACACTAATAATGAACAAACAGAAAGAATATAAGGAAACCTTTCCATTTGCAATAGCCTCAAAAATATCAAATACCTAACTTAACAAAGGATTTGAATGACCTCTACAAAGAGAACTACAAACCCCTGAAGAAAGAGATTGAGGAAGACTACAGAAGGTGGAAAGAGCTCCCATGCTCAAGGATTGGTAGAATCAACATAGTATAAATGGCAATCTATATGTTTAATGCAATTCCCATCAAAATCCCAATGACATTGATCACAGATCTTGAAAAATCTACCCTAAAGTTCATTTGGAAACACAAGATACCGTGAATAGCCAAGGCGATACTCAACAAAAAAGAGCAATTCTGAAGGTATCACAGTACCTGACCTCAAACTATAAAACAAAGCAATAGCAATAAAAACAGCATGGTACTGGCACAAAAACAGACAGGAAGACCAGTGGAACAGAATAGAGGACCCAAATATGAATCCACACAGCTATGCCCACCTTATTTTTGACAAAGGTGCCAAAAACAAACAATGGAGAAAAGACAGCTTCTTCAACAAATTTTGCTGGGAAAAGTGGTTATCCTTCTGCAAAAAACTGAAACTAGATCCATGTTTATTACCCTATGCTAGTATAAACTCAAAATGGATCAAGGACCTTAATATCAGACCTGAAACTCTGAAGTTAGTACAGGAATGAGCAGGGAATACTCTGGAAGTAATAGGTATAGGCAAGGAGTTCTTCAATAGAACCCCAGCAGCCCAGCAACTAAGAGAAAGAATGGACAAAAGGGACTTCATAAAATTAAAAAGCTTCTGCACAACAAAATAAATGGTTTCTAAACTGAAGAGAACACCCACAGAGTGCCTACACATCAGACAAAGGACTGATAACCAGAATATACAGGGAACTTAAAAACTAAACTCTTCCAAAATCAACGAACCAATAAAGAAATGGGCAAGTGAAATAAACAGAACTTTCTCAAAAGAAGAATTCAAATGGCCAAAAAACACATGAAAAAATGCTCACTATCTCTAGCCATAAAGGAAATGCAAATCAAAACCATACTAAAATTCCACCTCACCCCTGTTAGAATAACTATCATCAAAAACACCACCAACAGCAGGTGTTGGCAAGGATATGGGGGACAAGGAACTCTCATATACTGCTGGTGGGAATGCAAGCTAGTGCATCTACTCTGGAAAAAAATTTGGAGGCTTCTTAAAAATCTAAACATAGACCTGCCACATGATACAGCAATCCCACTCCTGGGGATATAACCAAAAGAATGTGACACAGGTTACTACAGAGGCACCTTCACACACATGTTTATTGCAGTCCTATTCACAATAGCCAAGTTATGGAAACACTCAAGATGCCCCACTAGTGACGAATGGATTAAGAAAATGTGGTATTTATACACAATGGAGCTTTAGTCAGCCATGAAGAAGAATGAACTCTTACCATTCTCAAGTAAATGGATGGAACTGGAGAACATCATTCTGAGTGAGGTTAGCCAGGCTCAGAAGATCAAAAATTGTATGTTTTTCCACATATGTGAACTTTAGATCTGGGGCAAATACAGCAATGTTGTTGGACTTGGGTCACACGCTAAGGGGAGAGCACATACAGGAGGTATGGGGATAAGTAGGAAACCCAAAACATGAAATGTTTGCTATCCCCACTGCAGAAGAGCTAATACATAAACCTTAAAGTGACAGAGATCAATATGGGAAGATGATCAGGAATAAGTGAAAAGGTCAGGTAGAGGTGAATCATTTTGGATTGTATCACACTTGTACATGGAAACAATGCTAGGAATCTCTCTATATAGCTATCCTTAACTCAACTAGCAAAAATGCTTTGTCTCTGTTATTATTGCTTATGTCTTCTCTGCAACAAAATTGGAGAAAGGGCAGGACAGGTTTTGCTGGAAGCGAGGGGGTGGGGGGAGAGGGTGGGGGGGGAGGCAGGGGGGAGTAATGGTCCAAATAATGTATGCACATGTGAATAAATGAATAAAAAAATAAATTCCATAAACAAATGACTTAAATGTAAATTATATTCTCCAAAATCTGGGAGACTACATGGATAGTTTAGGAGATAAGAAAACCACCTTAACTACACATGAAATTTACTGATATAAAATAAAATATAATATAATAACAAAGGGACATGAATGTGAAAGAAGAGCAGCATAATAAAGACACATAAGGAAGACACATCATAATGAAGCACACAATACACTGTTTGAAAAAGAGGGGAGAGCAGAGAGAGGGAACAGGAAAATAATGGAGGCAGTGAACTTGTTCAAAATGTACTGTGCACATGTATATAGTTATCACAGTAAAACCCTTCAAATTATTAATGTATGCTAATTCAAAAATATAATGATACTACAATAAAATATAAAAAAGGAGAATGATAGAAAAAAAAAAAAGAAATGCTTATCCGAACGTGCAGAATAGAGAGTGCAGTGGAAAACTGGCTTTAAAAATTCCTAATCCTTTTGCTCAGGCTTTTATCTTTTGTGTGAAACAAAAAAATTTGCTTTCTATATCTTTATGAATATTGGTTTGTTTTCCTTATAATTTTGACTCAATAGATATTTGCTTTTCAGGAGAATTTTATATTAGCTTCCTTTCTGAATCAACTCATGTCTAATATTTAATATCTTACTTTTTATGTGCTCCTCCTATGGTAGATTGATCTGGTAACAGTGGCAGAAAGAGAATTTTTCATTTTATGCCTTTAAAATTTATGTTCTAAATATACAATGAATTTAATCATGGAGTCTTAGGAAGTTGGGCACACTGAGGCTGAACTCCTCAAGGAGAGATGGAATCTGCAGTTACTTGAAATGCGATTTGGATGAGACTGAAGCTGCTTAGCAGGTTGATGGTTTAGGAATAGTGTTATAGGCTTTTACTTCTCTCATGTCAGTCCTTATGTCCATCATTGCAGTGCAATCTTGAGATGAAATGACCAATTCTCCAGGGAAACAGAGTTAATAGAAGAGATTTATACTGAACTGTCTATAGAAGCCAGTGTATCAGGCTCTTTCTTTTATTTCTAAGGTGACTTTCATGGTGGGAGGCTCTGAAATAGATGCTAGGTTTATATTGAGAATATTTTTGTGCTATTGTAATGAATTAAGTATTAGTTATAAATACAATAATTCAAAAGCGTTGTAAAAATGATTCTTTCTGCTGTATCCCTGCCAGCTCCAATAATTAAATTACTGAATGTCAATGTTCTTTTTTGAAGAACAAATAGAAACAAACATGATAAATACACTGTACTTAACATGATCCTTGCTATTAATACCCTAATTGATAGATTTGTTTCTTTTGATGATATGTATTATGTTGTTATCATGAAACACCTGAGCATTGAAATAGATAAATTTAGACATGTTAGGCCTTTGCCAAACTTTTGCATCAGTTATAGTTTGAAAAATCTTCAAAAGACCCCAAAACTGGAGGGGTGTGAGAATTTTAAGAACTCTATTACATGAAAGCATTTAGGATTAATAGTGATTATATAAATTGTCAAGGTAATTTTGGAAATGGAAGAATATCAAAACAATGCTAATGAACATTATGTAAAGAAATTGATATGAATAGGTTCTAAGGAAAGAAGGGTAACAGGGCTTCTAAATCTGCTTTAATATTTATCTTATCCCATTTCCTTCCTAAAATGTGATCATTGATCAGGCTGAAGAAGCAGAAGCTGCACTATTAAAAGATTGCACAAGCTTGCAAAAATTAAGTCTCTTTTAGGTTCAGAAACTTCTAAAAACATTTTAATATGTACAAGTAGCATTATTACTTTTGGTAGGTAACTTAGACATTTAATCACTGTAGATAACTAAGAATTATTTCATATCAATAGATTGTCATGCAGAGAAGATCAGAGAAAATTCTACTAATTAATTAGGAAGTCCTGTTTTACTCTTCCATTTAATTTGCTTCTAGTTTTGGGCCTTGTCAACAAAGTTCTGAAAGGTTTAGTTCTGTGAATATAAAATGCTGCAGAATCACCAATAAAACAAATTCACTATTTCAACATTTCACCCCCCCCGAATGTCAATATTTCCTTTCAAGGAAAAAAATGCACACTGATGACAATAATTAGGAAGAGAGAGAAGAAAAAGACTGGTTGAGAAAAAAAATGTGTTATTAAGCCCCAGGTCTGATTTAAGTGTGTGAGCGCATTCTACTTTCAGCTCATTTCAAGACCTTGCTGCACAATAGTAAAAATAGGTTGTTAAAAGTGGTAGTTAAAGCATGGGGTCATTAGGATTTACGTTAGCACTGCTGCGGAAGGAAAGCGATCTTTTTTCCTGAGTCTGAAGCATTGTTTGGGCCCATTGTCAGCTGGAAAACAGATGTCTATAGGTGAGATATTCAGTACACTCTATCACCTAGTGGAAGATGGTGCTTCATTCTACCTAGGGGACCAGGGAATTGTGTATCTTAGACTTAACCATCCATACATGACTTTTCTTTCTTTTTTTTTTAGAATATAATTTATTGTATGCCAGCTGTTTATATAGGAAACAGGGTCCGCGGAGTGCCATATCAAGCAATTTAAAGTCACAATGGGTTTGCTTTAGTAGTACAAAATCCTGACTATGTAATAATATGCTATTTGTGCATTCAGGTTTTTGATGGGTGATTCAACAATTGTAGCTTGTCATGAATGCTGACTCAAAATCCACTCATTTTGAAAATTCCATATCTTCATTTTTTTTATACTTTAGATATTTTAAAAATGTGTTTTACCCCTACTGTATTAAGAGCCAGGGATGACTATTTCATTAGAATTCTTCAGTCTTTCTTAGAAGTCACTTTAGATTTTTGGAGCACACAAAACATTTGATAAAGTACAAAAGTTCTCACATGGCTGTAAACCTCTCTTTTCAAATATTGCACAACAATGTACTCACCATGTTGCCATGGCCTTTAGCTTACAACACTTGTTTTCTTCTTTTTTCTTAAGAATAATGTAGTATTTCTACAACATGTAATGTATTTTGTTGTCCAGCAAAAAAAGATGATCAGGAATCCTTGGTATGGGAATTGCACTTAAGATAAGGTGAAGTTAATGCCAGTTCACTTTATTTGTCACTATTGGCTAGAGCGTTCCTGCAGATTCTAAATTGGAGTGATGAATAAACCAGATGGAATCTAGCAGCAGGGCTTGGCAGTGGAGCTATGGGTTGACAGGAGATGAACACGATCTTCAGTTTGCTCCTTTTTTTGGTGATGCCAGCATCCTTAGACCAAGGAGAGTGAGAATTGTGTAACACGTAAGGGAGGGCCTGCGACTCGGCATGCATCAGCCTATGAACTTGAATGGTCTCTTTCTTATGTTTCCCTCAATTCTGCACCATAAGTTTATGTTTTAAATATTTTGAACTAAAGGGAAGTACTGATTAATTTTGTTAGCATCCACTCACATTTATGATGTTTATAAGGTCATGTTTTAATAAAAAATCAAAACCGAAAACCATGGTTCATGCATTTGGGGAAATTATCAACATATTTGAGCTCCTTTTTGAGCTGTTATTCATCATGCTTTGCCAGAATGTAATATAAAACTTGAACAACCCTTGAGCATTCTCAAGAAATGGTCTCATCCTTTGATCACTGAAAACTGAAAAATAAAACTGTCAGAAAAATACAGCAGGCCTCTTTTCTCTTCAATCTATGGATTACCTGAGAAGTATTTGCTACTTTTTCATTGTAGTTATGAATTAAATTTGTAGAATTAATTTTATGATTCCAAAAGATAAAATTGCCATCTAATAATGGTATCTCTTGCAAAGAAGTTTAAATTCTACAAACACTCAAGATTTGTCTAATTAAAGCATGTATTTGTTTTGTTTTCTTATCCAAAATCCAGTGCTGCATTTTGATTATTAGTGAGTGTAGCTACCTAAGAGCTTGCCACAATATTCTTAATACAAATTGAAAGAATCAACATATTGAAAAAAATCCTTTAATAATTTTCTAGTCTTGAACATGAAAAGATAAAGAACATCTTCATAACTGCCTTATTGACAAGCCAGAGAGCCTAGGAACTGCTATAATAAATAATGAACATTTCATATAGAATGCAGAGTACTAGCTTGACAGACTATGAGTATTTAATGCTGTAGTTGCATTTACATTTCTCAAATGCTGAACTCACACTGTAAAATTTTCACTTTTAAGCTGTAAATTACAAAAGAAAAAAATCTTTGCTTTTAGATCAGTATGCTCTTTTTTTGCCTATGTATATTTTATTTGTCTATAGCTATTTGAAGATAAGCAGCCTACAATTGTATGATATTCTAGACTTATTATGATAAATTTAAGTATTAGTCCTTTTGATACTTAAGACTAATACCATCCAAGGGTAAGATGACATTTTAAAGATGCTATAATGTATTCTGTTACCTTATAGAAATTTTGAACTTGTTCTATTTAAGAAACATAAGACATGTTGGATCTAGAATTAAATCAGAAAATGAAACCCATCCTCTGTTATGTAAGAATAAAAATTTTATGACTCATAAAAGACATTATGCTTGTTATTTTGCTAATTATTACTTTTGGTAACAGAAAGAATTGTTCCACTTGTTAGGTTGCAATACTATCACTAGTATTATACTAGTATTTAAAACAATTCACTAACTACCAAACACACATTGCTTATTTAACAATGTATTAAGAAGAATCAGGCCAGTCATTGTAAACCATCAGAAAAATTGATTATCCATCCATAGCTTTGCTCCTTAGTTATCTTTTATAATGTATATCAATTTGGCTGATAGCACATCATCATTTGAGTACCCCATTTCTAGAGCTATATTCATTTTTATCATTTATTTCCAATGAACCTGCTGGATATATAGATTTCTGCTGTAAAATCAATCTTATAATACATGTTTGCCATACATAAATTTCCAACTGTGTTGAAGCTTTTGATTGGTAGGCCTTAAGAACTTACTAACTTTTGCAATAGTATCACAGGTTTCTCAAAAAATCCAAACAACTCCTTGTAACCAGTGCTAGGAAAGACCGTGTAATATTTTCATTTTTATTTTAAAATAGATATTAGTGTTCACTCAGATTCACTGAGCCTACTTATGTTTTCTCTGCCACAAAACATGAGTCCAATCTATTTTGCTATTCTTTTTCCCTCATGCAATTCTCCTCAACACTAAATCTATACTATATACACAAATTCAATCATTCTGAACACATTGAGTCTTATTACATAGTAATCATAGCTACAGACAGTTTTGGTTTTCATACAGGATTTTAGATTTGCAGATATTGAATCTATAGTTAAAGTTTCTGAGATTATTTTTGGTTCTCTTAAAAAATAAAAAGATTAAGATAAATTGCCTGAAGCATGATGACTGGCCTATCATTAAATTTTCAAAGAAGGCATCAGGTATAACTTGGAAAGATAAAAATCATTTTTGTTCAGGGAAATTTTTGCTTTATATTTTCACTGGTGGTGTCATAAAAGTGTTGAAAAGAAACAAACATGTCACTACAAAATGGCTTAGCAGACAAGATTCTAAGAAATGATTCTAGGGCTATAATTTAAATCATAGTATCAGAGTATTATATAATCTTGTGGCAAAACGTGGAGAAAAACTAGATGTCACAATTTTAATTTGGAAACACAAGAACAATTAAAATCTGTTTTATGTAAGTGAAGCAAGTTTGGACAGTCTCCATTTTAATGGCTGCAAGAGAATTTATTAGTGTCATGCTAATTATCACCCATTTTTACTTAGTTTGGCTTCTTAAACTGTGCATATGTTAGGGATTTGAATGAATCTATCACATACTGGATATTTCAGACTTCAGGGGTTATCATGGCCATTAACACGTCCAAGTTCCACATAATTTCATTTCTATACAAGATAATAAAAATGATTTGATCAAAGTTGAGAATAGAATGGTGGGTAACTTGAGATGGGAGAGAGCAGAGTGGGAAGAGGGCTCGGACTGGTTGATCAATGGGCACTAAGTAATAGTTAAATAAGAATAAGAAATTCTGGTATGCTATTCTCTATCAACATGAATATAGATAACAAAAATTTACTGTATATTTCAAAAAGCTATAGTAAGAATTGCAAATGTTTTCACTATAAAGAAATGAAAAATATGTGGGGAGACAGATATGTTTGACTTGATTTAAAATTTCACAACATATTCATGTATTAAAATATCATGTTATCCCATTGATGTAAAATTTTTGTTTAATTCAAATAAATTCTGAAAGGGAAAAATGTCCAAGTAGTTTCCATTTTTAAAATCTCATTTTCTCAAAGATAACATATGATTTTAACAAAATTCTTTTTCACCTTTAAACATTTTTTTCTCACTGTCTTTTCTCTTTCCAAAAGCTTCAACTACAAATATTGTACTTGTATCTGTAAAAAAACAGATTTTTAATGTTGTCTCGGGGAAGATTAAGAAGTTTCTGACATAGTGGCTTCTGTGATTATTAGCACATTTTGTAAAAGACTGCCTTAAATTTCACATGAAAAAGATAAACAATTTGCCATGTGATCTGTTTTAGGATTTTTAAGCAAATGAATTTAGATTAATGTGCAACATCTTTCCCTTTAATAGACACGGGTCTTATTCCAAAAGCAAATGCATAGAATTTTGTGTATGTACAGCGATGAATAGAATATGAGTCTGATTATAGAGGATATTGATCCCTTCCTTCCAAAGGTGCTCCCACATAACATTCAGGTCTGAAGGGCAAGCAGAGCTCTACAAGAGAAAAGCTAACTTAGCTCATTAAGTTTCATTCTTCTCATATTGTCAAGGAAATCGCCAAAGGACAATATAGGAAAAATCTGTATTCATCCCTGAATATAGGAGTGATTGAAACTCATATAGAGGAAACATTGAAAATAACTCAAGAGCCAGCACATAAAAAGAACAATTAAAGGGCCAATTAAATTCTGTAAAGGAACTGGACTGTGCCACAGATGATGGCTACAACAGTGAGATTACCTTTATTTTAAAAACACTAAACAGCATTCCTAAATAGCTTTATTGGAGTTTCATAAATACTACATGTCTTCTAACTGGCAACAATACAAAATGAGACTACAGAAATCATTAATTTTCCAGGTATTAATATAAAAATTATATCTACGTATCCAACTAAATGGTGGAAAATGAAATGTTTTCCTATTAAAATCAGGAACAAGACAACCACTTTATTCAACATCATACTTGAAGTCCCCGCTAAGACAAAAAATGATATGAAAATTATAAATTATAAATGAAGATATAAAATTTTCTTTGTTTTTAGTTGGCATGACTATCTATGTAAAAAATTCAAAAGAATAAACAAAATCTTTGAGAACTGCTAACTAATTGTAGCCAGTTTAAGATAATGCACACAATTGTAAGATACTATGTAAAGTTAATATATGAAAATCAATTGCCTTCCTGGACAAAAACAATGCACACTTGGAGATTGAAATTTAAAAGACTACACCATTTGTGTCGATACCCCAAGAAGAAATAGGTGTAAATTAAACAAAGATCTAAGATCTTTATAAGAAAATCTATAAACCACTGATGATAGAAATCAAAGAAAATCTGAATAAATGGAGATATATTTCTTGTCCAATGATAAGAAGACTGAATCTTCTTAGTTATTTCCAATTTGACATTTGGATTAAATTAAATGTATAAAATCCTAACATGTTATTTTGTGCATATAAATGAAATGATTGTGAGCTTTATATGGAGGAGCCAAAGATTCCACAAGTGGCATAAAACTGAAGAAGAATAAGATCAATGTTCTGATACTATCTCACTTTAAAAAGCTACTGTGATTGAGACATTATGATGTTGATGAAAGAACAGTCAAACAGATCAATGGAACACAATAGAGAGTCTAGAAATAGATCCACTTAAAAATGATCATGTGACCTTTGAAAAAAGATGATAAGGCAATTCAGCAGAGGAAAAATAAGCACAGCAAAAATCCTTGGACACAGACCTACTTTTAACCAAAATAACTCGGAATGTGTCATAGAGTTAAATGCAAAACACAAAACTATAAACATCCTAGAAGACAATATAAAGAGTAAATCTGGATGACCTTGGGCATGCCAATGACTTTTTAAATGCAATATTTAAAATATTGTTTACACATGTATTTAAATGAAAAAAATGAAACCTGTTCAAACTATTCCACGAAAGGAAGAAGGAGATAAAGGGGAATGATGGAGTAGATGAATTCAAGTATGATATATTGTAACTTTTGTAAATGTCACAATGTACCCCATCACTATAATAATAAAAAAGAGAAAATTTTGCCAATTATGACAACATGGATGAGCCTGGAGGACCTCACGTTAAGTGAAATAAGCCAGGCACAGAAAGACAAATGCTGCATGATCTCATTTATATGTGAAATATAAAAAAGTGTAACTTATAAAAGTGGGGTTAGAACAGAGGTTACCAGAGGCTATGGGTGAAGACAGAGGTGGAGAATGGACCAATGTTGACTGAAGACAACAAAGTTCTATTTAGGAGGACTCAGTATTCTGAGTTATTGCACAACATGATTGTAACCATTCTTAGCTATAGTGAATAATATATTTGGATTTAAAAATTGCTATAAGTATATATTTTCAGTGTTCTTTCTGTAAAAATGTATATGATATAGTAAATATGTTAATTAACTTGATACAATCATTCTAAAATGCATATATACATAAAATGTCACAATGTACCCCAATTTATATATAATTACTATTTGTCAACTAAACTAAAATTTAAAAACATAAAATAATAAAACTGGCTAAAAGAAAAAAGCACATGGACACTATCCATGAAAGAAAAAATTGATAAATTATACTTTGTTAAAATCAGCAATTTCTACTTTATGGAAACATTTTTCAGATAATGAAAAGGCAAACCACAAAATGAGAGAAAATTTTTGTAAAACACATGTGATAAAAGATTGCTTTTAAAAATGTACAAAGAACTTTTTGAACTCAAAAATAAGAAGCCAATTCAATTAAAAACTGGGCAAAGATCTTAACAGACAAACCAGAACAGATTTACATAAATGAAAATCAACATATAAAAATACTCAGGATCCCACACTATTAGTCAAATTACAAATTAAGTAAGATACCACTACACACCCGTTAGCACAGCTAGAGTCCAAACCCCGACAACACCAAATTGTGGACAGGATGTAGAGCTGTAGGAATAAGCTGCTGTTAAGAATGCAAAATGATAGTGCCACTTTGAAAGACAATTTAGTGATTTCTTACAACATGAAATATATGCACTGCAAAATTCAGCAGTTGTGCTCATTGGTGTTTACCCAAAGGAGTTAAAAACTGATGTCCACAGAAAAACCTGTACAGATAGATACTTAGTTGTTATTCATAACTGTCAAAACTTGGAAGCAACCAATATATTATTCACATAGTTCTCTAAGAAAGCAAAAAGTGAAATATATAAATGTTGACAAGGAAAACTAGAAAAAGTTTAAAGCAACTGAATGAATTTAGTAATTTGTATAGGACAAAATGGCAATCAATCAATTTGTTTTGTAGCAAGATAATTAACCAGCCAATGCACATGGAAAATATATTTTCATTTATAATAGCAACAACTACAAAGAAAAAAAATAAAAAGAAAACCATTTAAATGTAGAAATTAAACAAGGTTTAGACAGAGAGGAAACAAAAAAAAGTTTTGTGGCAAAACAGAACAAATTATTGATGGATATAAAATATTTAAAGAAAGAATCAAAAAGCTCATTCCTGCAAGTTTGTCTGTTTTAGCAGAAATATTTTACTTTATTGCTGAAATTCCCATCAAAGTCTTATGGAATCCTTTAGTACATAAAGAGATTATTCTAATCCTCCTGTGGATGCCTTAATGGTTCCCGTTGTACATAAATACTATGAAGAAACGTGAAAACAGGGCATTTCTCACAGGTTTGAGCACTGAAATTGCAATTATATTATGTGGTTCTTGATAATTACAAAAGTAAATACATTTATTTCTATATCTATGGATGAAGTAGTAAGAGAGACTAGGTTTGCTGTGCAACCTTAAAAAACAACAACAAAATAAAAAGAAAAAAACATAAAGTAATATATACATATACATACACACATACAGACATATAGAAAAATAGATGATAGATAGATAGATAGATAGATAGATAGATAGATAGATAGATAGATAGACTTTGGTCAATAAGCAGCATAGGACAAAGTTCATGAAAGAAGGAAAATGAAGGCAGTGTTCCCTAATTTTTTCCAGCTTATCACCTGTAGTTTCCAGTATGCAATGCAGGAGAGGAAACTCAAACAGAATTTTGTGGTTATCCTGAGATAAGGACACAGAGGTATGAAGCTGGGAGCTTGAATTGGTTAGAATTTTTACTGCTCAGTACAGGAAAGCAAAGAACCGAAAGTAGAGGAGTAGACATCGAGAAT
Source organism: Castor canadensis (assembly GCF_047511655.1). Lineage (NCBI taxonomy): Eukaryota > Metazoa > Chordata > Mammalia > Rodentia > Castoridae > Castor > Castor canadensis. The sequence continues at coordinate 76,287,339 of NC_133388.1, forward strand.
TCTGGCGATCCGGACAGGGCCTTGACATCTGCAGTACAACATCTGTGTCTGAAATCCAGTACTTGGACATACTACTGGGACTTGGAAAACAAGGAGCACCTGACTATCAGCAATTTGATTATTGCCTATGCAATCAGAACTGCTCACTATGATTTTAATGCTATTAGACTCACCAAGTGATACTGTTTTTAAAAATAAGCATCCGTTTTATCTCTACCACATGAATAACACTGACATAGGCAATTGTGCTTTCAGTGTCTTGCTCTATCCATCTCTGATATGGGTGTCTTGGTTTCTTTTCCTTATGCAGTTTCATTTGTTCCTTGAGCATTCTTCTGCTGTTCCTGTTTCTTTTACATTATTTCCTTCACTACTCATGATGGGGCTCATACCATGCAAGTACTATGGTAGTTTCTTTATAGTAAAAGTGAGATTGGGGAGGGTAAAAGTATAAAGAATAAATATTTTGGACCTAGCAAACTATGCTGCATCTGTGACAACTACTTAACTTTACTAACGTAGTGCAGCAGTCATAGTTAATATAGGCACGGCTGTGCAATAAAATAGTATCTGCAGAAATGGGCGGCTTGATAAACTCAGCCTGTTCTGCTGATTTGCTGATTTCTGTTATATATTGAAAGATCTCCTGTCCTCAAGATGCTTGCAGTACTTTAAAAGATATCTGTGTAAAAGATCACACTGCATTGGAAAGCGTAGCAACATTGGGTGCAAAAACAATGGTTCAAGTGATGTTAGAGGAGTAAAGCTAAAAACCAGAAATTAATTATTAAATACTTCAAGTAGGAGTTTTCATGTAAGTGGACCTTAAATGGCAGAGAGGACAAAAGGAACGTTGAAGTTAGAGTTTGACTAAACACCAGAACAAAAGAATCAGTGGTGAAATTTTACTTATTCCCGTATTTATGGCAATTCAATGAGCTCATTGCTTAGAATAGGTTCTAATCACAAATTATAAATCCAATGCCATTTTTTGTTTGTCACACGGTTAGGGGAATGTTTCTCAATTTCCTGTTGCACATTACATTTTGGATTATTCATAAATGGAAACCTATAAATGAACAAAATATCCCTATTTAGCATGTATAGTTCATTTTATTGTATCATAGATGATTACCAAAACAATTCAGTATTTTGTAAAATATTGACAATTTATAGTTAAAGCCCTTTATTGCTCTTGTAGTAAATTTGTGCTGCACTTTTCATATAATACATTTTGTGATAAAATTATTTGTCATTCTGAATGTCAGTAAAATGTTCAGAGATTAGGGTATACATTGGTAAATAAATGTATAGTACTTGTGTGCACAGGACTACATTAAATTAATTCCAAAGCTAAAATGTAGTATAATCATAGAGTTTTATTTTGTAAATAATTAAGAGAAATAAATTTAAATTGATAAGATTTTAATATTGTGCAGAATGTTAACTATTATCTACCTTGCTCAGATAATTTCAAAGATCAAAAATGTAAGAAATAACTTACAGGTAGCTCAAGGTCACTCAACTCGGAAACAAGGTCAGTGAGCACTTTGTACTCCCATCTCAACTACTGCTTTTTTTATACATTATTTTTATTATTATTGTACTGGGGGTACATTGTGACATTTATAAAAATTTTTACAATATATTGTGTTTGAATTCACCCCCTTCATCATTCTCCTTTATCTTCCCTTTTCCCCATCCCTGAAATAGTTTAAAGAGGTCTTGTTTTTGCATTTGCATACATGTGTACAGAGTATTTCTACCATATTATTCATCCTTGAATCCCCTTTACTTAGATCCTTTCCCTTCCATTAATACCTCCCAGACAGAACCTGTTTTGTCTTCCTGTTCTCTGTTTTTGTAAAAAAAAAAAAAAAAAAAGAAAAGCATTTCTGTTTGCTGAAGAGAGCTATACAGGGTGTTTCATTGTGATATTTCTATATATGTACATATTATAACCCGAATTGATTCATCCCTTGTATTTTTTTCCTTTCTATCTTAGTCCCCTTCTTATGGTGATTTCAATAGGTTTAAAAATTCTGTATTCATTCTTATACGGGAAGTACATCAACCACATTTACCTACTACTTCTTGACCCGGCATTCTAGTTTGAATAGAGGTATTGATGTATCAGTGCTATCCTTTAGTCAATGAGGATGACTATCTGTAGTGGTAATATTGTGTGTTTATTATAATTTAAAGATGATAATCTATGCTCTGATATTTCATTAGAAATATTCTGTTTTCTTCAATATCAAATTGAATTCCAAGATCTTTTATTTCTTTTCCTTAGCTAAAAATTTGGGGGGATAACTGAAGTCTCATATTTATAGCCTCTTTCCTCTCTGGTCCCATCCACAGTGTGCTGTGGCTTGTGGGATTTGTCTGTTTAGGAAGGGTACATAGAAATAAGAACAGGGAAAAAGGACATATATAATCAATATCAAAGATTACAAGCTATTATCTCCTGGGTAATGTTATGTGAAGAAGGGTAGCTGTTTGAGGATATAAATTCTTACCACCATATCTGAGAATCCAGCATTTCACTCTGTGAAATTAATAATGTTTCAAGTAAATATCTGAAATATTTCATCACCTGCATTTATCGATTTACTGAGTCCTTGAATAATGTATTTTTAATTTAGAGTTTTTTGACTGACACAAGATTTCAGGTTATGTGGATTATAGAATTTTAGGAAAGTAAAAAACACAAAAGACTTGCAAGAGATATACCAAGGAAGTCTGTAATTTTCAATACATGCAAAGCGAATAGAAGAAATTTAAATTACAGCTTTTTTATGTCTAATTTTGGCCAGTTAAAAAACTGACATACATGTGTTCCTTCATTTTAGAATAAATGAATACAATTAGATAACTGTTCTTTTTGCTTATTTTTCCTAGGGTCTATGATGGGTATTTTCTCAGTTGAATGGATAAACTTAATGATAGTTAATGAGAAGTCTGTTTGTTTTTGTATTTTTTGGTTTTGTAGATTTTATCTAATTTTACATTTAAATAATTTCCTTTTCCTCTTCAGTGAAACAAATCATAACTCCTTTACTTTTTTAAAAATTCAAAATGCTTCTTTGGGTGCAGCCAATTGTAAACTGCTTATGAGCTTGAGATGATGAGTGTTTTTGTATTTATTCATTTTTGGTGAAGTACTTTTAAAATAATTTAATCTTTCATATTGCTGGAAATGTAAGTTCAGGTATTGAACTTTTTTTAATTTTAAGAGTTTTAGATATATTCAAAATTAAACTCTCTTTGGTTGGTAGATGAGAAAGATTTGTAGCACTTGGTTAATTCTTTATTCTCTGGTTTACCTCAAAGCTATTGATAAACTCATAAGATGCACTTTATTTTCCTTCTAATTCCAGAAATGTGTCTTTTTTCATGGGGTTGCTCTGTGGGTTACACAGGGCCAATAGTGTTATCCCCATTTGGCCACAAGAAAGCTGAGCTGTAATGAGATAAAATGATTTGCCTAATGTTACTTTAAAAACTTGATAAATTTGTGATTTAAATACAGGTCTATTACCAACTCAAGGATAGTATCCATATATTTGATTTTTTTATTGTTGTGCTGGGGGGGAGTACATTGTGACACTTACAAAAGTTCTTACAATATATCAAATACATTATACTTAAATTCACCCTCTCCATCATTCTCTTTGGTACCCCTTCCCCATTCCTGCTCCCCCTACTCCTCCTCCCACTGATACTAATGCCCCCCTGGCAAGGCAGGTCTTGTGACCTGTTCTGCTCTCTTGTTCTCCAATTTTGTAAACAAAAAATGACATTTTTGTTTGTTTAAGATAGCTACACAGGGAGTCCCTTTGTGACATTTCCATGTATATATGTATTATAACCCTAATTGGTTCTTCTTCTTCTTTCTACTTTAGTCTCCTTCTTATGTTGGCTTCAACAGTTTAAAAAAAATCTGTATTCATTCCCATATATCAACCCTATTCACCTTCTTTTTTTTTAATTGTTTTATTATTCATATGTGCATACAAGGCTTGGGTCATTTCTCCCCCCTGCCCCCACCCCCTCCCTTACCACCCACTCCACCCCTTCTCTCTCCCCACCACTCCTCAATACCCGAAACTATTTTGCCCTTATCTCTAATTTTGTTGAAGAGAGAATATAAGCAATAATAGGAAGAAACAAGTGTTTTTGCTGGTTGAGATAAGGATAGCCAAACAAGGAGTTGACTCACATTAATTTCCTGCGCGTCTGTGTTACCTTCTAGGTTAATTCTTTTTGATCTAACCTTTTCTATAGTTCATGGTCCCCTTTTCCTATTGGCCTCAGTTGCTTTTAAGGTATCTTCTTTAGTTTCTCTGCGTTAAGGGCAACAAATGCTAGCTAGTTTTTTAGGTGTCTTACCTATCCTCACCCCTCCCTTGTGCGCTCTCGCTTTTATCATGTGCTCAAAGATCAATCCCCTTGTTGTGTTTGCCTTTGATCTAAAGTCTGCATATGAGGGAGAACATACGATTTTTGGTCTTTTGGGCCAGGCTAACCTCACTCAGAATGATGTTCTCCAATTCCATCCATTTACCAGCGAATGATAACATTTCGTTCTTCTTCATGTCTGCATAAAATTCCATTGTGTATAGATACCACATTTTCTTAATCCATTCGTCAGTGGTGGGGCATCTTGGCTGTTTCCATAACTTGGCTATTGTGCCTATTCACCTTCTTAACTTCCTTCCTTTACCTCCCCTTAGCGTGACCTGTTTTTCATGTTATTACTGTATTTAGTTTAGGTCTGTATTCTACATATGAGAGAAGATATGTGGCTTTGGGCTTCTGAACCTGACTAACTTCATTTAAGATGATGTTCTCCAGTTCCTTCCATTTACCTGCAAATGACAAAATTTCATTCTTCATACACTTGATTTTTAAATATTCTTGTCACATCAACTATGTGACCACAAAAGAAAAATGCTGAAATAAAATATTAAGCTGATTTTATTATTAAAATATTTTTGCATTTACATATTATGTGTACACAGTAACCTGTTGAAATATTTCAGGATTTGGGGGATGGATGATAAAGGAGAATGGTGAATTCAAGTATGATATATTGTAAGAACATTTGTAAATGTCACAATGTACCCCTACCTAGCACAGCAATAAAAAAATAAAAATGTAAATATTTAAAGAAAAAAGAATTTTGTTCAATTCCATATCACATATTATTACTAGGCAGGGTCAAAGTTCTATTTATTTTATATTTTAGCAATCCATATTGTTTTTTCTCTGTTTTCTTCTTCCTGAACTCATTCCATTAGAGTGCTCTAGCCCTCTAATTCGCAGAGTAGCAAGGACTATTCTCTTACTTCATTGAGGCAATGGAGGCTATTTCATGTTAGACTTCTCCAAGTCTCTACTCTTTGCCCTTACAGAAGCAACACTGCCAACTGTCCACCTTATCCAATGTCTATAGGCAATTTGTTACTTCATTCATTCCCTGTCTGCTTATATGCTCCGAGTCACAAATTCTTTTCCCACATATACTCAATTTTCTTTTTAAAAAAATTTTTCATTTATTCACATGTGTATACATTGTTTGGGTCATTTCTCCCCCTGACCTCCTTCCCCACCTTTCCCTTTCCCCCTTGCTTCTAGGGAGAACCTGTTCTGTCCTTATGTCTAATTTTGTTGAAGAAAAGACATAAGCATAATAAGGAAGACAGAGCATTTTTGCTAATTAAGGATAGCTATACAGAAAGATTCCTAGCATTGCTTTCGTGTACACATGTGTTACAACCCATGTTCATTCATCTCTAACTGATCTTTACACTGGTTCCTGATCCCCTTCTCATGCTAACCTCTGTTGCTTTAGGTTTCTGTATTAGTTCCTCTGGAGTGGGGACATCAAACACTTTCATGTTTTGGGTTTTCTACCTATCCCCATACCTCCGGTATGTGCTCTCCCCTTGTCATGTGATCCAAGTCCAACCACATTGCTGCATTTGCCCTAGATCTAAAGTCCTCATGTCAAGGAGAACATATGCTTTTTGGTCTTCTGAGCCTGACTAACCTCGCTCAGAATGATGTTCTCCAGTTCCATCCATTTACCTGCACAACTTTGAGAGCCTATACTCTAATAAATTTGAAAATTTTGAAGAAATGGACAGACTTCTAGAAACTTACAACCACCCAAAACTGAACCAAGAGGAAATTAATCACCTGAATAGACCTATAACACAAAATGAAATTGAAGCAGCAATCAAGAGTCTCCCAAAAAGAAAAGTCCAGGAGCTGATGGATTCACTGCTGAATTCTATCAGACGTTTAAAGAAGGACTGACACCAACCCTCCTTAAACTGTTTCATGACCTAGAAAGGGAAGGGACACTGCCTAACTCATTCTATGAAGCCAGCATTACTCTCATCCCAATTTTCTTGTATACTAAGAATCCTCCAACTAGCTTCTTTCTCAAACTACAGTCCTGTCCATTTTTTGCAATTTACTCCCAAAACATCCAAGGTAGACTACTCTCTTGCATTCTTTTCCTGTTTCCTATCCTAAATTTAATTTCTTAAATTAAATATTCTGGGTCACATTTGAATTTAAAGTCCCTCTAGTCTTTAAAAGTTAGCTAAATTAACCCCAAAACAATACAAATGCTTAAAGCATTTCTCATAAAAGTTTCAGGTATTGTAATGAAGCTTACCATAGGCCCCAGAGAAAAGCTGTTTTCAAATATTATTCTCAAAATAATTGCATAAAATTATGATGTATACCAATGTCTTATCTTGGAACACGGCTGACAGACATTTTTTGGGAGAAACTTTGGGAATGAACACTTCAAAAAGCTGTCTTTGGTAAAATAGTCAGAATTCTACAGATTTCTTCCCTATATAACCTGTCTCATGTTTATTTCATCAAACACTACTCTTTGTACACAGTATGCTATGCATGGGACTTTAAGCCAGAGTAAGATGAATCTGACCTCCACTTACCACTGTATTGGTTGACTGTCACTATTATGCTGCATAACAAGTAATTCCTGTCTTAGTGGACTGCAACATTACAGTTTTATTTTCTTGTTTATATTTCAAGGCAAATGTGATGTGATTTTTTTTTAAATGCCTTCTTTGTTTTGGATCCAAGCTGAAGGAGTAAACCTTATTTCTTGGAAGAAGAGAAAGTACAGTGTTGTATACCTGAGAGAGGTTCTCAAACTTTCTGATGGAGTAATACATGTGTATAGCCATATTGTATGTGTATATATTGAGACAGAGATAGAGAAAGAGAGAAACAGAGACACAGACAAAGTGAGATTGCAACTTACATAGATGTGTCTGCTGTGTTAGTCAGCTTTCCATTGCTGTGACAAAATATTCAAGATAAGCAAGGTAACAGGCAGAGTGCTTTGTTTTGGCACACAGTTTCAGAGGTTTCCATCCTCAGTCAGTTGTTCCCATATCTTTAGGCCTATGGTGAGGCAGAGCATCATGGCAGAGGGCCATGGAGGAGCCAAACTGCTCACATCATGGTAACCAGGAAGCAAAAGATAGACAGACAAGAAGGGACCATGTATCCAAGTGCATGCCCCTAGTAATCTAACTTCCCCCAACTAGGTCCCACTTCTGAAAGTTTCCACCACCCCTAATAGTGATATCAGCTGAGTCCCATGCCTTCAACACATGAGCCTTTGGAGTATATTCAAAATCCAAACTGTAAACAACAAAAAAGCATGATATTAGTGATCTGCTCTTTTTTCCAGGGAGGCATAACAATTTATGTGGCCAGAGACAGGGTTATAAAATATTCCTACAAGGAAAGAGACACAAAATTGAGAATAATAATACAAATTATAAAATTATATAACTAGTAACTAGTAACTAGTAATTATAATACTAGTAACTTGTATTCTTACATTAGTTCAGGCTGACTGATTGATAAATTGGGGCTACCAATGCTATACTATAGGTTATTATTGAGATGAAATGAGTACATATTTTTACTAATTGATAAATTGCTATTAGCCATACTTATTCTATAGATTGTTACTGAGATTAAGTGAACTCACATCTTTCAAATATCTTGGCACATTGTAGATATTTAATAAACATTGGTTATTTTCTATTCTTTTTTCCCAGTTAATCTATTGAATTTTTTTCTGAGCTCTAGGACCTGGGTTTTTCATTATTTAATGGGTTTCTCATGAAACCTTCAGACCATTATTCTCCACATATTTTTGATTCCTCCCTATAATCTTGAAAAACATTCTTTTCCTTCTATACTTTCAACCATTGATAAAAGTAACTTTGATTTATCAGTCACTTATCAATAAAAAAAATGTACATTATTTGCATGCATGAAATATCAAAATGAAACCCATTATTTCTATAATTAATATACTGTAAAATATTTTTTAAATGTGTCTGTTATTCCTCAACCATTGTCTCTGGCAAACATGCTAATAAGTTCTGCTAATAGGTATCTCTACCTACTCTAATTGCTTCAAACATAAGAATCCACTTTATTTTCTTCGTGATATTTTAAAATCCTCTCAAAGTGGAAACTTAAACAATGTCTGAGTATAAAATTTATAAGTAGTATTTAACTCCAAATTTATTTTTGTGTATTTTAAAAGTTTGTGTTACTTTTTGTTGCATGGACTGCTTCAACAATAGATTTGAAGCACTGTTAGGTTATTTTTTGGAATTTGTATTTTACTTTTGCTTGCTACTTCATTGCAACAAATTAATAATGGAGTTTCCTTTCTTTGAATCTATTAATTTTAACAAGATCTACTAATATTTTAAATGTTAGACATTGCATATATTTCGGCATAGTAAGAAATTGATAATGAGGTGAGTTTTCTCATTTCCATCATATTATCATTCCAGTGCACTTATATTCCTTTTCTCTTTAATTATCCTGAACTTATATGAGTTCAGTTCATTGTATGATACACAATTCAGACACTAAGCGATTCTTGAGTGATGATCAATATTTTATATGAAAATGGGTAGGTTTTTCCTTAGATATGGTTTACTATTTTCTATATAATAAACTATGTGTCTAATTTACAGTATAAATAAGTTTTATGCGTAAAGAATTTGAGGAATTAGAAATAGTAAATAGCCAAATATGCTTTTATAGGCTATGTTTATAAAAACAGAGGAAAATACTCTTTGTTTAAAGAACAAGTCTATAATTTTTTGTGTATGGCACTAATGGCATAAGGCATAGGATTTCTAAAATGAAAATATGAAGAAATCAGTTGACTGATCCATTTGAAAATTTATACAATAAGCAAAGTAGAAAGGTATTATATGAAGTTAAAATATATGAAAAGAATAGACTCATTTTATTTATTAGAACAATAATCTGTAAATATGGAAAGGATAGAAATTTGCTTACTATCTACTGTGCCTAATGCTAAAGCTGGGACAGAACAGGTATGGTAAAATGACTGCAGCAAAGTTAAATTTTATGGAAAAAAATTTGTAAAGACTGTTCAAACCTTTCAACACAACAACAACAAAAATACTGTGAATTTTTAAGTAGTCAAAAATGAAGTATTTTTTGAGGCAGCACAGCAGTTTGGTGCATTGGTTGTCTGTTAAATTGATCCTTAAGTGAACTGGTCATTTGGCAGGCTGCATCTATTCCTGCCAGTAAAGTGTCCTTTAACCAAATGACTCTCAGAGAATTACCTGTTCTCTTAATTGTCCATCCTGTGTTTAATTTCCTGCTCATCCAATTCCTTCTATTCACTATTGCCATGCTTCATTCTGAAATCTCTAATCAGCTCACCAAAATCTATATAATTCTCTCAAAGTGACATTCAACATCTTGCAGAGTGTGAACTTGACCCTCTCATTCAATCATGGTTTCCATGGACAACCTGTGCTCTGCCACCTCAGGCCCTCACCAACCCTGCTCACTCTTTTTCATGCTGTTTTCCTGCCTCAAAAACTAGCTTTCTTCTTGTATCCCACTGTTTGTGGCATCTTACCTATAACATTCCTCTATGAATTAAACTTGTTAGCAAAGGTAATTAGATAATTCATTTTTTTCAGTTTCATTCTATAAATTATAGTGAGCTGGACACTCAATGGAAGGAATATTCTCTTCATTGTGATTCTGTATTTCAGGTTGCTAATGAAAATAGGTTAGTGGCAATTGTTCTGCTGCTTAGTGATTCAGCTCTCCTTCTCTAAGACATTTTTTTTTCTGGTGGTAGTGGGTGGGTATTGAATTCTAGACCTTTGGCTTGCTAGGCAGATCCTCTACCATTTGAGCCCTGCCTCTAGCCACTTTTTGCTTTTGTTTGCTTTTCAGGTAGGGTTTCATGTTTTGCCAAGGCAAACTTTTGACCGAGATCCTCTTTCTTCTGTGTCCTGAGTATTGGGATTGCAGCTGGGCAGCATCATGCCCTGCCTCTCGAAGAGTCTTAAAACTTGCATATGGCTAGGGTTTCAGCTGTCCTATTTGATATCTCACTATAATTACTAATGAGTTTTTTATTCCAAAATTGTCCTAGTTTTAATGATACATTATATAGCCAGGCTATACCTGGAGTCAGCCTTAAAACTTGGGTTTCTTCTGGTTTCCCACACTTGCTTCCTTGCTTTTATAATATTTTAGAGAAATCCAATGGTCTCTATTTCCATTCTTTTTTTCTTATATTGCTTTTCTTTGCCATTTTCCCTATGCCATTTGTCCAGGGTGTACCCAATAAACAAACAATTTTCTTAATCTTGAGAAATTGCTGTGAGGATGAGATCAGAGTTCACATTTTTATCAGGCAGAAATATTCCATACTTTGTGAGGAAAAAATTCTTTAAAATGTAATTTTCTTATGTCTTTAATAACAGATTACTTTAAAAAAGTTAGTAGTATGTAATAATTACACAGAGGAGATACACTGTGACATTTACATATGTGCTTACAATATTCTAAATTGGTTCATCCCCTCCATAATTTTCCCTCATTCCTTCTCCCCCCTACTTTTTAGGACAATTAACAAGTTTCATTGCTCTATTTTCATACACTAATACAAAACACATCAACTATACTGCTTTTCACCCTTTGCTTTTACCCTCCCCCTTCTCACTGGTACCCACCCACTTTTTCAGGACACATTTTACCTTCCTGTCCTTCATTTTTAAAAGTATATATTGATCAAAAAATTTTGCTTTGGTATTTCAGACATCTATATATAGTGCTTTAATCAGATTAACTCTCCATTACTTAATCTTTCTCTATTGCCCTGGTCTCCTATTATTCAACAGCTTATATTGTATTACATAATACTATCTTTATACACAGATGCATTGCATTTCAATTCAATATTATTCACTTTCTATTATTGTTTTTTCCTCTCCTGCCTCCCCGTAGTTTCATCAGACAAACACACTAATAGAATCATGTCTTCTCTCTCTCTCTCTTAAGAGAGAGATATATGCACACATTATATATGTATACTGTATGTAAGATAATGTATGTATGTATGTGTACATCTGTCTTTAGCTCTAGCTTCCACTTATGAGGGAAATCATGTGTCCTTTGATCTTTTGAATCTGGCTTACTTTGATCTTTTGATGATCTCCTGGTCCATCCATTTAATTACAAATAGCAAAATTTCATTCTTCTTTATGGCTGAGTAATACAATTTTGTATATATATGTATCACATTTTCTTCATCATTTGGGCATTTGGTCTGTTTTCAAAGCTTGGCTTTTGTGAATAATGCTGCAATGAACAAGGGTATGGAAGTGGTGCTATTGAATCCTGGTGTACTTTCCTTTAGGTGTATGCCCAGGAGTGATAACACAGAATCATATGGTAGGTTTATTTTTACTTTTTTGGGGAGCCACCATACTGGTTACCATAGTGGTGAAGGCAATTTACATTCCCAATAACATTGTATAAGGATTCTTTTTTCCTGCATCCTTGCCAGCATTTGTTGTTGTTTATGTTATAGATGATAGCTAACCTGACTGGAGTGAAGTGAAATCTCAGTGTTGTTTTGATTTGCAGTTCCTTTATGGACAATTATGTTAAACATTTCTTCATGTACTTATTGGCCATTTGTACTTCTTTTGATAATTGTCTGTAAATTCCATTTTCCCATTTATTTAATGCTTTGCAGATTCTTTGCAGGATTATTTTTTGAGCTCCTTGTATATTCTGGTTATTAAACCTTTGCCAGATGTATAGCTGGCAAAAATTTTCCCCCAATCTCCAGGCTGTCTCTTCAGACTAGTGACTGTTTCTTTTGCTGTGCAGAAGTTTTTTTAGCTTAATGCAGTCTCATTTCTCAATCTTTTCTCTTAAATTCTGAGCTATTGGAGTCCTATATACAAGGTTATACCATGTGAATTTAAAAGTAATCTGTTTTAAACTCACTTGGCAATAACCCCTTGAAACTCTTACATTGAGTGATTGAACTAAATGTGTTTGAGCCCTTACTCTATGGTGCTCATATGGGTTTATATGCATTAATTTATAGAAATATGTGACTGAAAATAATTTCATAACGATTAAGTAAAATCCACTTCTTTCTCCATAAACTTTCTACTTATAAATTCTACTATCAAATATCAAATCCAATATTATAGGTTTCTATCAAACATTGTGGGTTTTGACATTTTCATCACATCTGTAAAACTATTTCCTCATGAATCTTTCCAAAGTAATATGTTTTATGTTCCCATGAATATAACTGTTCTGTTTTTATGTGTGTTTCACCTACCTCATAGATATCATTAAGATTGTTTGACAGATAACTGATAGGAGAAGTATGACTAGTTTTTATCTTTTATTCCTACAGTTTTGTATAAAATCTGTCATCTCCCAAAGAATTTTAACTTAATTCTTATTTACATGTAATAAAGAATGTGAATGTGAGAATGAGCAGATCAGTTATGAGTATATCTTCCTAATTTTGCTTATTATTGATCTTGCACTAATAGTCAGGGCAGGCTACTAGTTCATATATTCTTTAGTGTCTGCAGCCCACTTCTTAGAATATGCCCGTGACCATGTGTCAAAGTTTTACCCTCTTTGGTGTTTTGATTCAGTTTTCTCTCTCTTTAAAGGTTGCTTAGCAGGTCTCTCTTTCAATCCTAATTACAAAAAGATTGACAGATTATTGAGAAGGCATTTACAATAATATAAAATTTGCTTATTTCTTCTCATAAATAAAATGAAAAATGAATAAATAAACTGATGGAATATATTCCACTATCACATGCATGGAATCTAATTTGATAAATTCAGCACTATGTAATATTAGCATCTAAAGTATCATAGATCATATGAAATATGATATATGTCAGATTTATAGCTTTAAAAATATTCTAGATGAATTCTTGTGAGTATCATGACTTTAAATGTGCATAGTACAAGTTTTGGTTAAGTTTTTAAGGATGCCACTGACATAATATTTTCATTAAAATTTAGTTTTAATTTCCTGCTTTTCTGTTTCTCCTGGTATTCAGAAAGGAGAGCTGGGATCCTTTCCAAACTAAAGAGGTAATTCAACCAGTATTTCTTTTTCAAGAACATTAGCAAGTACCAATGGGGCACTTTATCTATTGAATGCAGACTTCATTAATTAATCCTTTTTATCTGTGACAGTTAAAGATAAATCTAGAATATTCTATCTCCTTGAAATGATTTTGAGTTTTCCTCTTACTTGCTAAAATACATTCTTTTAACCATATGTTATCTTTTGTCAAGTATATATAAATTAAATCAAATTGCATTGGCCTATTTCTTGCCTTACATTGACTTTTAAAAGGATACCTTTTAGATAAATTTTTTTCATATTTTTAACTTAATGTTTTTTGAGAGTGACTGAAAGAAAATGGAGTATCTTTCTGTTACTCTTCATTTTCATAACAGTAGAAGGTGGAATTCATAAGACATTATAAGTAGAAATTTTCTGCATCAATAAGAAATGGTTTTAAAGTATGTTTCTGGAAAAGTCAGAAAAGCATTCTAATAAGGAAAAAGTCTGGTCATATATCGTACACTGTCTGTACTATTGCTTTCTTTTTTCACCAAATATGTTTTCCACAAAGAGGAATACTGGCATTTAGTTCATCTGTTCTTGTTACCTATTTATTTCTCATCTCAAACCTCATATATATTCTGATCATTTTCTTTAGAAATAATTATTATTCAATACTTCAAAGAGAGACCATGGAGATTCAAAAAACTCTTGAAAATGCAGGACATGTCTTTCTTTTGAATTTCATGTTTGAACTGTTTTGTTGAGGAATCAGCTACTTCTTAATGCGGATGCTTTCTTCATGTAGGGCTATGCTGTTAGACTAATACCTGACAGCAACCAGTAATGGGAAAGCATTCTAGTTACATGGATATTTGCCCATTTATGCTCACCTTTAACAAAAAGTGACAAGCATGTCACATTTCATTAGGTCACATCAGGTTGTGTCTCAAGAAAATAGAGAACATAAGATAAACCAGCGCAAAGCACAATGCCTCACTTACAAACATAGAGGAAAGGAAACATGGATGGTTTAGGATTACAGAAAGAAAATTTCAATGTAGCTGTAGGTTAACATCCACTTGAAGTTGAAATACATACTACTATTATAATAGTATATCTTTCTGTTTGGATATGTTGAAGTGAAACTAATACTATTTTTAGACATCATAATTTTTTCTTAATATAAGTATATCCAATGGCACAGTTTAAATTACACAATGTATCATGATGGTTATTCCTTGTTTTGAGGTACATTTGTTAAAATTAAGAAGTAAACATTAGCAACTATACTCTAGACTAAATTCAGATTTTGCTAATCTTCTCATTAATATGATTTTTTTTGCTTCAGGATCCAATCCAGGAAACCACATTGTACTTAGTTTTCATGTCTTCTTAGTCTCTAATGGGCTGTGACAATTTTTTAGTCTTCTTTTGTCTTTCATTAGCACAATTTCAAGAGTACCGGTAAGGCATTTTGCAGAATCTTCTCCAATTTGGTTTCTCTGATATTTTTCTCAGCATTAGACTAGGGTTATGTATTTTCACAAAAAATGCTACAGAAGTGAAGTGACTTTGAAACAATGTCATATCAGGGAGTCAGATAGCCACAGGTGATTATTTAACCTTGATCACATGGATATTACAGAGCCTTCTAGGTTTCTCCAATATTATATAGTTACTGCTTTTCCTGTTTTCATTCATCTTTCCTTTCCATTTTTTCAGAAGAAAGTCACTAAATTCAGCTCACACTGAAGGTGGAACACATTTTAACTTTACTTCTTGTAAGGGGAATATTGTAATCCATTTTTAGAATTTATTTATAAGAACTATTTATTTTTCTTGTCTCTATTTATTTACATTTATATTCATTTCACTATTTATTGATATCAGTATGGATAATCTATACTTATTTTACATTGTGAATTATAAATAAATACCATCATTTGTTGTGCAAAGAATTCCAAATTTGCTAGAAACTTTCAGTTGACTCCTGTTTATCTTGGGCATCCCTTATCCTTTTTGTTTTTGAATACATTACTTTCTGGAACTACAGTGTGCTTCAGGCTTATCATGTATTTTATCTTCTCCTGTCATAGAATAAGCCATTTTTCCAAAAATTTTGATTACTTTTATTAAAATGGTATTCAGCAACCAAGACCTGGCTTTGCCTTTGCTACTGATTGCCATTATTTCTTGGCATCTCAGAGATCAGAGATAGGTGTTATGCATAAGCAAAGTATCCAGGATATACAGACATATCTATGGTGGTTTCCATATCTATCCATCTACATGGATATTAAACTAAACATAAGCTGGTATCAGTTTCTCCAAATCTATTCCAGTACCAAAGACTTCATTCTAGCCTTTTATTTATTTATTTATTTATTTTGTTTTTCTGTAACTTTTTTCTATGACAGTGAAAGGCTTGGATTACACTATCCTGTATTCATCCATTTAATTCTTCAACCCCAACATATATGGAAAATTGTTTCAAAATTGTTACCCTACACCGTGTATTTGTAGATTTTTATATTAATTTCTTCATTTCTTAATTCTTCAATACAATGTGTAAGCAGGTTTTTCAACTTCATTCATTTCCTGCTTAAATTACTGCACTTCATAAAGAGCTTCTGAAATTAGATAGGTGCACAGTTAACAGGGCTGGCACGTATACCTGTGTAAAATGTAAATATTTATGAAAGGCATATACAAAAGATAAAGTGAAGGAGAGTGAGCAAAAGAAAGACAGAGAAGGAGAGAATATAGCCAATGATGGTAACATAAGAGTTTTATAGAACTCTATGAATAGTGTTAGGAAGAATAAAGACAAAAGAAAAAGTACATTCATAAAAAAATCTTAGGAACAACACATGAGATTTAAAATCTAAATTTAGAACAAGAGTAGCAAGAGACTTAGAACTAATGGATTTTGAAGATAAAGAAAAATTTCATTTGCTTTCTGTTTTCTGTCAAGGAGATCGGCAGGAAGGAATTAAATATCAGTCAAACAGAGTAGAAGCTTTGCCTAGATAAAGCAATAGTGAGCTGTCATCAAGTTCACAGCCTCAGATTAGAGATACTCCAAGTGACATCATAGGAGACTGCTCATAACTATGTTTAAAAGTAAAGAATGTCAGACATGCCAACTATTAGTGACAGGATAATCACCTCTTTAGATCAAAATCATAGAAGGATTAAAGACTGCTGAATGTGATACCAACCTTGTAGGTGTTTCTAGAATAGAGTCCATTTTGAGATAATGAATATCCAGTCCAGTGTAATAAAACTTTGCTCTGAAAGCTATAATATCAAAATCCTGAAAATTTAACCAAATATATCTCCTCCTCCTGCAGGCCTACTACAGTTTATACTCTTTTGGTGAAGTGCAGATCAGCTGCTTTCTTCTTCTTAACCCCTTTCCTCTGCACTATCCAGTGGCTGCATTTGGAGGTTCTAAGCAGGAAGAGAGGAGAAATGGAATTGGTATTATCAACATGATATTCATTGCAGAAGCACCTTTCCTGTGCATGGTTCTTACAATTCCTTGGTGAATTAGCAACCCCAAAACGGAGCAATTATACATTTTATGTGGTGAGACTGGAAGGGAGGCAGTTCAGAAATGAAAAACACAGTTCAAAAATGCAATTAAGTAGCCAGAGCCTTCTCATCTTTGTACTTGTACATCCTTAGTGTTGGCCTGTATTTTCATGACTATCTTAACTCAGTGGCAAGGGAGGTCCTGTAGCTCAAGGTTGACAGATAAATATGAAAAGAAATTATACCAATTGGGGTATATTAATTAATATGAAGACTCTTTTTGACAAGAATAAGGAATGTTATGAAGTTTTATGATGTGACTTATTTTTTCCTTTTACATTGCTGGAAATTAAACTCAGGGCTTTGAGCATGCTAGGCAAACTCTTCATCAATGAACTATATTCTAGCCTCCACCTTTTTCTGAGACAGAGTCTCAATGATGGTCCTGATTCAACCACCTGACTCCTGCTTGCACCACTATGCCAGCATCTTGTAATGTGAATTTTTAAAGTAAATATTTACATTTTATTTCAGTTTAGATTTAAAGAAAAATTGTGAAGATAGTATATAGAGTTCCTATATATTTTTACACAGTCTTACCTATTCTTAACTACTCATACTAGCATTATGCCACAGTTATCATAATTATTAAGCCAGGTATGGTGGTCCTTGACTTTGAGCCAGCTACTTTGGAGGTAGAGATAGGAGGCTCATGGTTTGAAGCCAGTCCAGACAAAAGTTAGAGACCATATCTGAAAAAGCAAATGGGTGCCACATACACTTGTGGTCTCAGCTACTTAAGAGGTAGAGGTAGAATAATTGTGGGTTTAGAGCAGCCTGGAAAAATTTAGTATGAGACCCTATCCTAAAAACAAAATAAAAGCAAAAGTGTTGTGGCATAGCTCAAGAAGTAGAGTGCTTGCCTAAACAAGCACAGGGTCCTGAGTTCAATCCCCAGTACAAAAGAAGCTATTCCCCAAGCATTATTAATATATAATTGACCAAACTATTAATATATCATTTACTTTGATGACCTAGCTAGACATGTTCAGATTTCTCCACTGTGTGACTCTTTCTGTCTCCTCTAAGGTGGGGTGTCTCTATAATTACTTGGAATTGTTCTGCCTGGTAAATTTGTCTTTTCTCCCACATTTATTAACTAAATTCAGTTATTTGTTTATGTCACTATGGACTCAATGATTATTTATACTTCAGATATAATCCAATACTACTTTATTTCGTTGCTTAGACAATTTCAGCTTTGGCCTAATATTAGGAGCTGTTTTGGCTGTCTCTTATTTCTCTTTGATATTTGGACATCATTGTGCATTTTATTACTATTTTTATAATCTTAGTTTCTGCCATTAATATTTTCTCCAGGGTAATTTTATATATTTCTTGCCCATGTTCTAAATTAGGGAAATTCTTCAAGGAATCATTATTCCTTTTCTGGAGAATGCCAAGAGAAAGCAAGATTTATGACCCTCCAAAGATAGGTCTAAGAAAAGGGCCTTTACAATTTTAAAGGAAATACAAGAGGAAGAGAATTGAAGTCTTCTCTGAGATATCACCAAGATGGTAGATAAAAGGATCCTAATTTTTCCTCCTTCCATAGGCACACAGAAGTTTATTAGATAAATTACTTCTGAGAAAGATCCAGAATCTAGTGGTGAGATTCTTTTACACTGGAAAACTGATAAAATTTTTACACCAAAATGTGTCTTAAAATTAGGAAGGGATTCAAACACTGAGAAATTAAGGCCATGAATTACACATTTAGCCTCCCAACTCTTAAAGTGCAACCAGAAGTTTTGGCTTTTAAATCACCTTACTTTAGTACAGAAGGTAGTCAGCATTTGTGAATTTCTGGACTACAGAGAACAAAGAAGTGGTTTTACAGGATGTGTAGCATTTTCAGCAGTTACAGCCTGTGGAAACCATGTGGGGAGAACAGGCTAAAGTGCATGGCATACAGTTTATCACTGGATGGGCTCTGTTTTCACAGTTTTTCAAGTGCTGCCTGAGGTTTGAGATTCTTACTAGCTTGTGTCTAGAAGTTGACAGAACAAATATATGATAGACTTCCATAACCTGAATGAGACTGTGGTTCTCATTCTACCTTGGATCATCCCAGCAGTAAACACAGGTCTTCAGATTCTCCTTGGAAGGAATGCACAAACATCAAGCATCCCAATGTTTGCAACTTCCATCTCAGCCGCTGCTTCTAAATTGCCTAGTTTTGGGAGGTGACAGGCTGTATTTCCAAGTTGCCCTAGAATAGACAGAACAAAAAGGAGTGAAGAGGTCTGGTAAAGATGAACCAATGTGTAATACACATGTACATGGAAGCAGCACTAGGAATCTTTCTGTATAGCTATCTTTATCTTAAACTAGCAAAAATGCTATGTCTTTCTTACTATCTCTTATGTTTTCTCTTCAACAAAATTAAATACAAGAGGGTGGAACAAGTACTGCCTGGCAGCGGGTAAAGGGGAGAGGGAAGGTGGCCCAAACAATGTATACACATGTGAGTAAATGTAAAAATGATAAAATAAGAAAATTAAATAAAAGTGGTTTGGATGTGATATACCTTCAGTGGCTACTTCATCAGGCTCAGTCTGAATGAGAGTGCAGGTAATTGCCAGACATCCTCTTCTGAGATTAATGAAAAGTAGGTGCTAATGAAACTGTATTTGTCAACTTCCTTTTGAGGCTAGAAGGAACTAGAACACACATTTAATACCCCAAAATTTCTAACTGTGTATTATAGGACTGACTTGTAACTCATCTCTTTTGGGACCATGAAAAGACATGGCATATCCTACTCTCTTGTGGACTACTAAGAGTAAAGACAGCTGTTTGGACAATCACAAAGATTTGAGAGACAGAAGAATCTCTGGCCAAATTAGTTGCCTATATAAGACAAGTCTGACAAGATTGGGAGAGGTGGTTGTCCGATCTAATATATGGAAACCAACACAGAGAGTTGAGGAAAATGAAAAAAAAAAAAACAGGAAATAAGTTCCAAATAAAAGAACATGATAAATGTCTGGAAACCAATTCCAAGGAAATGAAGATAACAAGAATTTCCTGACGGAGATTCAAAAGAATTTATGAGATTCTCATCTAGGTCAGAAGAGTTATGCTTGAACAATCTGAGAATTTTAATAAAGAGAAAGAAAACTGTAAAAATGACTGAACAGAGATCATAGAACTGAAGAATAAAATAAAAAAATAAAAAATTCAAATGGAAGGATTCAGCAGCAATTAATCAAGCAAAAAGAATGAGAAAACTCTACAGCAGGTCATTAGAAGTTACAAAATCTGAAGAACAAAACAAAAAAGAATAGCAAAGCAGAAAATGTAGACTAAGGGGCCTACAATGCTGTCAAATAGAACAACATATGCATTACTAGAGATAAAGAGATAGACATAAAGAAATAAGGAGACAGTAAACCTGTTTAAAGAAATTATGACTGAAAACTTCAAAATTCTGGGGAAGAAAATATAAATACAGATCCAGAAAATTGAAAGGACACCAAATAAAATGAATATAAAGACACTCATACCCAAACATATTATATTAAAAAGGTGAAAAGTAATAGCAAAGAGACAATTGTGAAAGCAGTGAGAAAAGTGAGGTGTTTTATACAAGGCAGATTCCATGAGGTTATTAGCAGATTTTTCAGCAGATAACCTTGTAGGCTAACCAGAGAGTGGGATGATATATTTAAAGTGCTGAAAGAAAAATGACTGCCAACCAAAAATATTATACCCAGAAAAACTGCCTTTCAAAAAAGAAGGGGAGATAAAAACTTTTTGTACAAACAAAAGGTGAAGGAGTCTGTCACAGCTAAACCTACTTCCCAAGAAATGTTATATTTGTTGGACACTAAATATAACACATGAACAAAAGAAAGTATAAAACTCAATAGCAAAAATGAAAGTTTTATTACTCTAATAATGATGGATAAAATGATAGTAACCCTGTTATAAAAGTTAAAAGGCAAGAGTATTGACAATAACAATAAATGTCATGTTAATGGATACAAGATATAAATAATTGAAGGGTGTGACACCAGTAGCTTATAATATAGGTGGAAAAGAAGTTAAAAGGGTAAAAGAGTTCTTGCATGTAAGGAAAGGTAAGTTGTTTTCTTTTAAACAGACTTCTATGAATATATACTATATAGTCCTTTCATTAAGACAAAGAAAATATAAGTAGAATACAAAAAGAAAACATACAAAAAGAATACAAATTTTAAAAAAGGAATCAGAATCTAGCAATACAAAAAGTACAAAAAACAAAAGAGAGAGAAAATAGTGAGACAAAACTCCCACAAGACTAACAGAAAGCACTAAATGTAACTGAATCTTTATCAGTAATTATTTTACATACAGATGGCCTAGTCTCACAAATAAACAATGCAGAGTGAATGAGTGAATTAGAAATTATTGAACTCCATTGTGTCTTCAAGAAATTCACTTTAAATTCAAGGATTCACATAAAATGAAAGTGAAAAGATGGAAAAAGCTTTTATTTACAAATGGTAGGCAAAAGAAAACAGAAACAGCTACACTTGTATAAGATAAAACAGACTTTAGGTCAAAAACTGTTCCCAGAAACAAAGGACATTAATCATGAAAGTCTCAATTCAATAGGAAGATACAATAATAAATATATATGCACTCAATACCAGACCACTTAAGTATATAAAACAAAGGTTGCCAGATTTAAAAGAAGTTAAATAACCACTTTCAGTAATAGATAGACTATCGAGATAGAAAGAAACTGAAATTAACATACTATAGACCAAATGGAATTAACCGACATATACAGAACTTTTTAGGCAAAAGCAGAATATACATTATTTTCAGGTATAAAAGTAATAATTCCCAGGATTGCTCACAAGTGGGGTCACACAAGTCTTAATAAATTTCAGAACAAAGAAATAATATTAATTATCCTTTCTAGCCATAACAGATAAAAGTAGAAATCAATATTTGTAAGAGAATGAGAGAATTCATAAATAAATGGAAGCTAAATAATGAACTCTTAAAAAAACTATCTGGTCAAAGAGGAAATTGGAAAGAAAATTTAAAAATATGTATGGATGAAAAAAGGCCACCAGCACACAAAAACTTAAAAGATGAAGCTAACACTGTATTAAGAAGGAAGTTTATACCAACAAACACATACACCAAAAAGAAAAAAAAATCTCAAGTAAGCTAACTTTATACTTTAAAGATATAGGAGAAGAACAAACTAAATCTACAGTTAGCAAAAGGAAGGGAATAATAAGGATCAATGCAGAAAGAAATAAAATAGAAAAAACCTGTACATAGGATCAATAAAATTAAGGGCTTGTTCTTTAAAAACTAAATAAAATTGACATTTTTAGAGAGATTAAGATAAAGTGAAAGAAGATAGAATTAAATAAAATTAGAAATAAAAGTGGGGGCATTACAGTGGATGCTTCAGAAATGAAAACATAAGGAACTATTATGAACAATATATTAGCAAATTGGGTAACCTAGAAGAAATGAATGAATTACTACAAACAAGCTCAGTAAGCCTTCAAGGCTGAACCAAGGAGAAATAGAAAGCCTGCATAGCCTATTTACAGATAAACTTTAAGTAGTGTTTTCAAAACTACCAATAAAGCAAAGCCCAAGGACCGGATGGCTTCACTGGTGAATTCTACCAGTGAAGAAGAATTAACATCAGCCTCTTTAAAACTCTTGCGAATATTAGAAATGGAAGGAATAGTTCCTGCTCATTTTATGAGAGCAACATCACCCTGATGCCAAAATCTGACAGACAGAAGAAAAGACAATCAGAGGACAACCATCTCTGCTGAATGTTCACACAGAAATCTACACAAAAGGGGAACAGGTACTAGAGAAAAGGTTAGATTAAAAAGAATTAACCTAGAAGGTAACACCCAAGCACAGGAAATCAATGTGAGTCAACTCCCTGTATAGCTATCCTTATCTCAACCAGCAAAAAACCTTGTTCCTTCCTATTATTGCTTATACTCTCTCCACAACAAAATTAGAAATAAGGGCAAAATAGTTTCTGCTGGGTATTGGGGGGGGAGAGGGAGGGAGCGGAGTGGGTGGTAAGGGAGGGGGTGGGGGCAGGGGGGAGAAATGAATCAAGCCTTGTATGCACGTATGAATAATAAAAGAAAAAGGAAAAAAAAAGAAATCTACAGTAAAATACTAGGAAAATAAATTCAACCACACATTAGAAAGACTATACACCATGACCATGTGGGATTTATCCATGGGAGGCAAATATGGTTTATCATATGCAAATCAGTCCAGGTGATAGGCTACAGTAAGAGAAAGAAAGATGAAAACACAGGATCATCTCATTGCAGAAAAAACATTTGATGACTTTCAACATTCTTTTATTATAGAAACTCTCAAATATAAGTACAGAAGGAAATTTCCTCAATATAATAATTCTATTTATTAAAAGTCCACAGATAATGTCATAATCAGTAAGGAAAAACCAAAAAGCCTGCTGGGAGTATGTCTCAAATGGTAGAGGACATGCCTAGGAAGCAGGAGGCCCTGGTTCAATCCTTAGTCCCATAAAAAAAAGAAAAAGAAAAAACCAAAAAGCTTTTTCTCTAAGATCTGGTACAAGGCAAGAATGCCCACCCATCCCACTTCTATTCAATACAGTCATGGAAGAAACATTCAGAGCAATCAAAATAAGAAAAATATATAAAAGACAACCAAGTTGGAGAGGAGGAAATGAAATATCAAATTATTCTTGCTTTCAGATGACACAATCTTATATGTAGAAAATCTGAGTCCATGTGCATGAAATGAATATTGCAACTAATAAATTAAGTCAATGAAGCCACAGGGTACAATATAAGCATTCAAAAGTTAGTTTCATTTCTTGTAAACATTATCAATGATTTATCTGAAAAAAATGATGAAGAGTACACTTCCATTTGTGATAACATCAAGAAAAATAATATACTTGGGAATAAATATAACCAAGGAAGTGAAATGCCTTTTTACAGAAAAAAAAAAAAAACTTCTAAATTTCCTGTGGAGGTGCGAAGTACCCTAACTGGTGAAATATCTTGAACAACAACACATCTGGAGGCATTTTACTTCCTAACTTTAAAGTATATTACAATGTTGCATGAATTAAATGGTATGCTACTTGCATAAAAGCCAATGAAACCAATGGAACAAAACAGAGAGGTCAGAGATTCAACACAAGTACACGTGGTTCCTTAAGTTGTGACAAAGCCACCAAGAAGATACAATAGGAGAAAGTGTAGTCTCATCAATAAATATTTGAAAAAGCAGATAACCATATGCAGAAGGATGAACCTTTTGTTTGACTCTTATGTTAAACAAAACACAAAAAATAAATTGAAAATGGATAAAAACCCAAGTGAAAGATCTGCTATAATGAACTTTTTAGAAGAAACATAGAGGAACAACTTCTTGATACTTATGCTGGCTTTCACAACGATTTCTTGGATATTCCGCTAAAACACGTGACAGAAGCAAAATCAACAATTGGGACTAGGTCAAACTAAAAAGCCTCTGTACTGCAACATAGTCAACAAAATAAAAGGTAGCCTACAGATTTGGAGAAAATATTTGTGAACCATGTATTTGATAAAAGATTAACACTCAAAATAAATAAATAATTCATTCAACTCAGTTACAAAAAATGAAAAACCTGATTAAATATGGGCAAAGAATTGGAATATTTCTCAAAAATGGCCAATGAACATAAGAAAAGGTGCTCAACATCATTATCCATAAAAGAGATAAAAATTAAACTGTAATAAGATATCACCTTGTACCTCTTAGAATGACTATTAAATAAAAACGACATAAAGATAACAAGTGTTGGTGAGGATGAAGAGAAAAGGACCCTTGTATGCTGTTGGTGGAATTGTAAACTGCTACAGCCATTATGGAAAATGATATGTACATTTCTCAAAAAATTCAAATCAATATTGCCACATGATCTAGAAATCCATCTCTTAGGGATTGTTAGATGAATAGAAACAGAGAATAGAATGGTGTTACCATGGGCAGGGACAGTGAGAAATGGAGAGATTTATTTCAAAACTTGCAGTTAAATAAAATGAGTAAGTCTAGAAATCTGATGTACACTAGGAGGACTATAATTAATACCATTATGTTGCATATCAAACATTTTCTAAAAGAGTAGATTGTTTAGATGCTGTTGTCACAGACGTAATGAGGTAAATAAGGAAGGTGATAGATACATTAATTTGATTACCTATAGTAATCAGTGTTCCTCTCTCTATGCATGTATGCGTGTATATATACATATACGAAAATAATAATGTATCTCCTAAGCCTATATAATAAAAATAAAAATTAAAAACAAAATAATCATATTAAGAAGGTATTTAAGTTTCTATTCCTACGCCAAATAAAAATAGTAAAGTTAAGGTGACAGTCTGGGAGCCTACATATTGGACTCCAGGTACTTAAAACATTCCAATGTGTATTGGAATATCTGAAGAACGTTAAAAATAATCTATTTATAATCCATAGTATCATTTCTTAAAAATAAGTTCCTACTCTCCCAATATTTTTCCTGTCTGGCAGTTTCACCAAAATTTCCACATTCAGGCTTTCTTTTCAAACCAATAATTAACGATATAAAAACCAAATATCCCCTCTCTGTCACACCTAGAAACTCAGATTTATAGCTCTTTCTTCTCTTTCTTTTTTGTTTTTAGTCTTTTACTTTTTATTATAGAGATGCATACTTAATTAACCCCCTCATCCCAGTTTATATGGTTCATTGTATGGATTCTTCTACTTCTTTTACTTCTTTTCCTCCTCCTTTTTTCTTCTTCTTCTCTACTTCCTCCTTCTTTCTTTTTTTTCTTCTTGATGGTACAGGGGTTTGAATTCCAGGCTTTGCACTTGTTAGGCAGGTACTCTACAACTTCAGTAATGCCTCCAACTCCTGTTTCTTGATCACACAAACTCAACTAGACTAGCTAACTAAAACGTCACTTGAATGATGGGGAATTAAGTGAAGTCAAGACACAAAAACTTAATTATTTTAGTATTTAACAGTGAAGAATAGGAAGAATAGTTTGGAGACATGTAACTAAAGCCATTTCATTCTGTCATATAATCACTTAATGTTTGAGTGGTTGATATTTCTTAGATAGTATATAATTTCACTAGCTCAAAAATGACATTAAGTAAACTGCTAACAAAAGAACAATGAGTCAAAAATTTATGTAATTAGTGACCACAGAGTCTGAAGTATCCAAAATTACAATTTATGATAGTTAGACAATACACTGCTTCAATGTCCAGTAGTGTGAGTGGTGGCTCTTTGTTTAGATATTAATAATTAAATAAAAAACTCAGGAGGGTGCAGATAATGGCACCCTCCTTTTCATAGTCATGTCTGACAGCATGCTTGTTGGTGGTGAAATATGACTTATAAATCTAATTAAAATATATTTGCTGTCTAATTTCTCATGCAAGTTTTCAGATTAAGCAAATTTAAGAGACTGGTAGTTGAACCATTATTTTTGAAAAGCAGGAAGATAAAAGGAAATTTTAAAAGTACATGTAATATTCTGAGAGATAAATTAGTTTTAGTAATAATATCTCTAGTTCTGTCGGCTCTTGTAATAACTCCTCTTCATTACTCCCTCAGCTATCCATTTCTTGATATGCTGGTATCTGTTGCCATATTCCCTGTGGGACAACTGTGTCTTAATATTTTAGCAACAGCACAGCCATGTAATTATCTGTAAATAATTTAGCATGTATTTCATTCATGTGGAAATGATCCAATTAGCCAAAGTGAGGAAAAATAAAAACTTCATATGAAATATTAAGACACTCGTAGTCTAGCTTTATTTCTTATTATTTTAGTTCTTATGCATTAACTAATTAAAATATTTTCCTATTTCAAATTATGTGCTATGTTCCTCCAGCTAGTTTGAAGTAATTAATATTCATTTACCTTTTGTTGAAGTTTGTGGAACCAAAACAAATCTGTGCATGTGGATCACGTGTATTTGTTTCAAAGGTTTTTCACGTAGTAGAGTTGCTCCATCTGTACAGAGGTTAGCTAGGATTGCTTTAATTATCTTTAGGACTTTCCCTCCAATAAGTTAATTGGCTTATTGTATTCTCACCAACCTCACACATGCAGATAAAGACCACATCATTTATCATGAATATGGATTTCCCACTTGACTGCTTATCACTAGAGTAATGATAAAGGTGCAGTCATAGCACAAATAATTGAAGGTTACAGGTAGCCTGGTACACTTGCACTAACATTAGTTGAAAAGATCTTGGAGTTCACAAGAAGAAAGAAAGGAGGTGATTTTAGAGATGCACATAGTCTAGCTTATACTTGCATAGCTCATGTTGTAGATGCTTTGCTTATGTATAATACAACATTACCTGAGGGTAAATGAGCAGAGCTTTTACCTTTTTTGTTCTTCCTTTCTGTGGGTTATAAATTTGATGCTAATAGATTAAATAAATTAAATTCAGTTCTGAAAAGGAATTTACTAACAAGATATTCAGTTGTCTAAGATAAAAGAGAGTCAGTGCCAACTTCAAAGTTTTACTTTTTTTAACAATTTCAGTTGAGTACCAAACACACAAACAAAACTATCAAGAAAACCCATTCATTTCAAAGTAGTATTGATTGCCCAGCTTTCAAGAAGAGCTCCAGCTTGTTTATATACTTACTACATTGCTCAGCAATTTCAGTTGGCGGAACAGGCTGCTTGACATATCAGCTCATGGTCTGACTTTACTATATGGCTTTTGAGGAAAGACTTCCTCCATATTAAATATTTTAAAAGGCCTATCAAATACTAAATAAGTTTGGGTCCAAAAGATGAACGTATACAGGTTTTTAATGACAGCTGATTGGAACTGTAACTTATTGTGAGTGTTGTAGATTATGTTAACATGGTTGTGAGTATAGTTCAAAAAATTTTCACGTAGTAGAGTTACTGCATATATACCTCTACATAAATATTTTTCTCTAGTGAAAACTACCTACTGTTATATTAGTTTGCAAATGAAGACACAAGAAGGTATTTTATTAAAACTGAGAGGAAAAATATCAATATGAATCTCAATCAAAGTTTTTCCTCTCAAATGTAAATTTGTTCCTTATATAATAGTTCTTTTAATTCAAAATTTTATTGAGATAATTGTAAATTCACATGCAAGTAACAGGGATATCCACATATTCCTTTTACTTAACGTGCTGGAATGATAACATTTTGCCAAACTATAGCACAATACCACACCAAGATGTTCAAGTTGACAAAATCTACAGATCTTATTCATATTTCTCCAGTTTTTCTTATATTCATTTGTAAGTGTGCATATGTGCATTTAGTTGTATATAATATTTCACATATGTAAATTTTTGCATTTACTGCCAAAGTCAAAATATTGAGTATTGCATTCCCCTAAGGATTCCTTTGATTCTTTTATAACCACACCTGTATCAGGGCTACATGTCACCACTCAGTATCCTGTCTCATCCTAGACAACCACAATTCTGTCCTCCATTTGTAAACTTTTATTATCTGAAAACATTTTAGAAAGGGAATCATCTTGTTGCTGCAGGCATCAATAGTGTATTCATTTTTTATTGTTGAGTATTATGTATATATCAGCTAACCATTCACCTGTTGCTGATGTGTTCACAGACTGACAGGTATCTCTACTATTTCCAGTATTTAGCTATTTAGTTTTTGGTTGTTACAAATACAAATGCTGAATTAATTTACTAGTTTTTGGATAGACTAAGTTTTTACTTCTCTGTGATAAATGTAATTTATACATGGTAATTGCATATTTATTTTTGTAAGAAACTGTAAAATTGTTTTCCTGAGTAGCCAAATAGTTTTGCATTACCACCAGCAGTGTAAGAATGGTTGACTTTTTTTGAAGTCTTGCCAACATTGGTATTTTTCACTATTTTTCTTTATTTTAGTCATCCTAAGAAGTATGCAGTAATTTGTCATTATGATTTTTATTTTCAGCGTCGTAATGTTGAATATCTTTTTGCATGCTTATTTGCCATCTGGATATCTTCTGCAAAATATCTCTTCATACTATTTTCCTATCAGTTTATTTCTTCTTTTGTGTTTTAAAATCTGTAATATATTGTGAATACTACTCAATTGTTGGACATGTGTTTTGCAAATATTTGCTCCCATTTTGCAGCTTGCTCCCATTCCATTCTCTTTAAATGGCATTTTATAGACCAAAAGCTTTTTATGTGATGAGATCCAAATTATCAACTTTTTCTTCAATTCATTATACTTTCAGTGTCATTCCTAAGAACTCTTGGTTTAAACATGCATGAAAAGGCTTTCTTCAGCATTTTTTTAAAAAATGGTTTATATCTGGGATCATTTTGAGTTAACATTTGTAGAGGTGATTAGTGTAGATCAATGTTCATACTTTTGCCTACAGGCATCTAATTCTCTATCACCACTTGTTGAAAAGGTCATTCTTTTTCCATAAAATTGCTCTTGCAACTTTGTTAAAAATCACTCAAGCATTTCTCTGTGGGTCTATTTCTGGACTTTCTATTCTATCCTATTGATCTGTGTATAGTTTTCTGTCAAGAATTATGTTAGGCCATATAGAGTGATGCTTAATTTTTTATTTTGTTTTGTTGAGATTATTTTAGTCTAGCTCCTTCCATGTAATAGAAGCAGCAGCAGTCTCTACAAAGACTTTGCTGGGATTTCAGTAGAGATTAAGTGATGGCTATTTCATCAATTAGGGGAAAAATGACATCTTTACTCTTTTTGGGTTTTTTTGAACTCAAGGCCTCACGCTTGCTAGACAGGCACTCTACCTCTTGAGCCACACTGCTAGCCCACATCTTTACTCTTGATTCTTGCAATCTGTAAATATTATATGAATCTCCACTTATTTAGATATTTAAATTTTTTATTAGCATTTTGTAATTGTTCACTTACAGTTCCTCTACATATCTTGTTAAAGGATTCCTGTGGTGGTTGGCTTTAGACTGAGTTGAAAGATGGCCAGATGGGCTGGGCACCTGGAAGGTAGAGGTAGGAAGATCGTGGTCCAATGGCAACCTAGGAAAAGTTTGAATGAGATCCAATTTGAAAAACAAACTGAAAAGCAAAATGGGTGAAGACATGGCTGCCTACCTAGCCAGCATGACACCCTGAATTTAAATCCTGGTACTGCAAAAAAAAGAGAGAAAAAAGGACAGATGGCTGATAAAGCATTGGTTCTGGATGTGTCAGTGAGGGTATTTCCAGAAAAGACTGGCATTTGAAACAGTTAATTGAGTAAAGAAGACTGCCCTTACAATCATCCTAACTGTTGTGGTATACATCTTCCAAACTATTGAGGCACCAAATAGGACAAAAAGGTAGATGAAGGGCAAATTTGGTCTTGAGATGTGGCTTCCATCTTTTATATTCAACATTGGACTTCCTGACTTTCCAGTTTTCAGACTCTAGGATTTAAGCTACTACACTCAGGCCTTGGCCTTGGAAATGGAATTACTTCATTGGTTCTTTCGGTTTTCATGGTCTTGGACTTAATTACACCACATGCTTTAAAAATTTGTTCTCTCTTTCTCTCTCTAGATAGTTGCCCTATAGACTCCGAAAAACCACTGACTAAAAATATTTTTTAAGAATTGAACTTTTTGGGGTGATTATCAATGGTATTTATATTTGATTCAATTACTACATGGTCATTGTGTACAGAAGACAGCTGAATTTTGCATTTTTTTTAATTGTTGTGCTGGGGGTACATTGAAGCATTTAAAAAAGTTCTTACAGTATATCAAATATATCTTACTTGAATTCGTCCCCTCCTCCAATTTTTGCATGTTGACCCTGTGGCATTTCTGAACTCATTTGCTAGGTCTGGGAGGTTTTTCTTGTAAATTCTTTCAATATTCCATACACACAGTTATGTCACTTTCAAGTAAAACAATATTATTTCATCCTTTTCAGTGTGCATCCTTTTTGTTCATTATTTTGCCATACTGAACTCACTGGAACTTCCAGTGCTCAGAATAGTGAAAGCAGACATAGTTGCCTGTTCACTCTTTTAGAAAGAATATATTCAGTCTTAGTGTGCTGCTAATTATAGGTTTATGTATACACTATCAAACTGAGAAAATTACTTTATTTCTCAACTTGCTAAAAACAAATGTTGTATTTTGTCAAATGTTTTTTCTGAGTCAATTGTATGAGCATATGATTTTTCTTTTGTAGTTTGTAGATATGAAGACTACTTTAAAATTTCAGTGTTGAAACAACCTTATATATCTAATACACTCCACTTGGTTATTATGAAATATTATGAATTTAAATGATATTTTCAGCAAAATGCTAGATGGCACTGAAAGAATTTTTTGTTTAGGTAGAGCTTGGGTTTGAACTCAGGGCCTCATGCTTGCTAGACAGGCACTGTACCACTTGAGCTACTCCACAACCCTCTTTGAAAGAATTTTATATGACCATTAACATATTTGAAACAATTCTGGGCAAAAGAGTCATAAAATTGATAGTACATTTATTGTAATTTATTGAAGAAAATAAATCATTTACCTTTGTCCCATTTGTAACATTTGCCTGAGAAGTAACCTGATCATTGAATAGTTGTGTTTGCTAATCATATTTAAATGATCTTATAACAAGGGGTTAGAAGTTGCTTTGGCTAAACAGAACCCTGAATCTTCACTTGGGCCCAAGTGAGTTAACTGAAAACAGGAGAAAAGCTTGGCATCCCTCCAATACACTTCTCTCTCCTTTACTCTGAGTCTTGTTCTTGCAATCACCGTGGGTTATAGGACGGTCAGGACAAATGGTTAACATCTTTATGACAACTGACTAAAACCACCGCCCCCTCCCTGAGGAAAAGAACACCAGATCCTCACAGGACACATCACTCCACTAATGAGGACAATCACCTAAAATGACGAGGTTGCACCTTGGAGCAGGAATAATAATCTCATGGGAGCCAAGTTACTCTCCTAAAGTGATGAGAGCAATAAAAACTTCACTGGAACCCATTGCAGAAACAAAACTGAGATAAGGACCAACCAGGCCATGTGTTATCTGAGACTGTTTAATACTGCATGCCTCTGTTCCCCTGCCCAAATTCTTCCTCTTTTTGAGCCTAAAACTTATAGCTGTCTGTCAAAATGAGCCGAAGTTCTTATTTTGCTTCTTCCTGTGCATAACTGTGGTGTGCTGTGTTAGTAAATTGCTTTCTACTCTCATCTCTACTCATCTCTTTATGTGGAATGTTGGGATGAGTGGCCAGAACTGACATGTGGAACCCCAGGAGTTGGATCCCTGGCTTAGAATTCAAACTTTAGTTATGGTAATTCTGACTGCTTATAGTAATGAAGACCTCCCTGAGGTTTTCAAATTTTAGGATGACTGTTTTATTTTCACAAACCTTAACAAATTGTTTCTGTGGATAAGAAAAACTTAGGTGTATGAGTGGAACTTACACTCATACACCTTTTTAACTTCACATTTTTAGGAAACTAAGTATCATATAAAGTTTAAATTATCTAACTTGTCATAGGAAGAGATAACACTTAGAAAATGTTTAATATAAATAAACTCAATCCATTAAAAATTAAAATTTATGTATATATATTTTGAATTACTCAGAAAGCTATGTAACAAAATGTCCCCATTATATTAAAAAAGTTAGGGCTTCAGATTCATCTTGAATTATAACTGCATAGATTGAATGATGGTGGGCCCTTCAAAATTCATACTGGAATTTTTTTTGTTGTACTGGGGCTTGAGTTCAGGTCTTACACCTTGAGCCTCTTTGCCAGCCATTTTTGTAATTCATATTCACCTTCCTACTTCTTTTTTTGTCCTCCCCCTCTTGTATGTAACCTCCCCTTAGCATGTTCTATTTTTCATGGTATTGCTGTATTTGTATTAGGTCTATATTCCACATATGAGAGAAAACATGTGACTTTTGGCCTCCTGAGCTTGTTTAAATTTGCATAAGATGGTATTCTTCAGTTCCATTCATTTACTAGCAAATGACAAAATTTCATTTATCTTTGTGGCTGAATAAAATTCCATTGTATATAAATACCATATTTTCCTAATCTATTCATCAGTAGTGGGGAACATTTATGTTCTTTATAAATTACCAACCTCAGGTATTCTGTCATAGCATCTTATGTTCTTTGTAAATTATCAGTCCCAGGAATTCTGTTACAGGGCACAGACTAAGACATAAATTCTGTTACAGCATAAGATTAAAAAGCAGGGAGTTGCTAAATATAAATCCCTAAAAATGTAGAACAGTCTTTGAAACCAGGTAATTGATAGAGGCTACAAAAAGCCTAGATTACCAGCATTTGTGACAGTTCAGAAGAGGAGAGATGTACAGGGATTCTTCTTGATGATTATTTAAATAGTTGTGATCAAAAATGGACAGAAAACCTGCTCTGGTGAAGTCTTAGAAGGAAATGAGGAACATTCTTTTGGAGACTGGAAGAAAGACCATCCTTGATATAAAATGGCAAAGAAGTTTGCTGAATTGTTTCTGTGTCCTCCTGCTTTGTGGAAAGTAAAATTTAAGAGCAGTAAACTAAGATATTTGGCAGAATAATAAGCCAAACAAAGTGTTTGGGGTGCTGCATGGCTTATGTTAATCACTTATGGTACAATGTGGGAAAAAAGAAATAAGCTAAAAAATAGAGTTTATAATTAAAACAGAAGCAATGTATAAAGATCTGAAAACCTTTAATCTGGCCAGGCTTAAAAACATTAGGAAATAAAAACAAGAGTATGTCCAAAAATACTTTGATAGATTAGTATGAATAGAAGAAATTTATCCTACTATTTATTAAGGAAATGGGAGAATGGTCTGAAAGAGACCAGAGATTCTTCAAGGTTGCTAGTCCTACCTAGGCTCAGAGTGCCAGGACCTTGAACAGTATCAAAGGAAGGTTCCAGAGTACTCTTGGGGCCTGAACTCTGCCAAGAGCTGCTTCAAGTCTTTCTTCCCTAAATCCCATAAAGTGCTCCTTGGCCATGACTCAAGGGAGCCCAGTTGTTGCTCAACTGCCTCTCCACAGGGCACGAGCAATAAATTGTGGTGGCATCCATGTGATGATGATATTTCAGGTGTGCCAAATGAATGAGCTGTGGAAGCATGGCTTCCTTCAACAAAATTTCAAAGAATGAGTCTGCCAAGCTTGAGACCCAGGCAGAGAAATGCCACCAGGTCAGAGCAACTAGTGAGTACCTGCTGGTGAAGCAGCAGAGTGCTTCTTAGGACAATGTTTAGTGGAGCTGCAGACTAGGGCCAACCCCAAGTCCCCAGCATGGTAATGCCAACAGACTGTAATCTCAGCATCAGAAAACTGCAGGCACTTTACTTCAATTTATGAGAGGGGAGGAGATGCAGTACAGAGCTTGTATAGCATGCATGAGACCCTGGCTCAATCTTTAGCATGGAATAAAATGAAATCCAAGAGAACTGCTGTGTGGACCAAGCCTAACAAAGCCATGGAAGCAGCCCCCCTTGGAATTCAACTTCCGCCCCTGTGTTTTTGAAAGACAGGATATGGAGTCAAAGAGTATTCTCAAAACTCAAAATTTAGTGTTTTTCTGTTAAGTTTTAGATTTAGTTGAGACCTGCTATCCTTTTCTCTCTTACTTCTCCCTTTTGGAATTGAAATGTCTGTGCAATGCCTGTCCCACAATTGTACTTTGGAAGCACATAACTTGTTTATATGTATTTTGGAAGCCTTCAACTTGTTTGATTTCACAGGCTCACAGTTGGAGAAGGATTTGCCTCAAGACAAGTTGATGAATCATACTTTAAGTCTCATTTGTATCTTAATTAGGCAATTAGATGAGATACTGCACTTTCATTTTAAAGTTGATGTTGGAACAAATTAAGATTTTTGCAGCAATTGGGATGGAATGAATATATTTGTATATACAAATATACATTTGTATATGAGAAGATTATGAATATTGGGGGACAAATGTGAAAGTACAATGTATGGCTTAAATGATGATGTTCCCACAAAATTTTAAAATGGAACTTAATCCCCACTGTGATAGTGTTACAGGTCTTTTAGACAGAGTTGATCATGTGGGCTCTTCACTCATAAATAGATTATGGCCTTTAAAAAAGTTTTCAGGTGGAGTTTGGCTCTCTCTTACTGAGATTGTTCAAAATGATAAATAATCAGCTATTAAATTTGGATTTAATTATAAAATTTGACATTTTTAGCCCCAAACTTAGTGAAATATTGGCAATTTCATATGTCTGAATAATGTTTCTAATGTGGATGACTTGGCAGTTTTCTAAATGAATTTTATGGAAAAACTAAACCTATACTTCTCTACTATTTTCTTATATTTTTTTGCAAAAATTATAGCACCATTTCTTAATTGGGAGCTATAGTTGCAGCTTAGTAGTAATTCATTTATAACATAGAATTCCACAATGCAGAGTGTCATTTTAATTTTACTTGTTTATACTTATTTTAAATGTATTATAATAAGGCCTTTGGTTTATAGCTTTTCTTTCTTTCTTCTTGTTGAAATAAGAATACAAATATTAACAAATAAGCATGTTCAAAAGAAAGAATACAAGGAAAAATTAGTTGTCTTTTAATCAAAAATAAGCTAAGCTAGAAAAAATTGATTGATGGATTTTCTTGATAGCATTGCAAATGATTTGACAGAAGGAACACACTTAGACGAATTATATTTAGAATTTCATAGAGCATTAGATACAAGATAATGACATCTTAGTCATAGAATGAATTAAAATTGCTTACCTCTGAGTAAGTTCATAAGGAGAGAAAATCAGCACTGGAATCACAAGATAAAGATAATAATAACAACTTCCTCATAGAGCATTTAACTTCATCAAAACACTTTCACTTGCATTATTTCCTTTGATTCTCACACATATATTTTTAAAAACCCAAAAAATGCCATTTTTTGTAACTCACTTACTATTCTTCTTAAAGACTGACATTGCAAACAAAACAAATTTGCCAGTGCATTCAATCATGGTGCAGTGGTTCATGACAACAATAGACTTGATTCCATCCATTTCTTCCCATTTCTCCAGTTCTTCATGTAATTATGTAGGCAGTTTGCTAGTTGTCTTCATATTTAATCTATTTTACATGTGCATTTGGTTTATAAGCTGCACAATCTTTTTTGAGCTTAGGCAGCCTACCCCTGTATTTCTGTAGCTTTGCTATTTTCTACCTTCATTTATTTTTTCAAAGCTAGGAATTCCTAGGAATGCTTAATTCTGTACTTTTCTTCTTCTTCATTAATTTACTTAGATGCTTCCCCAAAACACAACTATTCCTTATGAATGTAGAATGTAATTATATTTTCTCCAGCAGGCCCACACTCACCCTTAGGCTATTCTCCTCTAATTTCAGTTTGCTTTGTTCCAGCTTCCAAATCCCAATGTCATTTTCAGCGGAAACTCCATTTTACTGTTTTCCCTTCTTTGCTGGCTGTTGTCCTATTTCCACTTAACATCTATGTTACTGAGCCAGCATTAAAATTTCCATTGAATGGAAATTAAAGTTCTGTGTCTTTGAGGCTGGTTTGGTCCTATTTGTTGGTAGTTTATATCTGCTTGTTTTTGGACAACTGGTATAAAAGGTTCTTTCTTGCCTTACCCCAGATGACAGAAGAGCCCTGCTCTGTTAGTCTCTGGAGAAATCACAGCTATCTCCAGCCACACAGTACATTCTGTAGAGATCTGGAACAACATTTAGAGCAAGTGTTCAGCTCTCCTTAGATCAGTTAAAACTCTTCTCTACCTCTATTCAAAGTCTTTTGGCAGGATCTTAGCCTTATAGTCTCATTTCACAGTGGAGTATTTCTCTCTTTCTCTCATGAAAACCAAGCCAATCTTCCACTTTCCAAGATTGTCAATCATTAGCAAGATCTTTTTAACCATGTCAATGACGAGGTCTTCTGCTTTTCCTACATGTGTTAGATAGGCTTCATTCATGAAAAGTCTTACCTCCGTTGACTTATCAAAAATTCATTTAGAAATTTTAGGTTTTTTGTTTTAACATGACACTCTTTATTTTAAGATTGAATTCTTTTACTTAATAATTTATATTTAAGATTTTCCCTTTATTTTTGTGGGAAAACAACTTTTAAATTTTTATATTGAATAATGTTTCATTATATGAATGCATTACATTTTCATAGAAGAGTAGTTTTAGGTTTTTTGTTTTAACATAACACTTTCATATGTAAATTCAAGTGTTCTGATAGAATGGAACAGTAAGCAAAATTTCTTGATCCTGGGAATTTTAACTACGTTAAATATTTTTCTTGAGTTTATCCATTAGGTTCCCACCATATATTGCTTTTCTCTATAAGTGCTGTAAAATTTGTGTATAATCCCCAACATATTCTTTTAGATTTATATTGTTATTCCCATTTTAAAAGGTTTGATTCATTTGTCATTTTTAAAAATCTTATTTCTTTCTCCCCCTCTGCCAAGGTCCTAGTAATTTCTTAAGAATAAGTATAATTATTGCATTCTTTCCCTGTCTATGTTGACCTCTGGGTCCTCTTTGAAATAGTTATCACCACTGCATTTCAATACTGTTCACTTCTCTGACCACCAGTTCTTTTTTATCAGGTTATTTTCTTTAATGAATCCCTTAAATGTTAACATTGATTATGATTTTCTTCTTTTTCTCTTTTTCATCTTATTTGTACCACAAATAAAACAAAAAAGCAAAAAAAAAAATACTCCCATTTTAAAAAGCTGGGAAAGTAGCTCAGTCATAGAGCAACTATCTAGCATGAACAAAACTCTGGGTTTGATTACAGCATAGAATAATTTTCTCCTCAATTTCATGATTAGTTTGTTGAGAATTCATCAGCTTTTTGTGGACAATTGATATATTATGTTTACTTCTCATCAAGCTATCTATCATTATAGTTCTTAATTAATTCTTCAGTTCCTTCGCACAACAATTCATTAGCTTCTCATTGCAAGTTCCCTGGGTAACTCATGTGTAGCCACTTTTAGCAAGGTGTACTTAGATTTGTGTTTGAAATCAGCTGTATGACAGTGATACACAAAATGAACTCTGGTGCCAATAGCATTGATATGGGAACTTCTCAGAAATGCAGATTCTCATACCTTATGCAAGACATTCTGACCATAATCTTGACTTTTATCAACACTCCTAATTGCTGCACAAGCACATTGGTGCTTGACAAGTATTTTATGGTGGTTCTGTTACAAACTCTGCCAATGTGAAGATATTCAAGTCCTGGGGTACCAAGCATTTTTATCAGTTCCATAAAGAGAAAACTCATTTTCATTTGTCCCTATTCTGCCTTCCCTCAACTTATTTGCATTACAAATTATCTCCATGGTCCACTAAGATTATTTATCCAGATGAACTATTGATGTGCAACAGATTCTTCTTCCCTTTTTATAAACTAGGAAAAGTACTGGAAGTTTAAAAAATGATATTTGATTTTGATTATTTGTTTTCTTTTCACATTTCCTAGGTTTCATAAAAGCCCAGTTTGAGTCTGATCAAATAAATACAATGTATTTTCTTGATATGTACATTCAATAAATTGCAATGATCTCACAAAAATTCCATAATTATGAATCTTAGGTCAAATGTGTTTTCAAAAATCTTAACATAATTTAACTTGAAACTTTTGTGGATATCTCATCATAATGGCCACTGAATTTGATTTTTCAGATGCGAAAGACTCCATAAACCTGATTCCATAAACTATGGATTTAATGTTGTAGCTCTAACAGCAATAACCAGAGCATCACCTGTGGACTTGTGAAAATGTAAATTATGTCATCCTGTCAAAAAAATTGAATGTACTTATTTTTTTGGCCTGGGAAAGAATGATCTGTGTTTTCATGATTCATCTAGAACAATTGTAATGCATATTAAACTCAGGAATTATTCTGTCTGAAACATTTACTCTGATTCTATTTTCCTTGCTAGTGCTTGGTTGAGATGTGGTCGTGATATACACTCCTAGTCATTGAGAATGAAAACATTTACATTACATGGAAGTGAACTTATGATAAAAGATTTTGTTGAGTAATAAAAATATGAGAGATAGATAGTAAAACTGTTCAGTTTTTTTATCTGCTGTAATTGATAAATACTACTATTCAAAATTCTTCATGCTTTACTACAGATAAAATTGAATAGTTGGCAAAATTGTTAGACTACCTTTTCTGCAAATTCACACACTTATACTGATGATTTTAAGTTCAGTTTTTACAGATATTTTATTTTTTAAGTTATAAGTTCATAAAAATAAATGGTTATACTTTGATATATATGTACATACATATTATATATATATGGTATCCCATTTATGAAATATATTAATGTAAATATATGAAATGCATATATTCTTACTTTTTTTGTGGTGCTGGGAGGAAACCCTGGTCCTCGTGCATGTAAGACAAGCACTTTACCACTGAGCTGCTCCCCCAGCTCCCATGTTCCTAAAATCAAAAGGAAGTATTTAGGAGTACAAATCAATAGTTAATGTGACTCAATTACCTTGACCCTAAGTGTCCTCATAGTTATAAAACAGTTTCTATGTTGCAAAACTGAGAAACAAACTTAATTGTAGAGTGACTCTACTGCCACATATTTCATGGAGCAATTTTTCTTTCTCTCTTGGCTTATTACTTTAACTGCCTGAGTATTATAACTGCTCTATAATTTCATTTCTGGAGGAACATTATAAGAGTAGATTAATGCTTGTAAACAAAAAGAGGAAACAATTTCTTTTTATAAGTAGCAATAATTAATTCTTCACCTGCTTTTATGAATTCTTAGAATACTTCATATTTTATATTCTCTTCTTACTATCCCAGGTATTAAGGGATCAATTACATGAAAAATTTTTCAATATTTATTAGCCCAGTTTTCTGGTTGATGGCAAGAAAATATGGAAGTGGAAGACTGATAAACAATATAATGCTTTTCAATTAATATGGGTGGTGCTTATGAAAATAATCTAATTCACTGTTCTACAAAGAGTATTTGATTATATGATATATGATTATGAAAGATAGGTATTGTGAATTTGCCTATCATGCATTGAAAATTAAATCTCAGCTAGCTCACATTAAAAATTTTCAGATAATAGATGAATTCTTACCTTCCCTTTCCTGAAGTCTTGTGGATACTTCTGAAAGTTCTATGTCAGGAGTCAGCTGGTATAGTTTTTAAGAGAGAATAATAGAATTCACTATTCTCCCAAAATTAATTGCTGTGCCTTTGAAAAACTTAAAATCTTCATGCTCATTATAACATTTTTTGACAGACTTTCACTATATTGTGGGGAAATAGGAGATTGTTTTTGATCTCTTTTTATGAAGTGACGTGGTTAAAGCAGAAAAAGAATAAGGGAGTTTTGACACCTCATCCCCTACTTTATTCACCAAACTACATAATCTTCCCCTTTGCTCAGTTTGATTTT
This sequence comes from Castor canadensis, assembly GCF_047511655.1. Lineage (NCBI taxonomy): Eukaryota > Metazoa > Chordata > Mammalia > Rodentia > Castoridae > Castor > Castor canadensis. The sequence goes on from NC_133388.1 coordinate 76,327,968, forward strand.
CCTTTATTGAATTTTGCTTTCTGTGATGTTCTCATTTCCCTTATTAGATTAAATCAAATTGTTCTTACCCATCCAACATTATCCCTTTGGGAGAGTAAAATTCTGTTTCCCGAGAGAAAAACGTAAAGAAAATCTACTTAGAGAAGATTACTCAGCCGCCGTTATTATCCGTTTCCAATTTCCTTTTTACTTTACAGAGTAAGTTTGACTCATTCCCCAATGGCAAACTTTCTTCCCTTCCTCTATGTAACAAGAATAAGGACAGGTCATCTATAATAGATGACTTCTAATGTAAAGTGCAGAAACTCAGGATTGATATGACGTTATATATGACAGGCCAGAAAGACTCTCAGGTTATTGCTTGTGCTTGCAGCTACTGCCTTTGGAAACCACAAAACTATCCCACTGAACCAAGAATTATTTAGGAAATTCTATTAGACCATTTAACTGACACACAGGTGATGTTCTTTTAGTGATTATGACGGAAGTGTTGAGGGTCTGTCACAATAAGGACATGAAAGCAAAGCAACTTTTTCTATAATGCTTTGCATTTTATTTCCTTTCTGCACAGACAGGAGAAATTTTAAGGTATGCAACCTCAGTGAAAATCAGGTTTCTGTTCTTTACAAACTGCTGTTTAAACCACAACACACAGATTTGCATGGAATTTCTTTTTTCATGTTTCCAAAATTGCTCAAAAGCTGGTCAACTTTTCATTGTATTGCAGATGAAAAAAAAAAGCACTGTTTTGTTCCAAATTAAAACAAGTACACAGAGAACCTAATGAATTGTGGATTTAAATACTTTCTTTTTCTATGTGTAAGTGTTTTCTAGCCTAGCATCTTAAATTCTCTTGAGGTCACCCTGTCAGCATCACTTCTGTGGCCTGGATTTAGTTGAATCAATCCTAATTGCAATTCTGCACAGGTCTGGTCCTCTGTGGAGATTGTAGATGAATGACAGTGCAGTGGCAGGAAAGATAAATATGCTGGCAAATAAGATCCTGGCTCTCCACAGAGGATGGAATAAATTACTTCACCAATAGAGTGGAGGTAATATGTTGGAGAAAGAAAGTGAAATCGAAGCTAGCTTAATATAAGGTTTGTTAAAGTTAAAAATAAAGCATTTTAGGTTTCAGAAAAATACTCATAGTGATCCTTTCTACACATTCCATTGCTCTGGCCCATGAAAAATAATCGCACACTAATTCTGTTTATGCAGATGACAGCCTGACCAATTTTAATTCATGTGGCATTCTCTGATAGCTGAAGGCCTGGTGGTAGCTGTGGTGTAGCATATTGATCAGTAATTTGATAAATACACAAAATGGCACATTGAGCTTTAGGTGCTTCATGCAAAATGTATTTAAATGACCTTGATTAATTAGAGTGCATAGCTGCAAGGCAGTACCTTATGAACAAGAGCCAGTTTGTCAGTACAGAGATTTATGTAGGTTTATTACAGAATATTAGAAGAGACTTGCACACACATATTATAAGTCAAGGAAGTAGACCTTGTCAAGAGAAAATCTTACTTTTACATTGTGAGGATTATTTTACTTTTCCTATTAAATTAGTCCAATAGTTTAATGTTTATAATTAATTTCACAGATATTATTAAACTAGATGTAGTTTAATACAAACATGTATTTTGTTAGAATTACAAAATTGGCCCAAAATTTTAAAACAAGCTTTACATGATTATCTTCATCATATTTAAAGGTGCGTACAAAATTCTTCAATTCTTTCTTTTGTCTTAACGTCTTATAGCTACATGAAGTTGCAGAATTACATGCTATTCCTGAATAATATATATTTATGGCTTACCGTTACAAATTATGTTAAGTACATTGTGTTTACATCTTGAAATAAATATAGACTTCATCAGTAAAGTTTTGGTTTTCATTGCATTATCTGAAAACGATGGTTAGACAAAATAAGTGGGATATTCCAAGTATTCACAGATACAATACTTCAAAAATTTCTAAAATAACTCTTCCTGTTTTACTTGGCTCTGTACTTCCATGACCATACTGGAAGTATACTGGCTAATAAGTTAAAAATAGCAGTAGCATATTTTACAGAAGTGGCTTCTGTTTATCTTTTGCTCATATAATCTTGCCACTCCTTTGAAGTATGTTGTTCTTATAAACATTAGTAGAAGTTTCTGGAAGCAAAGTAAGCAGGGATTGTGAGATAAGATTTCTATGTAAAAATTCAAAATCTCTGAATTGAGTTTAAGCCCAGATGAACTGTTCCTAACAGCACTGGGTGCTACCCTTGTTCTGGGCTTCTTCAGGATACATATCAGGTCCTCTGAAAGAAGTCAAGCACAACTGATATATTGTCTACATTTCAATGCAGCATTCACATATGCTAGAAATTTCCAGGCATACTTCAATTTGGGGTAAAATTTGCACCCTGCAAAAAGAACGTGTGAATTAAATTCTTCAATAACAATTCAAAGTCAATATCTTTTTTTCCCAATTTCAAGTTCTAGTTAATTTGGACTACCCAATCCACTCAGAGCATCTTTAACTGAACTTAGGTATGTCAGGTACAACTTCCACTGACTCTCCAAAATCACACTTCTTCTCACGTAGTTACTTAACAGCTTCAGAGAGCTGCCAGAGACTATTTCAATTTGGTTTTCATTGTGAGAGGTATGGTTTTGAAAGAATAGATTTCTAAAAAGAATTTTAAAAAGCTGTCAGGAAAACTTTTCTTGGAGACTTATATTCTGTCTCCCAAAATCACTTACTATAATTTTTGAATATTTTAAACCAAGAGAAGACCTAAAATCTTAGGAAAGCCTAAATCTTTGGTAAAGATGAGTTTATGAATATTAATTATAATAGAGTGTTTTTACTATGAATTCTACATAAGAATGTGTGCATATATGTATGTATATATATGATATAGTATGGTGATTCAAGACAACAAACAAGATATATAGGTAAAGATATTCATTTGAGACTAACTAGCTAGATGTCCTACTGTTTGCAACTTTAAAACATAGGACTAAAAATGTAATCACTTATAGAAAGTATTCTTGTGGGTGTTAGAAGTACTCCCATGAAAATCAGTATGGAGTTTCTTCAAAAGACCACAACTAGAACCATCATATGGTCCTGCTATATCACTCCTGAGAGTATAACTGAAGGAATGTAAGTGACCAAACAATAGAGATACTTGCACACCCACATTTATCATGTCACCATTCACAATAGCCAAGATATGGAACCACCATAGGTATCTACCAAATGATGAATGGATAAAGAAAATGTAGTATATAGACAATGGAGTTTTATTCAGTCATAAAAGAACAAAATTATGTCATTGGTAGGAAAATGGATGGATCATCACATTAAGCAAAATAAGCCAGACTCAGAAAGACAAATATTGCATGCTGTCTCATATGTGAAATTTAGATTTCAAAAAAGAAAATGAAATGAAAGTGGAAAGAGGACTATTTTGGAAGAGGAAAGGGACCAGTGGAAGGAGGAGGGAGGAGAAGAAAAACATTATGGGGGGACAAATATGATTAAAGTACATTATATACATGTGTGAAAATGTCATATGAAAACCATGATTTTGTATAATTAATATACGCTAACCAAAATTACAAAAATTACTTCCAGATAAAAACCATACAACCATTGTAAAAAATCACAAAAGTGGAATATTTGTGAAATTTAATACAAAATTGAAAAGATGAGTCATATGAAGAAGAAATCAGATTGAGTGAAGATGAAAGTAATTTGTTATCTATCTTGAATAAAGATCATATCTGCATGTTGGCCTACCTTTTGTAGTCCATAAAAACAATTTAGGGAAGTAGTACTTGGATAAAAGAAGATTGGCTATTTTTGATAGCTCTTGAAGCTGGCAAACAGATATATGACAGACTACTCATCCTATTTTCTCTAATTTTATATGCATTTGAAAAATGGCCATAAGCTTATAATGTCATTTGCATTTCCTTTCTTGAGTTGTCTTTCCATATTTGTTTGTTTTTTCTTTTTTGGAGATATGGTCTCATTATGTAGCTATGGCTGGCTGCAACATTGGCTATCCTTCAACCTCAGACTCCTGAGGGGTTCCAGGTATTTTTCAAAGTGCCCAGCTTGTATCTATGATTTTAATGGGAATGTCTTTGTTTTTCTTAGTCATTTGTGCAGCTCTTTGTAAACTGAAGAAATAAACCTTTTTTAATATTTAAAAAATTCAGTCTGACATTTGGTCTCAGTACTTTTAAGTATACCAAAAATTAAAGGTTTTACATTGCCAAATTCAAAAAACTTCTCAGTATAGACCTTTAATCTATTTTAACTCAACCTTAACCAAATTGAGTAGAAAACCCTGGCAAAACTCATGAGTAAGCAAAATAATTTATAAGATATTTTAGTTATATCATTGAATAAAATATTAGACAAACTGTGAAGAATCAATAAATAAGTCATTGATAGATGGGGTTCACCAGATGCATCAACACTAGCTGTGGTGCTTGTGCAGATTCCTGCCCTAATCCTGGCTTCTGAGTCAGTACTCAGGAGAAAGAGGCCAGAATCTCTATTTTTATGGAACACCTCAAAGTGAGACTGATGTACATTCAATTTTGATATCCACACAGTACTTTTTATCCAAGAGAGTTCAGTTTAGAACATAGAACAATGAGCAAATTATCTCATTGATTCTTTTCAGCGCTATCATTCTTGACAGATCAGGACACGGTATTACTGAAAAATCTCAAAGCTGATGCTCTGAGTTCAATCTCCACTGAAAAAAAAATTTCTTTCTGATATACAGAAAACTATACTGCTCTACTTCCTTCAATTTTGAGGAAAATTGAAGTAGTTGACTTTATATTATGAATATCAATTTGGTTCGCACTGTATAATTTGTTATAGAAAAGTAGAATTTAAAGAAGGTGTGCTGAAAATATAAATGTCCGAATAAAAAGAGAATCTGAAACACAATTGGCTGTATTGAAATTATAAAAAAAATCCATTTGTATGCCCAGTCTTGCCCTTTTTTATAAATAACATGAATCTGGTAGTAGTTATAGTATAAGTAGCAGTTAGAAACTTGAATTTTTAAAACAATTCTTCCATGCCAAATATACTCCTTTATTTGATCTTACATACTTATGTACATCTACAGAGTGAAGAGGGGCTGGGAATAGAGTTCAGTGGTAGAATGCTTGCCTAGCATGCACAAGGGAGGCTCTGAGTCTGATGCTCAGCACTGCAAAATAAATAAATGATAAAAATTTAAAATTAACAAACCAGGGAAAAGGAAGATTCAGAGTATTTTAGAAGTGCTACCTTTGTTCTCTGATCATATTTCTGTTCTCTCCTTCTTTTTTATTTTTTGGTGGTCCTGGAGTTTGAACTCAAGGCCTCATGATTTCTAGGCAAGACCTCTACTACTTGAGTCACATCCCAGCACACAGTCTGCTCATAGTTAAAGACCTTATTAATTTCCACAGCTTCAGTCATCATGCCTAGTATACATCTCCAACCTTATTCCCTCGAGAGATAGTACCACTTCTGTGAACATTGTTAGGTTTTTCTGCTTGCTTACTTTTCCATTTTTCAATTCTGTATATTTAGAATCAGATTCCTGACCTGCCACCCACTTTTAGCTTGCTTATGTTCAAAGAAAAACTTGAGGTAAAATAAATTTAACAAACTTTCTTTGAGTAAAAGAATGATTCATGAATTGGGTAGTATACAGAACCAGAGAGGTTGCAAGTGGTCCTTGCTGAAAAGTGTGGAGTATTCACAGACAGAATGATATATGCATATATGGAAATGTCACCATGAAACCCTCTTTACAACTATTATAAACTAATTAGAGCATTTTTAAAAGGAAATAAATTGACTAGTTACAACTAGGCATTTCCTTTATTTGACAAGTTCTTATCATTTGGCTGTCTGTGATAGGCTGGAGCTCAACTACTTATGATTGATTGACACTTGACTATCTGTTAGAAGAAAATATACTTCTCAATTAGGTTTCCATACTAATCTTGGCTGCATTGCATAGGTACTAGAATACAAGGAGACCCTCAGGTGAAGTTTAATTTAGTACCAATTTCTCTTAATGTCAGCAATGTTCTTCAAAGCATGTAACCCCTAAGTCATGACCTGAACTTCGTTTGTTCTTCATTCTGACTAACCTACTAATCATTCACTATTTCCTGGTAACTTTTTTTATTCCTCTATCATTGGTATTTTACTCAAGGTTGTTCTTTTTTTGACACTGTTTTAGGTATTGTCATCTCTGACTTATATTACCATTATATTTCTACCTGTTTCCTTGACTTGAGCCTTATTATTTACCAAATTTCTCACTTTGTTATAAGATTAGTCATGTGAATTACTTTTATAACATTTTATGTAACTCAAATGTCTTCAATGACTACCTAATTTCTTCCATTACTAACATACAGCCAATTTTTGAAATCATCTATGCAAACATTATACATCACAGACTTTTGACTGACTAAATCTTTTACCATCTCCTGAACAAATTTTACTTTTGGACCTTTCATTTTCTCACTAAATTCATTCTCTTTCTATTATCTATCACAACCTATCTCACAGTAGAATACTACTATCATTTGGGTCCAATTCAAACCCCAACTATCTTGTATCACTATTTATCATTATAATTTTATGCACCTCTTTGTATGAATCTTTATTTACATCAGAGAATCTCCTAGGGCCAGAAGCATATTTTATATTTATTCTGATTATGAAAGCTTAGAAAACACTGACTTGTACTATTTGATATAACTCTTTAAGTGGATACAATGACTTCCTAGTCTTTTGCTACCCCCTACCTACACAATTCATTGTTGTCAAATCAATTTTGGAGAGTACCACTTTGCCTCATAAATCATTTTAAAATTCTTTTTTAAAACTTTTTCTGAAAATTTCATTTTCTAAAAAACATTCTGCCCACTTGTTTGTTAGAAGCTCTTCATCACATGCCTTTAGTGTCCTTTTGCAGTCTTCTTCTCCCTTCTCTCCTACAAACAATATATGCTTCATGGGCAATAAACTGCTACCTTCTATTTTCCTCTACTACAAAATGCAAAATACCCAGTTGCACATCTGTCAAAGCCCAACTGAAAGGCAACCTTCATGAAAGTGTTGCTAATTCTCACAGCCAGTTATACTTTAATCTGCCACAATTCTGTGTCATTTCCCATCTCCCTGCCCTGCTCTTATTAGGTTCACTTTGCTTTTATTTCATTTATGACACTGATTTTTTCTGAAATGCACTCTACTACCATTTTACTTGTTCTAAGATCATTCTTTAACCCTTTGTCTTTTTTAGGTTGCCTACTTCTTGAAAGGAGGAACATTTTCTTCATTTTTCTACTTTCTACAGTGGCCCATACTCTGTATTTGGTACATAGTAGGCACTGTTAATAATTTTGAATTTGAAAGCAATAGTATGATGAAAAATTGACCACTTACTTACAAAGCTACAATTATTCTGATAACATTTTAGTAGTTACCTTTCTTATCATTCAGCACAATAAGGAACTTATTTTGATTCATGGTTTCGGTAGTTTTAGCTCATTGTAATCAGGAATGCAAGACAGAGAAGAGCAGCTCATGCCATGGTGGCCAGGAAGCAGAGGGTGAGAAAACCTCCACACTTGGGCTTTCCACTTTTCTCCTTTTAGTCCATTTGTATCCCCAGTCTATGAGATGGTGCCACTTGCTTTTGAGGTAGGTCTTCCCCCATTATTTAATCTCTCTGTAAATACCCAGACATATGCTTTATTAATCCACTGGGAACGTCACAATCCAATCAAGTTGACAATTAAGATTTTCCATCAAAAATTTTAATGGATTACTTTGAATTCAATATACTTAGAAATGATAACCCAAACTTTTGTGACATTGGCAGTCATTGAAAGAACTCGAAATCTTTTGGTGAAATTCAATTTCTACTTTGGATACATTTGTGTCTATGTGTTATTTGCTTAAATATCTATACAGTAACTTCTAGCTTTTAACTTCTAAATGTTACATTGTAAATGCAAAACACATGCAAAGTTTTATGGAAATAAGGCAACATATTTAGTTATTGCTTAAGTAGCTCTGTTTTGAGTATTTGTAGATTGGGCTTGCCCTAACATCTATGCATCAACATATGACATATATGTATATATTTCATAGATAGATGTAGATATAGATATAGGAAAGAGAGAAATAGATATCTAAAAATATTGAGGAGGAGATAGATAGATAGATAAATGAACACTGATATACAGATGCACAAAGGAAAATAAACATCCTCTGGTTTTTATGTGCAGTAATTTTGATCTTATAATATTTTATCATTTTTTTTGAAAAAAAATCATTACAGCACAGTAGAGAGAATTCACATAAATAATACCACTTTTAATTTTCTTCTTAAAATGAAAGATGAATTTTAATAGCATCCAAATGAATTATAAACAAGCAAAACGACTAATAGTAATGTCAACTAACCTAAAATTCATAGAATGAAAAACTGATAATCTCAAGAGATGTAAAAAAAATCAATAAGATATAAAAAGAGTTTGAATTCAACCTTCATTTAGAAAAAAATATTACACTTAATGGTTAAATATAAGTGAACATTTGTTTAAATGGGGAATAAATTTGTGTACAAAATAGCAATGCAGAAAATTGACTTATAGAAATGTTGCAAAAGCAGTGTAAAACATCCCCTTATGTCTGTCTTTCACTCTAATCCCTCAAAGGCTAACATTTCACATATTTTTACTTGAGAATTTGTTCTGGATTTCTTTGATATTATATTCATTTAATTCCTTTATCTGATATATTTATAACTCTACTTGCTTTATCATCCAGGATACATTTGTTTCTTTGTTCAATCCTAGAATGCAATATAGAAGTTTCAGGAGTAGTAACTCATTCTATTTATTTTTGCCTTGATCCTGTGGACATATAATCCATATAGTATGTTCTAAAGTCCTTTTGTTTAGTTGCAAACCTCTCAGATCTTCAGAATGTTTATGTGGTTCATGTGAAGTACATTTAATATTTTATCCTTCAACCATAAATAATTAAAACCAACTGGATTATTTATCCATTCATTTATGAATCAATAAGATAACATATTTCCAAAATTAAGGATTTTAGGAAAAGGCATTCAGAAATGTGATATCATTCTCCCTTTCAAACTCCATCTTTTCCATACCAGGCTACTCTCCATGTTACAATTTCATGGGCTTCTGGGTTTGTCCTCTTTGTGTTTACCTTTGCTCAACTAGGCAGGTCCATGTATATTTTCCTTCATTTTTGGAAATGACCCCATATCAGTTTATAAGGATGTCTCTATTTTTTACAGCTCTATAGTACCCTTTTGTGTTGACATCACAGCTCATAAACCACTTGACTAAGTACATGTACATTAGCCAGTTTTCAGTATTACTCAATTTAAACAATGAAAACATAAAACTTGTATATATACCTTTCCACAGTTGGATGTATTTCTTTAGTGCAAGATTTTAGCACTGGAATTACTGGGTCAAGGATTAACATATACACAACTCTTGTATAAATTGGTATTTTTGTCATATTGTATGGAAGTTCTGATTCTTTCACAGTCTCATCAACATTCTGTGTTTTATTTATCTTTTGGTAACCTGATAAGTGAAAATTAGTAACTCAGTATAGTTAGTATTTTCATCTCATTATGATTTTAATTTAACACTTTTAAATGTCAGGACATTTTTATATATGTTTTGTGAATTAGCTCTCCCTTTTCAGTAGTCTTTAATGTTTTCTAAGGCTTTTTTGTATTTAATTAAAAATACATGAATGAATTTGTCAGTCCTTTATTGTGTCTGGAATTTGAGTTATAACTACAAAGATATTCTCTACACCTTGGTAATCCACATGGTTAATGTAAAGCAAAGATATGATTTTATCTTTTTTCTCAACTACCTAAACAATTGTTTCATCCTCATTTCCAAAAATGTCACCTGCGTATCAGTTATTCAGTGTGCTACATTCAACATATGGTAATATTTCACAGGTAGTTATATCAACTTCTGGACTATGTTTTCTTTCATTTGTCTATCTACCCATGAGCTGATACCATGTAGTTTTAATGACAGTGGTTTTCTAATGCTTTAATATCCAATAATGTTAGTCACCATTCCAACTACTTAAAATAAACAATTTCTAGTTGTGAAGGAATTTCATATTAAAAACCAACTAAGGTGCTCAGCAAAATGTATTAGATCACATGAATAATAGAAAAATTTAAAGGTCAGAAGCAAACAAAAATATAAATGTTCATCAAAGGAATGAAAATATTCAACATTATGAATTAAATTCATGTTCCTCTTGTTAAATTGTCAAAGATTTAAAAATTAATATTTGACAGCACTGTCAAATGAATGCTCAAGGTAGGAGATGTTTTTAATACTGATGGCTCAAGGGACTTAAGGTAGAATGATGAAAAATATTATAACCAATTGGGGTTATAATACATATATACATGGAAATATCACAAGGAAGCTCCTGGGTAGCTACCTGTATCTCAAATAAGAAAAAATGTCATTTTTTTTCTTTTTTCTTCTACAAAATTGGATAACATGAGGGCCAAGCTGATCCTGCAGGGGGAGGCTTGGGGATGTGAGCAGGGATGGATAGTACTAGTGGGAGGTGATGGCATTGTTTCCATGCATATATTCGGGTATTACAACCCAAATTGCTTCATCTCTTCTAGTCCTCTTCACTTAAGTACAAGAATGTTTTGCACTCTTGCTTGTTATGGCTAAAAATGTCAGTTACTTATATGGTCAAAAAAGAATTGCATAAATAGACTATCTTTACATGCTAAAACACTATGTTACATGAAAAATTACAATAGGAGACTTTAAGAGCCTAATATAATGGCCCTTTAATATAATCTTCAAAGACTCTATGTATTATTAATTCTTATTTAGTGGATTCTGCAAACATTTGAAATATTATTAAAAATATATTTAATATTTGAAAGATATGGAAAGCTAATTATTTCACAAATATAGAGTTTGATCACAGTTTCAAAAAGGAACATAAGTATCTACTAACAAAAATATGTATGAGTGTATATGTGTACCTATGGACATTTAATAACATATGCATGTGCACGTATGTGTCTATGTGATTACGTGTGTATGTTTCTATGAGTCTGCCTTACTTTCTCTCTGCTTCTTTCCCTCACTTCTAGTATTAGTACTGCCTGAGCTCCAATAAGCCTGACCCTATTAGTCTATCCTCCAACATTTTTTAATATTATCATCTATTTACATTACTATATTCTGTCATTTCCACTATAGTAATGTTCTTCTTAATGGTTTTCTATGCTTTCACATACAGGAGAGGAGAATTTCTTTTCCTCCTCCCTATTCTTCTCGTAAGTACTCTGGGTGTGGTTCTGCAAATTGGAGATGAAAGACAAAGTAATAAAATTGAAGCTATTAAAAATTACTTGCATGCATACTGCACTTTCAAGTGTGAATGTTCCAAGATACATAACTCAAATGTCAAGTTAGAAAAGGGCTTATTGAGAATGCTACAAAAGGAACAATTTTTATGGGAGTGACAAGACAAAAGGAAAGGTCTTGGAGTTTATAACAGTAACATATTGCACAAAGGCAAATATGTGGGAAAACTAATGGCTAGTTAGCAAAGTTCATTTTGAAATAAGTGTCAGCATTGTCTTTGGATATTAACTTTTGTCTTTTCTGATAGAAAAGAGAGGAGAAAAACTATAAATTTAAGTGAATGGTGGAGAGAAAGTAGTTTTTCTATCTGCTCCTTCTCAATTGCCTTCTGCTTAAAATAATTCTTATGCCCCAGTGCATGTTTTGTGTACACATATTCTTCCATACATATTTGCCCTTATAACCAACTTCCATACAATAAATATAATTACTAAATCATACTGCTGTTTAAAACTTCCCATAGGCTTTTAAAATTAAATATATTTCTTGTCTTTACACATTGCTACATAATTTCCTCCTTCCTACATTTTGTTGACCTCATCTGAAGCCTTGCTTTCTTGATCCTTTTTAGAATCATACAGGCTTTCTTTTTGACTTCTGAGCCTATTCTTTTGTCAGACTATGAAAGTTCCCTTCTTGAGATATTTCAATGGCTTAACAACTTCAAGAAGCAGTATTGTCTCAATCTTGACCATCTTTTTAAAGCATTCAAACCATGCCCTAGATTGACTATTGCATTTCCTCGTTTTATATTTTTGGTAGCACTTGCCTTTGATGAAAGTATATTATTGCTACCATAATCATCCTCCTATGTTCCTCAAAACTTAAATGTTTAAGCTCCAGGAAAGACAATTATCAGACCTTAGTTTTTTAAGAAGCCTCCATATTGTTTTCCATAGTGGTTGTACCAGCTTACATTCCCACCAGAAGTGTATGAGGATTCATTTTGCCTGTATCCTCACCAATATTTGTTGTTGGTGGTGTTCTTGATGGTAACAGGAGTGAGGAAGAATCTTAGTGTGGTTTTGATTTGCATTTCCTTTACGGCCAGGGATGGTGAGCATTTCTTCATGTGTTTTTTGGCCATTTAGATTTCTTCCTTTGAAAGAGTTCTGTTTAGTTAAGCTGTCCATTTCTTTATTGGGTCATCAATTTTTGGGGAGTTTAGTTTATTGAACTCCCTGTATATTCTGGTTATCAGTTGTTTGTCTGATATATAGATAGCAAAGATTTTGTCCCATTCTGACAAATCATCTTCAATTTAGAGATCATTTCTTTTGTTGTCCAGAAGCTTTTTAATTACATGTAGTCCCATTTCTCAATCCTTTCTCTTAGCTGCTGAGCCACTTGAGTTCTACAGAGGAATTCCTTGCCTATACCTATTGCTTTCAGTGTCTACCCTGCTCTTTCCTGTACTAGCTTCAAGGTTTCAGGTCTGATATTAAGGTCCTTAATCCACTATGAGTTGTACTTGTACAGGGTGACAGCATGGATCTAGTTTCAGTTTTCTGCAGAGAGATAACCGCATTTCCTAGCAACATTTATTGAAGAGGCATTCTTTTCTCCATTGTATGTTTTTGGCAACCTTGTTGAAGATTAAGTGAGCATAGTTTCATGAATTCATATCTGGGTCCTCTATTTTGTTCTACTGGTCATAGAGCTGGGATGGGGGTCTGGGGTGTGCCAAATAATGTATATAAATGTAAGTAAATGCAAAAATTATAAAATAAGATAAAATAAAAATCCAGACCTTAGAACACTCGAAGTGAAGGCAGGGGGTATGTGGAGCGTTTTTCATAAGAATGATAGCTATTGTGATACCTGAGTTAGAAAGATATTTCTTGTTTCTATGAAGAGTCCCCATATATTGTCAATCCTGTGTTTTCATTTTATGAAAGAAGGTAGATTTCCTTATGGCTTCTAAATTTAGACTGGTTAGAGCTCTTTCTCTGTGTTGAATTTTGTGACTAGTGTGGTGAAATGAAAAACATTCTTTAAAAATTGAGTAATTTCCAAATACTCAACAAAGTCTTTTTAAAAAATAGTTACTTCAGGAATCATAAGTAAATATTAAATGTGAATAATTTAATATCATTTTCAGATATAAGGGTATAACATATCGATTAATAATACATGTGTATGCAGCATTATAATATGCCAGGCATACTTCTAACAACTTTACATCTATCAACTCATTTAACCCTGAAACTCTCTTGAGGAACTTGACATTACTTTTCTGTTTTACACATGAGAAGCTAATATTCAAGGGAGTTCAGTAACATGCCTTAGGATAAAATTAATAAGTGCAGATCATGTCCTATGCTTAACAAACTACACACATTTCTTCCTTATTCTTAAACTGTAGTAGACTAAAATAAAAAGAAAACAGGATTAGATGAGACAGACTGAGGAACCCACCAATGCAGAAATTAAAATTTGAGGCAATAAATATCAGATTCACAGTACATAAATAAACCTGAAATTTCAACTGTTCTTGAATGCATAGTAGGTGGAGAAAAAAATAGTGAAAAAGAGTAGAGTGGAGAATAGTAAAAGAGGATGATACATGTGAATATACAATCATGAATGTTAGCTATTATATAAAAATCACAAGATAAAGCAGAAATTTTCTAAAAAATCAGATAATTTAAATCTCATAATGACCACATAGATTCTGGAAGTTTTATGTTGTTAAATGATAACTAAACGAAAAAAGGTACACACATACATAGTCAAAAGTAAAGACTTGTGAAAAATTCTTAAGTAAGACAAGTTTACTTAAAGGAAAATAAAATATTTTCAGGAAGATTTTTTAAAGCAATGAATAAGAAAGATGAAACATTCTGTCCATAACTTTGAGTAAAAGCAGTGACTACAATATAAGAATTTATTTTATCTCTGACTCAGTAATCATCCAGATGCTGTATTTAATGATAAAGACTCAAAAGACAACATTTGTGTTGTTATTAGTCATTCAAAAACCAAAATAACTCAAAAATGAAGGCTGCAAAACTATGAGTTGAAGATATGTACTAAAATTAATTAAAAATATAAATACTTGGTAATACCATTAATCTCTAATTATAAATGAGGGTGCTGATAAGCATAAGTAAATAACCTTAACTTTGTAAAAATATCATTTTGAAGTCAGACAATATTTCTTTAGTTTTTATGATATTTACTAGTTAATTTTCTTATTGTTTGCTGGGTGGGGGTACATTGTGGGATTTACAAAAGTTCTGTGTGTGAACTGTTTTTCATAATATTGTTGTATTTGTATTAGGTGTATATTCCACATGTGAGAGAAAACATGCAGCTTTGGGCCTTCTGAACCTGGCTAACTTCATTTATTTATGACCAAAACTGTTTTGCCTTAGATCATTCTATAACTGTCCCTTGTTTACCTTTGTTTACATCATATTGTTTAGCATGCTATCTTTAACAAGATATCATGGCAATATGGCCTAGGCAATAATGACTTTTTGAAATATTACAAAGAATCTTGTAAATAGTGATCCTAGTAGTATTATGTATTAACAGTATTAAGGATGTCAGAACATCAGGACTCTGTATCATATGGTGTTACAAGGTCTTTATCCTCCTAAATTCAAAATTTGGTCCCATCTCTACATAGGTGGATTTGAATAGGTTATGTAATCTCTCCTAATTTGTTTCCTCAAATTTGTTTCCTATAAATTAGGATAGTAAATGTTTTTAAAAAGTTTTTTTTAAGTAAAAGTATAAAATGTCTGACATGTAATAATCAGACAGCAAATTATAGTGATTATTATTGTTATTGATATTGTCATTATTATTAATTAGGTGTCCTTGTCCATTTTCTATTGCTATAACTAAATGCCATGGATTTGGTAATTCAATAGGAAAGGAGATTTATTTGAGTGACAGTTGTGAAGGCTAGGAAAAACACCATGCTGTCATCTGAAAGGGGCTTTGTGGTATGTCCTAACATAGTGGATGGGTAGGAGAGAAGGCAAAAAGGCCCAGGCTCCCTTTTATAACCTACTGTTGAGAAAAGTGACCACTCCTAAGAGAACTGTATAAATCCATCCAGAGGGATCCACCCTCATGATACAGTCACCTCATATTAAGTCCACCTTTCAACAGTTTCAGCCTGTGACCTTAGGGTGTACAAATATATGTGGTTTGGATATATTTATACACACACACCTAACAACTAAAAGTTGCTAATTAGTGAATAATGTGTGGATAAAACAAGGAAGCAAATTTTATATCATTATTTCAAATTCTTAAACTGTTGAAAATTAGGCCTTAATTTCAAATATATATTATTTTAAATAAACTGAATTGTGTTGGTATGAAATAGTGAAAATCAGAGTGAACTTTATTATCTAACTCTGTAATTAAATTATAAATAGAGGGAGAGACATTTTTATTAATTATCAGATAAGGTTAATTAAATGAAAGTTAATGAAGTTTCTTGTCAATTTCATTAAAGAACCTTAAACAGCAGAGAATAATAAATCACAGCATTGCAGGGATGACAGAACCAATGAACTACAGCACCTGGCTTGGTTGATTGCAGTGGCAGCTTTCAACTATATTCTTTCCCCTAATGTTATTTGACAGAAGTTTCTTATGCCACTATTTCAAGTCCCTCAATCTCAATAGCTCAAGATTAAAGCATATAAAAATTGGTCCCTTCAGGGAGAGTCATCTTGTTAATTTTGCAAGATCCACTACCATCTCTCTTAGTAATATGATTCTGACTATTTGAGCAAGCGATGTGTTAGTTAAATGAAAGTTTGCCAGCTCCTCTTTTAATTAAAGATGGACAGCAAAATAGGAGTACATATTTTGAGTGGTACTCTAAGGGAAGTGTATGGGAGGGGATTGCCACCCGGTTAGCATATGAAGTGTTTTAACATTATTCCAGCTTATGTTTAAAATTTAGGTAAGATTTCTGGAAATCAACTGTCTAGGACAATGATGGGGCATTGAGAATGAAATTCCTGGACTATGCATAACAGAGCACAGAGAGTGGGAGGCTGTATTCCTGATGACCCATGTGGCCTCTATTCTTACCCTCAATTGTTTACTTTTTGTTTCAGAACAAGGAAAACTAAATATTTGTCTTGTTAAAGCCTTTTCTATACGATTTAAATTCTTAGAATTTATTTCACATGCTTAAAAGACCTGAGGTATGGAGCTGAAAGATAAGCTGGCAGATGTTCTTTTTTAAAAGTATCATTTCTTTACAGCAATAGCATTGTAATATTCATCATATTCTCCTTCTTTTCACTACCAGTTTCTTTTCTTAAATTTTTGAATTCTGATTTCTTCATCTCTCTAGTTAGAATATATATTCCATGGTAGTCTGAGCATGAAATAAGACAATTATGAGAATTGTGTGTAGAGACAATAATGTGTTAAAGTATTTGTTTAAAAATGTACTTGGAAAATATATCGTGAAAGGAATTGGAGGGAGGTGGCTAAGATAAAATTAAGGAGGGTAAAATCATCTTGGCAAAATTATCCTCTTGTTTTCTTTTACAGTATTGGGTTTTGAAATAAGGGTCTTTGGTTTGCTAGGCAAACACTCTACAACCTGAACACCCCCCAGCTCTTTTTGCTTTAGTTTATTTATGAGGTAGGGTCTCACTTTGTCCCTGGTTGGCCTGGCAGCGTAATACTCCTACCTCCAATTCCTATGCTGCTGGGATTACAAGCATGTCCCACACACCCAGTCTAAAATTATCTTGCTTTTTTCCTTCTTCACTCTAAAGCAATGTCTGCATAAGTGTTTACAAACTAACACTTCATGGATAATTAAAATATGGTATATAAAGGTAAAAGAAAATAGGACAGAGATGAAGGGGTAAAAAGGAAATGTATCTCAATACCTTTTATAGGATAGTTTGTTAGCCAGCTTTCTGTCACTATTACAAATACCTGGGATAGTCAACTTAGAAAGAGAACAGGCTTACCTTGGCTCAGAATTTTGGAAGTTTTGGTCCCTGATTGGTTGACCCTGTTGGTTTTGTGCCTATGAAGAGGCAACTTGTGTGGCTTGTGGTACAGCAAAATGACTCACCTCTTGGTGAACCAGGAAACAAAGATAAAGAAGGGGACCTGACTGTCCCCTTCAGGAGCATCTCCTCAAAGTCCTGAGACCTCCCACTAAGCCTCTCCTCTTAAAGGATCTCCTGCCTCCTAATAGCACCAAGCTGAACAACCTTTACCAAATGGAGCAAAAAGGAGACACGTAAGATTGAAACTGTAGCAGATAGTGACTATGGAAATCCCTCAAAAGGATTTTGCTTATCCTAAGAATATTAAGATACTAACTTTCAAATATGTCAGCTAACTTGTGTAACATTGTATAGCCAGGATTTCAAACCAAAGCTCTTCTCTCTAATAATTATTTCTTAGACTCAGTTAGGGTGTAATTATAAGTAATTACATGTTTTAGCAGTTGTGTATTGCAGTTAGCTGTGTCTTACTTGACTACACTAAATTCTTCAAAATAAGAAAAACTGTCAAATAAGATTATTTATCTAGTCTCTGTTCCCATCAGGTTAATGCATAAAATAGCAATTACTACTTATATTTCACATAATAATTATGGCCAGAAAATTATTATGAGTTTAAGTGTAGTCAGAAAATTAGAAAGGAAAATCTGACTTTGTTTATTGTGCAACACAATAAAGTGTGGCTATTGTTGTAAAATTCCCTGTGCAGTGACTTTTGTCTGTCTGTCCACTATGTAGTTATAGAACTTTACTAAGAGACAGGGATTCTTAAATAAATTGATTTTTAGTTAACTAGAATCACAATGCCATCCTGTAGATTCAGCAACAAGATATTTCTACACACAAAGAGATGTCTCATATCAGAAGTATATCATGAAAGGGAATTAAGGAAATTCTATTGCTCACAAAATGAATAGAAAGAAATTCCTTAAAAATACAGAGTAGTAATGCATCTGATATTTTATAATTTGCAAATGCTTTTCATTTAATTAAGTCATATTCTGTAGCCCCATGGCATTTAATTCTAATTGTAAACTTGAAGAAATCAGAATCAGATATTTTAAGGACTTTCTGAACAGCCAGAAAGATAGTAACTGATCCATTACTTGAATAGAAGTCTTTCAGAGTAGATCTTAAATATTAAGTAATATCACAGAACTTAGAGATTTAGTCATATTTTGACCAACATATCTAGTTCTAAAATATTTTTGTTTGCAATTATTCTTAGAAATTTATTACAAGACTATTAATTTATATATTAATTTATTTAATCTTTCATTGTATATTTTATTGATTACTTACTCTCTGCAAAGCCCTGATACATGCATTGAGAGTCCAGCTGTGAATAAATGAAACAAAACTTCTTAGCTTCATGGACCATCCATTTTAGTTGAAAAGAGACAGAAAAAAAATACATAGGCATAACATAGTCATTCAGAAGTCAGGATGTATAGTCGCAAATGGATTTACTATTGCAAGAAACATAACTTGTTGGACTGTGGTTACCTATTTAATAAAAATGGGAATAAAATCTTAATCATTTTCCTATTTTGAATTAAATTTGGGACTTTTTGAAGATTGGGTAAAATGATAAAAGGAAACTAAAATAAGAATGGTTTGCTTGCAATAGCCCTTTCTAAGTCTTAGTTTTTACTATGGGAATGCTAAAAATTTTTGCTCATTTTCTTCTTTATTTTGATGCCTCAGCCAGTTATTAAACATGTGAAAGAATGTCTACAAGGTTGCCTAGACTGTGGTTTCTTTCTTTTACTATAACAAAATCAAATGGTAGATTAGAGCATTAAAAGCAATGTATCATAAATTAATCAATCCACAAGACTTTATAAAGATTATATTAGTTTCCATAAGCAGCCATAACCCAAAAGCAGAAATTAGGTGGTTTAAAATGAAAAAAAAATTATCTCATAATTCTGGATGCTGGAAGTTCACATCAATGTGCTGGCAGGATCAATGCTTCTTCTCTAATCCATAGGGGAATCCATTTGTGCCCCTTCCCAGATTCTGGCTGCTTGCTGAAAATCTTCTGTGTTCCTTGGCTTGCAGATGCATATTCTAACTTATGTCTTCATTGAATATTTTTTCTTTGTGTGTCTCTTCTTTATTTGGGTGTCTCCATGTAAAGAGACCACTTATATTTAAATTGGAGCTTACTTTTTTTCAGCATTGCACATTTTAATTATATCTGCAATAACTCTATTTCAGAATAATTTCACATTCTGAAGTACTGAAGGTTAGGGTTTCAATATATCATTGGTTTATTTATTTATTAACTTATTTTGTGAGAGGCAAGGTCCAACCTACAATAGACTTCAAGAATATTTCTGGGAATCTCAAGATTTAAGCTGACAAATAAATATGAAATAATGTTGAACTTTCTTTTTTATATTAGATGAATTAGTATATTTATAATGTTTCATAATAGCTGTTTTTTCTTTGACTATTATTAATATTACCATACTGGTATCAGAAATGATACCAAAGCATTTGATCACAAAGCATAATTGCATGTTGTTCTTTTTAAATAATAAAATTTATTTTTCTTCACTAGTTTTAGATTAAGAACAAGGCTGAGAAGAAAGTACAAGGAGTGCACATATGCTTCTAGTCCCCCTTCATGTAACTTCCCTTCCCACACTATTAACATCCTGTACCAGTGGTCCATTTATTGCAAAGAATGAACTTTCTTTGACTCACCATTACAAATAGTCTACTATAGGTTATCTCTTGGTATTGTACATTCTGTAGGTTTTGCAGAATGTAAAATGACATGTGTTCATCAATATATAATTACTAAGAATAGTTGCAATATCCTAAAGTTCCTTTGCTCTGCTTTTTATCCTTCTCTCCTGTCTGAGCCCAGGCAACCACTGCTCCTTTTCCCATCTGCATAGATGTCATATAAATGGAATTATGCAGTATGAAACTTTTCCAGATTTACTAGTTAGTAAAACACATTTAAGCTTCCTCAATATTTCTTCATGGCTTGATAACTAATTTATTTATAATGTGACTAATATTCCATTACCTGGTTTGCCACACTTTATCAAATCACCTCAAAGGAATGGGTTCCAAGTTTTGAAAATTATAAATAAAGTTGCTATAAACATGTACAGGTTTTTGTGTGAATCTGTTTTCAATACTTTTGGGTAAATGTCAGAGAAAGTGCTATATCCTATAGTAAAAATATACTTAATTTTATTAGAAACTGCCAAACTGTTTTCCAAAGTGGATATACCATTTTGTTTTTCCACTCACTTAGCAATATTTCAGAGTTCTTGTTGCTCCACAACCTCTCCTGCATTTGGTGATTTCAGTATTCAGGGTCTTGCTAGTCTGATAAGCATCTGGTAATTTGTCATTGTTTCAATTTGCAGTTTGTTAATGACATACAGTGCTGAAAGTCTTTTCATATGTTGATTTACTACATGTGTATCTTATTTGGTAAGGTATCTGTTTAAGTAATTTCCCATTTTTAAATTTAATGTTCTTTGTTTTCTTACTTTGAGATTTCAGATTTTTTTTATCTTGGATTATAGTTCTTCATCAGATGTATTTTTAAAAATATTTTCTTCTAGTCTATGATATCTTCTCAATTTCTTGATGTATAGTATATTTTACAATTTCATAAAAATAATATTGCCTAAAAATTATGTAGCAAATATAATTTTAATTTTGTGAGGAAGACTCACTATAATGTGTCTCCTTTTTAAAAAAAGGAAGAGACCCTATAAAATAGTCTGAAAATTTACATTTTACCTGTTATATTGTGTTCCCAAGCATTAGTTTTCAGACAGTGCATACAAGTTGCAAATTATATTTGAAATTTAATGTTTTCTTTAATTTTTAAAACTTAAATGTTTATGATTTATGCAATTGAAAGTGCTAAGTACCCAAATAATATTTGATATTAAAACTATAATTAAAAGAAAATAATTTTAAAATTCAGAACATACTTAAATTATTACAACAGTAAAGATAAAATATCAGTGGAAATGAGAGACAAAAAGTTTGAATAATCAATGGAAATATATTTGATAAATTTCAAATGTCCTTTTTCATAGACAATTATTTCCACCCTCTCCAAAGCTTAATCAGAGTTTCCAGAGATAAGCAGCAGAAGATTTAAACCTTATCTTGTTCACCTCTGAAGGTACCAACGTGCAGAGAACTAACAAGAGAAAAGACACTAGATGAGAAAGGAAGAAGGTATGTTAGATCATCATAACTAATTGAAGCGTGATTATATGGATGAAACTGTAGAACAGAAGCTAATCCAATTTATATTTCTGAAAGAACATTGTGAAATAAAAAGGAAATATTTGAATCAAAAATTAAACTCAGAATTATAATTAGAAACACAATGCAATCTCCACAAAAGCTCTGGAATAATAAAATAAGTTTTATTCCCATTACTATTGTCGACATCTTATAAAATGCATATCTTGATATACCTTGGAAAAGGTGAAAATCCGTTGATAATACCTTGGCAATGAATATGTGTAGTCAACCCCTAAGGAATTAAGATAAGAAGAGAAAAGATTGTAAGAATAGATCTCTTGAGTCTAACTGAGAAACTAAATTCATTTATTGAGCTGCAATAAGCTTACAAGAATAAGCAAAGCAATCTGAAAAGCAGAATAAAAAAATCAGGAAACATAAAGTCAAGACGATACAGAAGTTCTCTGAGCTATGAAATCAGTTTCCTACATGTTTTTTCATTGATGGGTATAAGGAATTCTATATGAGGGAATGTGCTAGTTTGTTTAAATTGGTGTTACCAAAATCACAGGGCATATAATGACTCTGCTTATTAAAAAATAGTATCTGTACTGAATTCTCACAAATACATTCCCTACAATTTTCAGAAATGTAGTCATTACAAAGTGAAATTTATACATCATACAAACATGCATCATGTGTCTATACATATGTGAAAACACACAGAATTATTTACTATCATTAGGAAACTGGATGATTTATTTTCTTTAGGAATATTTTGTACTTGGTGACTGTAGAGTGTTGGAATTTAGGACTGAGGCTATCGAGCCAAGTATTCAAGGCATTTGATGAGGAGATAATGTAAGAATATTCAAATAGATTATCTAATTGGATTTTCTCTACCACCTCAGGAAAAAGAAGTAATCAAAGGGATTTATAAGTGAGAAAATTTCTAAAGTAGATACTACTATAGAAAAAAGTGCCCTATGTTCAGAAGTGACCTAATTACATTTTCAATGGTCATGTACTGAATGTGTCCAGCTTGCAGTAATTGGTAAAACATTTGCTATACAATAATGTCCAAACAAAAATCTCATTGGAATTCCTTAATGGTGGAAAATTAGATTAACCCAGAGATTTTCCTTGAAATCTAACATAAATATATAGTCTTTAAAAGACTGTTTTTTTGTGACCCAAGTATAAAATTAAAAGTATTCCATATTGTATAATTCACACATTCTCAAGATGATGGGTAAAATTGATATTTTATAAAAATGAACTGTTAAGTGTATTTTCAATCAAAGAAATGATTTTACAGAGTCCACCTTCAGTTTTATTATAGCTAATTGCTCAAAGAACTAAAAGACAGTTACTGTGCTAGAGTTTCTACTATATTATCTCACTCTTTCCTTTCAAACACTACTGAGTTTTCTAGTCTGACAAACTCATGCATCGTTGCAGTGCCTGCAGAATGGTAGTATGAAATATTAAATATAGAAAGCAGTCAGTTATAGATTTTGAACTCAATTGTTAGAAAAAGTTTTACAAAAAGCATCTATCATTACAACTGTTCATAACAATTAAGATGATCTTTAATATTATAACCCGGCTAACGTTTTTATAATCTGCTTCTAGTAATAACAACTGAGATCAGTGAATTTGCTTTGATTTTCAATATAACTCCACCCAAATCCTACAGCTTTTAAAAAGTTTATGAAGAATTGGTCTGAGAAGGAGTTGGCTTTAAGTCTTACATTATTACTTGTTGGTCAAAGACATGAAGACTGTGGTTTGACGCCAGACTGGGCAAAAGTTAGGGAACTCCTATCTCAAAAAAACAAGCTGGGCATAATGGTGGTTCTAGAGCTTTTTATTGTTGTTTTCATCTGTATTCTATCTAAAAGTCACACTAGTACTCTAAGAGCTATAGTCCTGAGTTATCCTCCTGGAGTTATGTTATAAAGACTACCTCCTATTTGAACAGTCATTTTATGCCTACATTAATATATTTTGAATTGCTAAACAGTTTTTTTTCTTAAACTTTCCATGGAATTTTATCAGACTCCTTTTAAGTTCTTTTAGGGATTCTCTCAGTCCAAAAACCCATGTGTTTGAACATTCCATGACTGTGATGTGCCGACTGGTCAGATGACCTTGAATTATGACTGAATGTACTGCCTCAGAGATTGTCTTCCCAAATGAGTCTAATTTCAGATTTCTTTTTCAACTGTGTGTAATGGAATTATGGTAATTCCCTCAGTTCTAAAATAATATGGGCCTGAATTAAGGTTACCAGTTATCCCTACCAACAGTATATGAGGGTTCCTTTTCCCCACATCCTTACCAATAACTGTGTTGTATGTGTTCTTGATGGTGCTATTCTAACAAGAGTGAGGTGGAATCTTAATATGGCTTTGATTTGCATTTCTCTTTTGGCCGGGGATATTCAGCATTTCTTCATGTGATTTTTAACCACTTGGACTTCTTCCTTTGAAAATGCTCTGTTCAGTTCATTTGCCCATTTTTTTCATTGGGTCATTGATTTTTGAGAAGTTTAGTTTTTTGAACTCCCTATATTTGTCAGATGTGTAACGGGCAAATATTTTCTCCCATTCTGTGCGCTGCCTCTTCAATTCAGAGACTTTTTTTTTTCCTGTTGTGCAGAAGCTTTTCAATTTCATGTTGTCCCATTTGTTAATCCTTTCTCTTAGTTGCTGAGCCATTTGAGATCTATTTAAGAAGTCATTGCCTATGCTTATTAATTCCACTGTATTCCCTGCTCTTTCCTGCACTAGCTTGAAAGTTTTAGATCTTATATTTAGGTCCTTAATCTACTTTGAGTTGATACTTGTACAGGATGAAAGACATAAACCTACTTTCAGTTTTCTGGATGTAGATATTCAGTTTTCCCAGCAAGATTTGTTGAAGAGACTGATTTTTCTCTTTCACTTGTTTTTGGCATCTTTGTGAAAACTCAGCTGGATGTAACTGTATGGATTCATATCTGGGTCTTTTATTTTGCTTCTCTGGGCTTCTTATTTGTTTTTGTGCCAGTACCATGCTGTTTTTATTGCTTTGGCTCTGTAGTGTGGTTTGAACTCAGGTATTGTGATCCCTCTAGCATTGCTTTTTGCTCAATACTGTCTTTGGTATTCATGGTCTCTTGTACTTCCAAATGAACTTTAGGGTTAGTATTTCAATCTCAGTGATGAATGTCACTGGAATTTTGATGGGCGTTGCATTGAACATGTGATTATTTGTGGTAATATGGCCATTTTCACAATATTGATTCTGCCAATCCATAAGCATGGGAGATCTTTCCATCTCTGTAATTTTCTTAAATTTCTTTCTTCAATGGTTTATAGTTTTCCTGGAAAACAGTATGGCATCTCCTCAAGAAACTAAAAATAGAATTGCCATATGATCCAGCAACTCCACTCCTGGGGATGTACCAAAGGAATGTAAATCAAGTTACAACAAAGCCACCTGCACACCAATGTTTTTTACAGCATTTTTCACAATAGCTAAGCTATGGAATCAGCCAAGATGTCCCACTACTGATGAACAGATTAAGAAAATGTGGTACTTACATACAACGGAATTTTTTTTTATTCAGACACAAAGAAGAATGAAATTTTGTCATTTGCAGGTAAATTGATGGAACTGGAGAACATCATCTTAAGTGAAGTTAGCCAGGTTCAGAAGGCAAAAGCCACATGTTTTCTCTCATATATGCAATATAGCCCTAATACAAATATAACAATATTATAAAAAACAGGTCACACTAAGAGGGGGTCACTATGAGAGAGGGAGGGTAAAAGAAAGAAGTTAAGAAGGTGAATATAGTTTATGTAATTTCTAAACAAGAATAAATGTAGAATTTTAAAACCTGTTGAAGCCATCATACAAGGGGGACTAAAGTAGAAAGAAGAAAAATAGAGGAGATGAACTAATTTGGGTTAGAATACATATATACATGAAAATGTCATAAGGAAACCCCCTGGGTAGCTATCTTAAACAAACAAAAATTTCATATTTTTTTTCTATTAGAATTTTTACATTTACTCATGTGTGTATACATTGTTTGGGCCACCCATCCCCACAGCTTCTGGGCAGAACCTGTTCCGTTCTCCTGTTCTCCAATTTTGTTAGAGATAATAAGAAAGACATAGCATTTTTGCTAGTTTGAGATAAAGATAGATATACAGAGAGCATTGCTTCCATGCACATGTGTACTAAAACCCACATTGGTTCATATCTACCAGACCTCTTCACTACTTCCTAGTCCCCCTTCCTATAGTGGCCTTGGACATTTTAAGATTACTGTAAAAAGCTTCTGCACAACAAACAAAATTGTCTCTAAATTGAAAAGACCATTCACAGAGTGGGAAGAAATCTTTGCTAGCTATACATCAGACAAAAAACTGATAACCAGAATACACAGGGAGCTAAAAAAACACTAAATTCCCCCCAAATCAATGAACCAATAAAGAAGTGGGCAACTGAACTAAGAAGAACTTTTTCAAAGGAGGAAGTCCAAATGGCCAAAAAAAAAAAAAAAGAAAAAAGAAAAAGAAAAAGAAAAAATGCTGACCATTCTTGGAAGGAAATGCAAATCATATTTTTTTTTCTTTTACAAAGTTGGAGAACAAGAGGGCAGAATAGGTCCTACCTGAGGATTTGATACCAGTGGGAGGAGGAAAGGCAGAGGGTGTGGGAGAGTGAATATAGTACAAATACTGTGTACAAATGTTTATAAGTGGAAAAATGATACCTGTGGATACTATTCCAGGAATAGAGGGGAGGCAAGGAGAATGATGGAGGGGGTGAATTCAAATATGAAATATTTCATATATTGTAAGAACTTTTGTAAATGCCACAGTGTATCCCCTACTTAGCTCTACAATAATACAATTTTTAAAAAGATTACCAGTCATCTATGCCTAGTAATATTTCTGTCTCCCACCTAAAACTTAAAAGCTGTCCACTGAATTTGTGAGTATGAATTTTTGAAGAAGCCAACTATTTGCTAACCACTGTTGCAAACATGATTTGAAACATTCATCTATGAAACAGCTGCTGTCTTGCAGCAACTCTTTGATTGTTGGGAGTTTAAGAATGGGATCTATAGTATTGTATGGTTCCTTAAAACATTATGATTGACCTCAAATGATGTCAGTGAAACACCTGTTGTGTTCAGTAAGCTATCATTTCACACCTGTTGGGATATTTATTAAATTATAAGAGATAACAAATGTTGGTGAAGATGTGGAGAAAAAGAACCTCATCTACTGTTGGTGGGAATGTATACTGATACAGACTTTATTGAAGTTGGTTGGTAGTTTTCTCAGAAATTAGAAATAGAACTCCCATATTATCCAATTATCCCACCCCTAGGTATATACCCAAAGGAAATGAAATCAGTATATCTAAGAGACATCTGTCCTCC
Source organism: Castor canadensis (assembly GCF_047511655.1). Taxonomy (NCBI): domain Eukaryota; kingdom Metazoa; phylum Chordata; class Mammalia; order Rodentia; family Castoridae; genus Castor; species Castor canadensis. Next base: position 76,355,202 of record NC_133388.1, read on the forward strand.
CATGTTCTTTGCAGCACTAGTCACAATAGTCAAGAAATAGAAATGATCTAAGTGCCTGTCAACTGATCAGTGGATAAAGAAAATGGGCAAATACACATACTTGAACACTATTCTGCCATGCAGGGAATGAAATCCTGAGATTTGTGACAATGTGGATTGGAGGTCATTATGCTAAGTGAAATAAGTTGGACAAAGAAAAATAAGTACTGCAAAATCCTACTGCTATGTGGATTCTAAAAATGGTGAGCTACCTGAGGTTGAGAGTAGAACAGTGTTTACCAGAGGATAGGAAGAGTGTAAGGGTGGGAGAGATGGGGACATTTTGTAAGTTACAGATACATAGGGACAATAAGCTCTTGTACACCATGGTATTGTCAGGTGGCTGTAAATAATAATAATATACTGCATATTTCAAAAAGCTGAAGAATGGATTTTGGAAGTTTTCGCCATAAAGAAATGATAAATATTTGAGAACATAAATATTTTTAACCTCATCTAAACATTATAAAATGTATACATACATCAAACATTATATGGTTACCCTCTGATATGTACAAATCGTATGGTTTATTTTTTGACAGTACTGCGGTTTGTACTCAGGATTTCATGCTTGCTAGGCAGGTGCTCTACCAGTTCAGCCATTCCACTAGCCCTTTTTTTTATTGGTTATTTTTGAGATAGGTTCTCAAAGACTATTTGCCATGTCTGGCCTTGATCCTCCTGATTTCTGCCTCCTGAATAGCTAGGATTATAGGTGTGAGCCAATTGTGTCTCTCCAGAACACATGATTTTATGTATCAGTTAAAATAGTTTTAAAAATAGAACTACCCTTTGATCCTTCAATACCACTTCTGGGGTATTGAAATATTGTCTTGCAAATATATCTGCATCTTTATATTCATTGCAGTATTGTTCACATTAAGAATCTAAATGCCCTTTGAAGGCTGGATTAGGAAAATGTCATGTATAAATATACAATGGAATATTGTTTGGCAACTTAGCCTATTTGTTTGTTTGTTTTGATGGGGCTGGGTTTGAACTTAGGACTTTGTGCCTGTAAAGCAGGTGCTTTATTGCTCAAGTCACAATTCTAATCCATTTTAATTTGGTTATTTTGGAACTGTTTGTCTGGACTAGCCTTGAATTGCAATCCTCCTGATCTTAGACATGAGCCCAGCTGAGCCTCTAAAAAAGCAGTAACTTCTGCCTTTTGTCACAACATAGGTGAATCTACAGGACATTTTTGCCAGTAAGATAAGGCAGAAACAGGAAGATATAAATGCGGTAGGTTCTTACTTATATGTGGAATCTATAAACATCAAACTGATAGTAGCAGAGAAGAGAAAGGTTGTTGGTAGTGAATAGGGTAGGGGAAATGAGAAGATGTTACTTAAAGGGTTTACTGCATCAATCATAAGATGAATAACTTCTGGAGAACTCGTATACAATATAGTTGAAAACTGCTAAGAGGACAAATTCTAAATACTCTTACCACATGCAAACACATAATGGTAACTATGTCAGATGGTAAACATGATAATCAACTTGTGTGTTTAAACATATCACAACATAAACATATCTGTACACTACACGTCATACTGTACACCCTACATATATGAAATCATATGTTACCTGTACCTAAATATAGCTGAAAAATACTAAACTTACTTCACTTTGTTAAATGAATTATGTAATCTCTTTCTTACTCTTCATTTCCTTAAACACTGAACATTGTAATGGGGGAGAATAGGAGATCATCCATGCTCTTGGTGGTACAAAGGGCCAGAGAACTGATTGGAGCCCTACACAAAAGGGGGCCTAATAGATTCCAGCCTCACTTATCCTTCCAATATTTATAACTGTAGAATTTGGAGGTAGCCTCAGAATGGTGATCAGAGCTGGCAGCCTCTGATTAATTTGTTGTATATAATTAATTAATTAATGGAACATAACCTGATAATCTGGTCATCTTCGAGACATATTCTAAGAGGTACCTGCATTCAGTTATCTATTATTACTTGCATCAGATTCTTTATGTGTTTACTTCCAACAATAATGGGTTTTACAACAGAAAGCAGTCAGTCATTATATTAAGGTAAGTAAAATATTACATTAAATCAAACAAATAAATAAGCCTTAAGTTGTAGTCAGTCAGTGCTATCTTTAGGAACCATTAAGAAAACAATGTCCAAAATAATGCTAATCATCTCCATCTTAACATTCACCTATAAAAGTTTTTATTTGGTTCTAAAGGTTCTAACCTCAGAAGTCAATCAAGTATCAGTTACTGTTAGTAGTTGTTACAAGTCTCCAGCTGGTGAAACACGAGCCTCAAATAGACAGATGTTTTAAATTAGTCATCAAGGAATAATGATGTTAATATATACCTTACAGCTGTTTGGCATGGAGCAAGTGCATCCTTGGCTGGACCCTTACAGGTCTATCTGTGGTGCTGGCCAGTTGCCTGCTCACGTTTATCAAATATTTGCCATGTGGCATAGGTTTCAGCTTTGAGAGTCTTTTATGAATAGCCTGAATTTGATTAAAAATGAGCATCAGTTCAGTATAGGGCCATTTTTGTTTAATGCTGTTCATAATATTTTCATTCTCTATTCTCACATAGATTCTAGGTCTATTTCTTTATTTTTATTCCCATTCTAAAACATGATCAGGATTTTTAGTGTATCCAAACACATAGGCAAATAAACAACTTAAGAATAAATAACCAATTTGAGGTTATTGGTTTCTATTAGGAAGTCATTCACTAAAAACATTCTACCAAATTGCCTGGAAACAGTCTACCAAATTGCCTGGTTTTACTAACAAGCAGCATCAACAATGTAAGTTTATTCAACAGTACTAAATTTCATCTATTTATTAAATGTCATTATTCAACAATACTAAAATTCATCTATTTATTAAATTAACAAGAAACAACACTTCTCTGTAGACGAGAAAGGTACCATCTCAATGCTTACGAACTTGGATCACCACTTTAAATTTTGGAATGAGCATGAAACTGTCATTATGGATCTAATTATTTAAGATGGCATTTAAAGACATCTGATTATCTGATTTCCATTACAAAGTAGATTACAGCCAACAAATTTGAAACAAAATGGAGGATAGGGAGGAAGAAAGGTATTGATTCTTCTGTTTTTACTGCATAGACCACAGCAATGCTATGAAGAGAGGGCAGAGGCCAATGAGCCAGTCATGTGATCTATTCAGGCTATTTCCAGACCTATTCAATGTCACTGCTGTTGTCTGATGGTCCTCTATTCAGCTCTGTATCATCTAACAGGTATATACGAATATAGCCTAGTATGAGAATAATTAATAGTTTAAAATTTTTAAGAAACATAAATGGGAAAGAAAATAAAATTTGTGACTCAAGGATCAAGGTTCTATTCTTAACAAGGGATGTACAAATCATAGTTGTGATATTTTAAAGCTAAACTCTGATATGTAGCCTTAGTTAATCAGAAACCTCAAGGGACAAAATATGCTTTTTAATTTATTTACTAGTGGATTGATTCAGAGTGTCTGAAGGGTTCCAAAATTTTATTAGTTTAATTTCTGCCTTAATAAGAGTAATAAATCTGGGCACCAGTGGCTCACACTTGTAATCCTAGCTTCTCAGGAGGCAGAGATCAGGAGGATCATGGTTGGAAGCCAGCCCAGGCAAATAGTCCAAGAGCCCCTACCTCGAAAAAAACCCACCACAGAAAAAGGGATTGTGGAGTAGATCAAGTTGTAGGCACTGATTTCAAGCCACAGTACCACAAAAAAAAAAGAGTAATAAGGTGAAGATAATACAAGCATTATTTAGTTTTGCATTCAGGCTCATAACAGAAATATCAATTATCATTTTACCATAGTTAGGTATGTGATACATGACTTTTTTTGTAGTGCAGGGTATAGAATCCAGGGCCTTGCACATGGTAAGAAGTGCTCTAGCTCTAGGGTTATACCTTGTCCTTTATGTGATACACTTTAATCTGAAGTAAATATTATTACATGTTTCAGATTTCTGATAGAATTTAAATTTATTTTATATTCACTTGTATTTTTATTTGAAAATTTTGTAAACTTGAATTGATATTCTGTTTATTTAAATTATGATTAGCTTGGGTGTCCCTGAAATTTTGTTGTTGTTGTTTTGGAGTACTAGGGCTTGAACTCAGAGCCTCCACCTGGAGCCACTCTCCAGCCCTTTTTTGCAAAAGTTTTTTTCGAGATAGGGTCTCACGACTATTTGCCCAGGTTGGTTTGGAACCACAATCTTCCTGATTTCTGCCTCCTGAGTAGCTAGGATTACAGACTGAGCCACTCACACCTGGCTTTAAAAAATTTCTTGAAGAAAGAAAAAATGATCTTTTTAACATTTCAAAGTACTTTTTTAAAGTATGAGAGTAATTTCAAATAGACTTTGGAAGGCCTTACAAGATTTAGTCTAGTAACTGGAATATATGGGCATAGGGATCAACTTCCTAAGCAGAACTCAAAAGTCTTAGCATCTAAGAGAAAGAATGAACAAATGGGACTGCATCAAATTAAAGCACTTCTGCACAAAAAGGGAAACAGTTACTAGACTTAAGAGATAGCATACAGAATGGAAGAAAAGTCTTTGCCAGCTATTCATCTGGTAAGGTACTAATATCAAGAATGTATAAGGAACCCAAAAAAATTAACTCCCAAAGAATCAACATTCCAATGAAGAAATGGGCACATAAATTAAATAGGGAATTCTCAAAGGAAGAGATAGTCAATAAATACCCGAAGAAGTGTTCAAATTTTCCTGGCTATAAAAGTGATGCAAATTAAAACTACACTAAGATTTCATCTCACCCCAGTTGGAATGGCCATATTCAAGGACAAATATAACAATACATGGTGGCAAGGATGCGGCAAAATAGGAACCCTTATACACTGTTGGTGGGAATGCAGTATGGAGATTCCTCAAAAAGCTAAAGATAGAACTACCATATGATCCAGTGGTACCACTCCTGGGCATATATCCAAAGAAATATAAGTCAGGATACAATAGAGACACCTATACATTGACATTCATTGCAACACTATTCACAATAACCAAGCTTTGGAAACAACTCCAATCCCTACAATAATGAATGGATCAAGAAAATATAGTATACATATACAATGGAGTATATATGGAAGACTGGTGTTTGCAGTCATCCAGGGGAAAGTGTTCTTGATATCCCATCTTAACCAACAAAAAGTCAGGCCTGGTGGTACATGCCTGTCATCCCAAGTATGTCAAAGTGTGAATAGAAAGATCAGGGCCCAGGCCTGCTTGAAAATAAACACAAGACCCTATTCGAAACAGTAATTCAAGCTAAAAGGACTGTGGGTATGACTCAAGCACCAGCACAACCAGTGCAAGGTCTTGAGTTCAAATTCCAGTACTGGCAAAAAATACATAAAAATACACCAGAAAAATTTTGAAGGAAAAAAAGCAACAGTGTGCCTCTTATATAAAGGTAAAATATTATATCAATTGATAGAACAAATTGCATGGAGAGAAAAAAAATTTAAACTTGAATTGTATCACAGCTGATATACTATAAGTAGAAGTAGACCTATTTTGGAATAATTAATTTTCATTTTTAGAAGTGAATTCCCATACACCACTCTGTTGACAATTCTAGTTCCTACAATGAGTAATTTATTCTACAAATTGTGAGTTATGCCATGATCATTGTTTAGTTTTCAATGTGGATTTAAAAGTTTGCTGTCATTGTCCTTTCTAAAAAGACTTTAGCACTTAATACCTCACCATATTACATGACCCTTAAACATTTTCTTTACTACAGTTATAATTTTAGTTCTATTTTCCAATCCCCCTAAATATTATTCGCATCTTCCCAGTGGGTTTTCTACACTAACTAGATAAAGGATTCCATTGTTGAAAACAGGATATCTTGAGCAGGTGTAGTACTTCATGCCAGTAATTCCACCAAGTCTGGAGGCAGAGATTGTATGGACCATTTTTCAAGGCCAGCCCAGGCAAAAAATTAGCCAGACACTATCTCAACAGACAAGCTGGCTGTGATGATTCAGGCCAGTAATCACAGCTACCTAAGAAGCATAAGTAAGAGGATCGCAGTGTGAGGCAGGGTCTGGGAAAAAAGCATGAGACTCTATCTGAAAAATAGCCGAAGAATAAAAGGGGTGGGGCATGGCTGCTTAGCAAGCACAGGCCCCAAGTTCAAAGCCTACTGCAGAAAGAAGAAAGAAAGAGAGAGAGAGAGAGAGAAAGAGAGAGAGAGAGAGAGAGGAAGAGAGGAGGAAAGGAAGGGGGAAGGAGAGAGGGTGAAAGAGAAAAATAAATGAAGGATAGAAAGAAACATGGAAAGAAAAGAACTGAGAAATGGATTTTTTATTATTTGCTCTGAGTCCTTGATATTATTTTGTTCTGGAGGTAGGCAGTAAGCCTAGAATTTGTGTAGCTAGCTATTCCCCAGGAATGGCAAAGGAGAAATAAAGACAAATAGCATGACAAATGAGTGGCTGATACTTCCATAAGTATGAATTCACTTTACAAACTTGTTATTCAAGATACTGTTAGAATAAAATTATAGGAAGTACACAAAACTCTGGAGAAAGATTCATTTTTTTCAGAGAACATCAAGTGGTTTGTGAGGGTGAGGGATGATGTTGGATAAATTTAGTTCATTAATTTTATGAGTAGTTAATGATTATGAAGGATTAACTTTCTTTGTTTAAGATATGCCAGCAAGGATTTGTTCATGATGAACTGAAAATTTCTTTTGTTTGAATCCTTGATTTAGTTTAGTTTGAAGTTGAGATATGAATAAACATTCTTTATAACTCCGTGACATTCATAAATAACTGGAAGGAAGAGAATCGAAGATCTATGTACACAACACTAATGTCTAGATTACATATTTTATTTTACATATTTTTCTCAAGTACCTGCTAACAGCTACACATGAGATGGTATTTAATTGTTAGTGTGAGTTCTGACTCTCTGCTGTTTCTCTGGTCATACCACTCAACGCTATTGACACAATGGAAGTCCTACAAAACCTTGCCATCCTGAACAACACCTGTGTGTTTTCTACTGCCACAAAGCGGTTGTCTGAGACTCAGTTTTGTTGCAGCAAATAACACCTGTATCTCTACCTCAGGATTACTTCAGAGAAGTGCGTGCCTATGTTGTCTGTTCCTAGTAATGCAAAGACATTATTGTGAGATTATGTGTGGAGTAGAAGCATTGATATCTTTTGGATCTGGTGGACCTGAACAGTATTTGTTATAATTTAACAAAGTAGGAATGCCTTGTCAAAGGAAGTCTGGAGTTACAGTACTCATTAGAGAAAAAATGGCCTCTGTATTCAGCAGCTTTCCATTTTTATAACAAAACTCCTGATATAATCAAATTATAAGGAGAAAAAGTCATTTTGTTTCAAGTTTTGGAAGTTTTAGTTCATGACCTGTTGGCTCTGTTGCTTGCTTATGTTTGTGGTGAGGCAGCACATCATGATAGAAGCATGAGGCAATCCAGTCGCCTCATGGCTTGAAAGCAAAAGAAAGAAAGCAGAAGGGATTAGGATCCCACAACCGTCTTCAAGACTTATTAAAGTTCTAATATGAAATATCCACACAGCTCACACAGTGGACACTTTGTCCACAACTACTGAATCTATTTTGGGACATGGCACCTCATCAGAGGAAGTAGGACACAAGATGGAGGGTATCCTGTCCCTGATTTCTGTCTGTCTGTCTCTCTCTCTCTCTCTGCTTCCTGGATACCATGATATTCTGCTTTACCAGGAATCCAGAATCGACTTAACCAAACATCTGAAGCCATCAACAAAAACTAAATCTTTCTCCCTTGTTTATGCCATAGATGAGAAAAATATGACTATCACACAATGGCCTGAAAACTTCTCATGAGGACCCACCTTCTAAAGGCTCTGCCAACTCCCAAACATGCCACTCTGGGGAGCAAGCTTTTATCATGTGGGCTTTTGAGGAGCACTTAAGACCCAAACTATAGCAGCTTTCTACATTGTAAGGCACCAATAGTTTGATAAATTGGTACTATTCTTGTGCTGCTTCAGAAAAGCAGTATTTTTGGTTATTAATAGTGGGCTTAAGTACGGAAGTTGCCTAGCACTTATTAAGCCCTGAAAAGAAAAGATGAAAAGAAAACAGAAGGTACATAATAAATATTGGATAAACTACAATATTTATTAAATATTTCAAAAACATAGAGGCAATATTATGTATAATTTATCATTTTTATAATAAAATTTTGACTTTTTTTTACCTGATGTTTTTCTGTGGCCCAAGAAAATAGGGACTTCAATTCCTGTATTCCAATTGAGGTACTAGATGTTATAAACAGGAGTAGAAGAAGAGTTCAAAATTATGACCTTTGCCTGACCATGTACCTTATCATACAAGAGATTAAGCGAAGAATTAGAAAAACTGAGAACTTTTAAAGTGATTTTTGCTGTACATTTCCCACATGAACTTATGCAAGCAAAATCCAGCTCTAAACATCCAACATGGACAGAAGAAAGTAGCATCAAACTGCTTTATCTTGCAGATGTTTCCTAAGATTTCTCTCCCTCCTACCTGTGGTCAGTTGCCCTTGTGAAGGGGAGAAGGACCATGGCTTGCTAACGGTGAGATATGATTTCTACAGTGGAAAAGCTTGGGCAATCAGTGGTCCATAGGTAATGCTTATTATGTTTCAGGTACTCTTCAAAGTGCTTTATCTTTATATATTTTAACTCACTTAACTCAGACAAAAATCTAATATGCCTAAGTATTTTTCAAAGGTCGCAGAGTTAATAAATGTCAGATATGAAATCCCTTCCAAATATCTTCATTTGTCATGCATAGCTCAACAAAAACCTTAATGGAGAGCACGTTGCACTCTATCCCTTTCCTTTTGTAAGCTTCCAACCTGAAGCAGGTCAGAGCCGGAACAGAGAACTTTGGCTTTAAATGAGAATTCAAAATTTTGACTATTACATGGATTTACAAATACTAATTATTTATTTTTATTGCTATAAGTCACAGGACTTTTTATTCATTAAGGGTTGCCAGAGATGTCAGTAGCATATGTCTACAATTTCACCCAAATGGCAGGTTATAGTTCATTCTACTAAATGATTTTAAGTGGGTATACTTGAAGGCAAGGCTTGGGATTAAAGTTGATTTCTCATGTCATGTTAATAGTCCCATTTGCTGATGATGTCGTTTTCTATATAAATAAATATTTCTCTATATAAGTTGAAGCATATTATAAAATTACACTAGCTAAATATTAATCAGAATATTGTACTGCTACATGCATTGAAAACACAATTAGAGAATGACTCCAGAGATAATACATGAAGACAAAACAAAGAATTAATTAAGAAAATAATCACTTGAAAGAGTAAAAGGAAAATGTTAATGATCATTAGTAATCAGAGATCTATTCATCATTTTAACTATCAAAGTAGATGATTAAATAAGATTACTATTCAATGTGATAGTGTGGAGAGGTGAGAAATCTTGCACATTGCTAGTGGGGCTTTAAATTTATACAATCCTTTTGAAAACAATTTATTTCTGGTGGGACTGGGGTTGGAACTCAAAATGCTTATTAAGTAGGTACTCTACCATTTGAACCATGCCCTCAGTCCTTTTTGCTTTTGTTATTTTTCAAATAGGATCTCATTGTCTATGCCTCGGCCAGCCTGAACTATGATCCTCCACAGCTGGGATGACAGCATGCACCATCACTCCCAGCTGCTTATTGGTTGAGATGGGGGCCTCATAAACTTTTTGCAAGGGTTGGCCTCAAACTGCAATCCTCCCTATCTAGACCTTCTGAGTAGCTAGGATTACAGCTGAGCCACCATGTTCAGACTGAAAACAAAACTTTCATGTATATCATGTGCCTAAAACTTTTGTATACTTTGATCTTATTTTATCGTATGGAAATAGTCACTAATATAAGAAAAAATGAGTTCTTATTTTGTTATTGCATATACTAATAGGAGGTTAAATAAATAATAATATATATTCAATATATTGCCCACAACATACTCATTCAGAATATTTTGCTCATGTGCAAGATATTTAAATTAGAATATTGTGAGAACAAACAAAACCCAGAGAATTGAGGTATAAAAATTTTACTTAGTATGTAGTTATAACTGCATCTAACTCCTATGCGTAGAAAATGAAAAAAAGAAAAGAAAATTTTCATTTTTGGTAGAGAGGATAAAATTAAGGTTTCTGTGCTGTTTTCTTTAAATTATCGCTGCTAAATCTGTAATGATTTCTAAAAATTGATATCAACTTTTATGATTAAGCTTCAAAAATACTATAAAACTTTATAAATCACAGGAATGATAGATGAAAAATAACATAAGAAAATTTATAATGCAGGAATCATGGGTTTCCTACATTACAGGATTTTTTAGTCAAAATACTCAAGACCTGCAAAAGGAATATGCAAGAACTCTGTGACTATCAAAAGACCAAACCTATGAATCATGGCTATCAGAGAAGGAGAAGAGGTGCAAGCCAAAGTTATAGGTAATATAGCCAACAAAATAATAGCAGAAAATTTCCCAACTATTGAAAAAGGGTATGCCTGCTCAAGTACAGGAAGCCTCCAGAACACCAAACAGATATGATCAAAATAGAACCTCTCCACAGTATATTATAGTTAAAACAATTAGCACAGAGACTGAAGAAAGAATATTGAAAGCTGTAAGAGAGAAAAATTAAATAAAATATAAAGGTAAACCCAGCAACATAACAGCAGGTTTCTCAACAGAAACCTTAAAAGCAAGAAGGGCATGAAGTGAGGTATTTTGAGTACTGAAAGAGAACAATTTCAGCCCTGGAATACTCTACCCAGCAAAAACTATCATTCAACATTGGAAAAGGAATAAAAATGTTTCATGATAAAAAGTAGCTAAAACAATACATGACCACTAAAGCCACCACTACAGAAGATTCTGAAAGGAATCCTACACACAGAAGAAAACAAATAGCCATGAAAGAATGGGAATTATTACACTTCAGAAAAGAGCAGACAATTAATCAGAGTAGCATAGAACTAGTTTCACACACACAAACCCTTACACAACAAAAAACAACTAAATGGCAGGAATCACCACATACCTCTCAATATTAACACTGAATGTTTATGGACTCATTTCCCCCATCAGAAGATACAGATTGGCAGACTAGATTAAAAAGAGAGAACAGACAGTCTGTTATTTACAAGAAACCCTCCTCACAGACAGAAACAAATCTTGCCTTTGGGTGAAAGAGTGAAAGATTTACCAAGCTAATGGCCCCCCAAAACAGGTAGGACTAGCAATACTTGCATCAGATGAAGTAGACTTCAAACACAAAATTTTTTATTGGTATATATAAGAGAAAATTTTCTCAAATCTCAGTTATTGATAGATCCAACTGACACATGACAAGTGTTAACTATCATACACAAACACACACACACACACACACACACACAAAACCAAATCTTAGTGACACTGCATCTTTATTACAGTTTTTGTCTTTCACTTGAATTTCAGAAGACTCAGAGCTACATGTGTACTCCATTTCTTTAACCTTCTTATTTACAAGGTACAATAAATATACATTATAAATGCATCAATTGAAATAAGAAGTAAATGAATGAATATTTTCTAATGAAATAAATCATAGCTTTGTGCAAGTTGTTTTGCTCATGTGAAGTGGAACCATATAATGGTGTCAGTAGCATTTAGCTGGATATTATGGGTTCTGAATTCTTGTCTTGGTTCCATTACCTGTGTTTAATGACAACTTCAGGGCTTTGTCTTCATTTTTATTTATAAAAATTATTTGTACAAAGAGGTGTCATTGTGACATTTTCATACATGTATACAATGTACTTTGATCAAATTCTCCCTTTCTATTATATCTCTAAACCCCCACCCCTTTTCAAACAGCATTTAATGGGTTTCATGGTGCTATATTCATATATATAACTTCAATCATGTTCACCCCCCAGTACTCTCTCTTTTCCCCCTCCTGCATATTTCCTTCATTCTCATCATCATTATATCACAAATGAGTGAAGTCATGCAATATATGGCTTTTGAGCTTATCTTATTTCACCCAATGTGGTGACCTGTAGTTCCATCAATTTTCCTGAAAATGAAATCATTTCTTTCCTACTTATGGCAAAATAATACTCTCTTGTGTTTATATACCACATTTTCTTTATACACTCATTGGTTCTTGGGCAGTTAGGCTGATTTCACAGCTTTCTTATTGTGAGTAATGCTGTAAGAAGCATGGGTATGTCAGTATCAATACTTTTTGATGGCTCTTAAACTTCTTCAGATATATGCCAAAATTGATATATATAGCAGGGTCATAAAGTATTTCTATTCTTAGTTTTTGAGGAAATTCCATACTGGTTTCCAAGGCTGCATTAATTTATATTCCCATCAATACTATTGTGAGGATTCCTTTTTCCCTGCATCCTTGCCAGCATTTGTTGTTTCTTTTCTTGATGATAGCCATTCTGTCTGGCATGAGATGGGATTTCATTGTCATTTAGATTTGTATTTCCTTCAAGGATGAGGATGTAGCCTATTTCTTCATGTATTCGTTGGCCACTTATAGTTCATCTTTTGAGAATGTTTCAGTTCATTTGCAATTTTTTACTTGGTTTATTTTCTCTTTTTTTGTGTTTAACTTTTTTGGCTCTTGTATATTCTGGATATTAATCTTTTTTCTAATAACTAGGTTGCAAAGACTTTCATTATATAGATTGTCACTTCATTATGGTAATTATTTCCTTTGATGTGCAGAAGCTTTTTAATTTGATGTGATCCCATCTGTCAATTCTTGCTCTTATTTTCTTGGCAGTTGGAGACCTATTCTGAAAATAGTTGTTTATGCCTATATCTTCCAGTGTTTTCCTTATGTTTTTCTGAAGTACTTTCAGTGCTTCTGGTCTTGCACTAAAAGTTTTGATTCATTTTTAATTTACTTTTTAAAGAGTGAGGAATAGAGGTCTAGTTTTAGTCTTCTATGTGTGGATATCCAGTTTTTCCAGCACCTTTTGTGAAAGAGGCTGTCAATGTATGTTTTTGGCTCTTTTGTCAAGAATCAGATGGCTTTAGCTTTATTGGTTTATTTCTAGGTCTTCTATTCTATTCTGTTGGTCTACATGTTTGTTTTCATGCCAGTGTAATGCTTATTTTGTTTCTATGGCTCTGTTGTATACTAGGTATATTTGTGATACCTCAAACATTGCTCTTTTTGCCCCAGATTGGTTTTTCTATTTGGGGTCTTTTATATTTCCATATAAATTTTGGACTGATTTTTCTATTTTAGTGAAGAATGTCATTGGGCTTCAATGGGAATTGGCTTGCTCTAGTAGTTCAGCCATTTTCACAATACAGTTAATCTTTAGTCCATAGATATATACTTCCTGAGCATTATGAATGCTTGTGATGCCTAGACTTCAGTACTGTACTAAGAATACTTGATTGCTATCTCCCATAATGTCACCCAACTTTCATAAAGAAATGGCATCTTTCAACAAATCTAAAATTTTCACTTAATGACAAATTAAGCACATTAACTTTAATCTGGCTTTCTGGGAATATTTGTTTTAGGAAGGCATAATTTATTAAATTAAGGATAGGAAAACACTCAGCAGATCACACAATGTACACAATTGACAATAATTAAGACTGATTGGGAGATTCTATGCATCAACAGAGCTGACCAAAATGTACATTGGAATTAAAAATTATTGTCTTTGAAATTTCTTTTGATTTTTATCTATTTATTTACTTATTTGACCATGCTAAGCTCAAATTGTGAAATATATTGACAAATAAGGCAGGCTTACTATATTAATTCTGCTAATCCATGAATGTAGATGGTCTTTCCATCTTCTAGTGTACTCTGTAATTTCTTTTTCAGTGTCTTACAGTTCTCATTATAGAGGTATTTGAGCTCCTATTTAAGTTTATTACTAGGTATTTTATGGGTTTTTTTGAGGCAATTGTGAATGGATGCTTTCTTGCTTTCTTTCTCAGTCTTTTCATTGTTTATATACAGAAAAGCTAGTGATTTTGTATCCTGCTACTTTATGCAAAATATTTAACAGACTTAGGAGATGTTGGTGAGGTCTTTAGTGTCTTTTAAGTGTGTTATCATGCAAATAGGACTAATTTGACATCTACCTTTCCTATTTGTAATCAGTCCTTTTATTTTTTTTCTTGCTTTATTGTTCTAAGAATTCAAGATATTAAATAAGAGTGTAGACACCTTTGACTTATTCCTGGCTCTAAAGGAAATAGTTTTAGGTTTTTCCCGTATAGTATGATGTTGGCTATAGAGTTGTCATAAATAATCCTTCTTTATTATTTTTTTCAGTACTAGGGCTTGTACTCAGTGCCTACACCTTGAGGCACTCCACCAGCCCTTTTTTGTGATAGGCTTTTTTTGAGATAGGGTCTTGCAAATTATTTGCCAGTACTGTCTTCAACCTGTGATCCTCCTGATCTCTGCCTCATAAGTAGTAAAGATTACAGGCGTGAGCCACCAACACCTGCATTCATAGCCCTAATTATGTTGAGGTATGTTCTTTCTATTTTTAGTTTCTTCAGAGCTGTTTATCATGAAGAGATATTGAATTTTGTCAAAGGCTTTCTGTATCTATTGAGATTATCATGTGGTTTGTCTCTTTGACTCTGTTTATGTACAGCATTACATTTACTGATTTGCACATGTTGAAGCATTCTTGGATTCCTAGAATGAGACCAACTTGATCATGATATTTTTAATGATCATTTTAGGCATGGTTGAATTTAGTTTGCAAGTATTTTACTAAGAAGTTTTGCATCCATGTCCATCAGAGAAATTGGTCTATAATTTTCTTTTTTTGTGTGTCTTCATCTGGATTTTGTATCAGGGTAATAACAGGATTCATAGCATGATTTTGGTAGTGTTCATTCCCTTTCTATTTTATGGAATAGTTTGAAGTACATTGGTATTATCTCTTCTTTAATGGCTGGTAGAATTCAGCCATGGATCTAACTTGTCCTGGACTTCTTTTCTTGGGAGACTCTACTATTGCTCAATCACATTGCTTATTATTGGTCTGGTTAAGTGTTTCATATAGCCTGTGATCAATTTGGTAGGCCATATGCATCTAGAAACATCGGTTGCTTCTAGATTTTTCATATACTTTTGAAAGTATACTGAGTATATATACATATATGTGTATATATACATATATATATATACATATATATATATATATATATATATATATATATATATATATATATACTTTTGAATACTTTTGCGGTATTCCCCAATGATTCTCTGAGTGACATTGGTATTTTTTTCTGACATCCCCTTTTTCATTTTATTAGGTTGTATTCTTTTGATTAGCTTTCTTTTTCAGGGTTAATTGACCTTGTTTATCTTTTCAAAGAATCAGCTCTTTGTTTCCATGATTCTGTTATTGTTTTATTAGTCTCCATTTCATTAATTTCTTCCCTAATCTTTATTATATCTTTCCACATACTGATTTGTGATTCATTTATTTCTTTCTAAGAGCTTGAGGTACATAATTTGGTTATTTATTTTTGATCTCTCAGATTTCTTATTTTTATTTTTATTTTTTCCTCATTTATTCATGTGTGCATGCATTGTTTGGGCCTTTCTACCCCCTAACACCTACCCCTTCTCTCTCCTCCTCACTCCTGCTCTCTTTCAGGAAAAATATGTTCTGTCCTTATCTCTAATTTTGCTGAAGAGAGAGTATAAACAATAATAAGAAAGACAAAGAATTTTTGCTAGTTGAGATAAGGATAGCTATACAGGGAAATTTCTAGCATTACTTCCAGGTATAAATGTGTTACATTCTCAGTTGATTCATCTCTAACTGACCTTTTCTCTAGTTCCTGATCCCCTTCTCTTATTGTCCTCTGTCACTTTAAGGTTTCTGTATTAGCTCCTCTGTAGTGGGGACATCAAACACTTTCATGTTTTGGGTTTCCTACTTATCCCCATACCTCCCCGTGTGTGCTCTTCCCTTGTCATGTGACCCAAGTCCAACAACATTTCTATATTTGCCCTAGATCTAAAGTCTACGAAAGAGGAAGAAACATACGATTTTTGGTCTTCTGAGCCTGGCTAACCTCACTCAGAATGATGCTCTCCAGTTCCATCCATTTACTTGAGAATGATAAGATTTCATTCTTCATGGCTGAGTAAAACTCCATTGAGTATAGATACCACATTTTCTTAATCCATTCGTCAGTAGTGGGGCATCTTGACTGTTTCCATAACTTGACTACTGTGAATAGTGCTGCAATAAAAATGGGTGTACAGGTGCCTCTGGAGTAACCTGTGTTGTATTCCTTTGGGTATATCCCCAGGAGTGGGATGACTCGATCATATGACAGATCTATGATTAGATTTTTAAGAAGCCTCCAAATTTTTTTCCAGAGTGGTTGCACTAGTTTGCATTCCCACCAGCAGTGTGCGAGGGTTCCTTTTTACCCACATCCTCGCCAGCACTTGGTGGTGGTGGTGTTTTTGATGATGGCTATTCTAACAGGGGTGAGGTGAAATCACAGTGTGGTTTGATTGGCATTTCCTTTATGGCTAGAGATGGTGAACATTTTTTCATGTGATTTTGGCCACTTGAATTTCTTCTTTTCAGAAAGTTCTGTTTAGTTCAATTGCCCATTTCTTTATTGGTTCACTGATTTGGGGAGAGTTTAGTTTTTTAAGTTCCCTGTGTATTCTAGTTACCTGTCCCTTGTCTAATATATAGCCAGTGAATATTTTCTCCCACTCTGTGGTTGGTCTCATCAGTTTAAAGACCATTTCTTTTGTTGTGCAGAAGCTTTTTAGTTTTATGAAGTCCCATTTGTCCATCCTTTCTCTCAGTTGCTGAGCTGAGGGGTTCTATTGAGGAAGTCCTTGCCTGTACCTATTGCTTCCAGAGTGTTTCCTGATCTTTCCTATACCAACTTCAGAGTTTGGGGTTTGATATTAAAGTCCTTGATCCATTTTGAGTTGGTACTAGTACTGGTGATAAACATGAATCTAGTTTCAGTTTTTTGCAGTTGCACTAGTTTGCATTCCCACCAGCAGTGTATGAGGGTTCCTTTTTTCCCACATCCTTGCCAACATCTGTTGTTTTGCTTGCTTTCACTTTCTTTGTGCAGAATTCCTTGAAGAATCTTTTGTAGTGGTGGCTTGATGGTCATATATTGTTTTAGTTTCTGTTTCTCATGGAAGACTTTTATTGGTCCATCTATTTTTAATGATATTTTTGCTGGGTAGAGTATTCTGAGGTTGCAGTTATTTTCATTCAGTGCCTGGAAAGCCTTGTTCCATGCTCTTCTTTTATTTTAAATTTAAATTTATTTTTATTTTTTAATTTCTTTTATTCATATGTGCATACAATGTTTGGTTCATTTCTCCCCCCTTCCCCTCACCCCCTCCCTTTCCTCCCATCCCTTCCTTCTCCCCCCAACCCCCTCGCTACCAGGCAGAAACTATTTTGCTCTTATCTCTAATTTTGTTAAAGAGAGAGTATAAGCAATAATAAGAAGGACCAAGGGTTTTTGCCAGTTGAGATAAGGATAGCTATACAGGGAGATTGCTCACATTGCTTTCCTGTACATGTGTGTTACATTCTAAATTAGTTCTTCTTGAACCAACCCTTTCTCTAGTTCCTGGTCCCCTTCTCCTATTGGCCTCAGTCACTTTAAAGTTTCTGCGTTAGTTCCTTTGTATTGAAGACATCAAATGCTATCTTGTTTTTTGGGGGTTTCTTGCCTATCCTCATACCTCTCTTGTATGCTTTTGCTTCATCATGTGATCAAAGTCCAATCCCCTTTTTGTGTTTGCCCTTGATCAAAAGTCCACATATGAAGGAGAACATATGGGCCTGGCTAACCTCACTCAGTATGATGTTTTCCAGTTCCATCCATTTACCTGCAAATGATAAGATTTCATTCTTTTTCATGGTTGAGCAGCATTCCATTGTATATAAATATACACAATACATTTTCTTAATTCATTCATAAATAGTGGGGCATCTTGGCTGCTTCCATAACTTGGCTATTGTGAATAGTGCTGCAATAAACATGGGTGTGCAATTGCCTTTGGAGTAATGTGTGTCACATTCCTTTGGGTATATGCCCAAGAGTGGTATTGCTGGATCATATGGCAGATCTATGTTTAGATTTTTAAAAAGCTTCCAAATTTTTGTCCAGAGTGGTTGTACTAGTTTGCATTGCCACCAGCAGTGTATAAGGGTTCTTGTCATGGTTTTGTTTGCTTTCACTTTCTGTGTGCAGAATTCCTTGAAGAATCTTTTGTAGTGGTAGCTTTGTGGTCATATATTGTTTTAGTTTCTGCTTCCCATGGAAGACTTTTATTTTTCAGTCTATTCTGAATGATAGTTTTGCTGGGTAGAGTATTTTAGGGTTGAAGTTACTTTCATTCAGTGCTCAGAAGACCTTACCCCATGCTTTTCTTGCTTTTAAGATTTCCTTTGAGAAATTTGTTGTGGTTTTGATAGGTTTACCTTTGTATGTGATTTGTTTTTTCTCTCTTACAGCCTTCAATATTCTTTCTCTATTCTCTGTGGTTGTTGTTGTTAATGACAATATGTCGTGGGGTAGTTCTATTTTGGTCAGGTCTGTTTGGGGTCCTGGAGGCTTCCTGTACCTGAATGGGCATAGTTTTCTCTAGATTTGGGAAATTTTCTGTTATTATTTTGTTGAATATATTACAAATTCCTTTTGCTTGCACTTCTTCTCCTTCTTCAATGCCCATGATTCTCAGGTTTGGTCTTTTGATGGAGTCAGTGAGTTCTTGCATATTCCTTTCACAGGTCTTGAATTGTCTATCTAGTAGTTCTTCAGTTTTTCCTTTAAGTACCATTTCATCTTCGAGTTCTCAGATTCTGTCTTCTATTTGTTCTAGTCTGCTGGAGTGGACTTTCATTTTGTTTTGTATTTCTGTTTCATTCTTTTTTCTGAGGTTTTCTATATCATGGGTCACTTCTCTTTAATATTGTCAATTTTCTTCCTTAATTCATTTATCTCTCTGTTTTTGGTGTTCTCTGTTTCACTTTGGTGTTTGTTTAGGGATCTTATGACTTCATTTATTTGCTTCTGTGTTTTCTCATATTCTTTATTTTTGTTGTCTTGGAATTTCTTCAGTGCCTCTTGTATGTTTTGCTTGATCACGTCTAGTATCCTCTCTATGAAATTCTCATTGATTACTTGCAGGATTTCATTTTTCAGGATATTTTTGTGGGCTTTATTGGATTCCTTGGTATAGGTTATCTTTGCTTTGTTGGGGTCTGAATCTGGATATCCATTTTCTTAGTTTCCCTCTGGCTCCTGTACTAATTTATTTTTTGGGGGACAATGGTTTCTATCCTTTTTACTACATCTTCCCATCATTTCACTTGGTGCTGTTAGTGTCCCTGTTTTGTGTGTAGTTTAGTATTAGCTAGCTTACAGTAGTAAAAGTAATGAGATCTAGAAAGAAAGAGTAAGACAAAAAAGAAAAAAAAATAAGAAAAGAAAAAAGATACAGAGAACCAAAGAAATTAACAGGGACAGATGGTGTATTAACCAACAGTGAACTAAACAAGCATTTAGAGAGAAAGAGAAAAAAGAAAAAGAGAAAAGAAAAAAATATCAGGTTCAGGCATAATGAAGTTTCAGTCTTAGTAGTTCTGGTGTTACTCCTTTAGCATCCGGTCCTGGTGTTGGTATTTAAGTAGTAGCTCTCTCAGATTTTTTTAATGTAGCTGGTCATAATATAAATTTTCCTCTTACTACTTTTTTGCTATCTCCCAGTGATTCTGGGAAGTTGTGTTTTCATCATCATTTGCTTCTCAGATGTTTTATATTTCCCCCCTCCCTGTTCCTTCAATAATCCAGTGGTCATTCAACAGTGTATTGTTCTGTCTCCATGTTTTATAGTATTTTCTATAGTTTCTTTTGTTGTTATTTTCTAGTTTTATTTCATTATGATTTGATAAAACATCAGAAGTATTTTTATTTTTTTTATATCTGTTAAGACTTTCTTTATGTCCTAAAATATGATCTATGTTTGAGAAAGTTCCATTTGCTGGTAAGAAGAATGTGCATGTAAGCTCATTTGATCTACAGTTTCACTTAATTTTAATGTTTCTTTGTTGATTTTTTTTTTTGTCTGGAGAACCTATTTTTTTTTTAAAAAGTCATAAATTTTTATTTAATTTTGTAGTGTTGGGGATTGAACCCAGGGCTTCAATCATGGTAGGCAAGTACTTTACCAATGAGCTAGACTCCCCAGTTCAAAAATTTAGGCTCACAATTTTGAGTCAGAGTCTAATTTAACCCTGAGATTTCTTTTTATGTTTTTTATTTTACCATTTTTACATTTACTCTCATGTGTATACATTGTTTGAGCCACCCCCCCACAAACACACAGAAGAGAAGAGAAAACATAAGAGATAATAACAAATACATTACATTTTTGCTAGCATGAGGTAAAGATGGCTATACAAAGAGATCCATTGTGTTGCTTCCATGCAGATGTGTATTGCAACCCACATTGGTCATCTCTACCAGACCACTTTGCTATTTCCTGGTTCCCTTCCCATAGTGACCTCAGCCACTTTAAGATTACTATATTCACTCCTTTATAGTGAGCACATTGATCACAATCAAGTTTTAAGTTTCCTTCCCTTTCCCTCTTTCTCCCATGTGCATTCTCCCCTTAGTGTGTGGACTATTAATGAGAGTGTGACATTCAAGTCACATACTATTATTGTGGTGGGGTCTATCTGCCATTTTTATTCTGTAACAAAACTAGGTGTACCAATATTTGGTACAAATAGGTTTGCAATTGTTATCTCATCTTGATGGATTATTTCCTTTACCAATATGAAGTGACCTGCTTTGTCTCTTCTGACTAATTTGGTTAAAATTATTTTTGTCAGATATGAGTATAGCTCCTCTTAATTGCTTTCCACTTACGTTTGATTGGAAAATCTTTTCCCAGTTTTAACTTGAAGCTTGTTTTTCTTTTTGCCATTGGGGTGCCTTTATTGTAGGCAAAATAGTTGGGGTTGATTTTTGAATCAAGTTACCAGTCTCTGTCATTTGATTGGAGAGTTAAGACTGTTAACATTCTGTGGGAAGGGTACATAATACTTCCTGTTTTTGTGACATTTCCTTCTTTCTTAAATCTCTTAGTAGGATTTAATACTTTCCAATATTTTCCTGGTTTCCTTTATCTTCCTCTTCATGGTATAGAATTTCCTTAAGTATCTCTGCAGTGCTGGTTTAATTACCATGAATTCCTTTAGTTTTTGTACATCATGGCAGGTTTCTTTTTCTCTTTCAATTATGAAGGATATCATTCTTTGTCAAGGCTGAGAAATCTTCTGCTATTATTTTATTGTATGTTATTTCTTTAGCTTGTACTTCTTTTCTTTATCTTATACACATGATTCATAGGATTGGTCTTTTAATAGTGCTGCAGAGATCTTGCATCAACGTGGGTACTACACTGTTCTATTAGAGAGCTTATCCAATATAGGAAAAAGCACCGAAATACCTTTCTACTCAACATTTTCATGTTTAGGTATATCCACAGAAGAAATTTAAACAAGTGTCCAAATAAAAATTTACACATAAATGTTAACACCAATATTGAAACAAACCAAATAACTCTGTTCACCTTTAAAAAAACTAAAATTTCTAGCTAGTATATTAAGGTCATAAGGAGAAATAAAATTTTTTCATTATTGAAAGTACTAAATCTCTACTTGTAGAAGACATGATGTCTCTAGGTAATCCTATAGAACTTAAAAATAAACTTATAAAATAAAAAAACTAGTTAGTTTTCAAATATAAAGTGAAGATCAAAAATTAACTTCACATTTATACTAGGAATAAATATTCAAAATAGAAATGAACACTCCATTTGGAACAGGTGTTCACACTAGGAAATGAAGGCATAGCATACAGACATTTGCACGTAGCTTTATTATCAAACCATCTTTATTTGCAATGGCTCAAACTACAGACTACAAAAATAACCATCAACAGGTTATTGGATATATAAATTGTGGTACAGAAAGAGAACAATAAAGGATTAATATCTGTGAGAACTGACATGAATCTAAAACTCAGTATAATGAATAAAAAGAAACAGACATCACCAAAATGTACATTTTCCCATATTCTAACTCTCATTTTTTGAATTTTTAAATTTTATTTCTGTGTGGGATATGGGTAAATTGTGGCATTTACAAAGTTCATACAATACATCAAATATATCCTACTTGAATTCACCCTCTTTATCATTCTTCTTTATCTTCCCCCTCTCCCGTTCCTAGATAGTTTCAAAAGTTATCTTTTTTCCATTTACATTCATGTGTGCACAGTATTTGCATATTATTCACCCTCTTATACCCTTTCCCTAACTCCTACCCACTCCCACTGATATGAACTCTCCCTGGCAAGATGTATTCCATCCTCCTGTTCTCAAATTTTGCAGAAGAAAGAAAAAAAGAAGTGACATTTTTCCTTGTTTAAGATAGCTACACAGGGAGTTTCCTTATAGAACTTCCATGTGTGTATTGATTGCATTATATACATGATTTGGTAAATATACTATTTTTCCTCTTTTCTACTTTCTTATGGTTGTCTCAACCAGTTTAAAAATTCTATTTTCATCTTTGTATAGAGAGTACATTAATCATACACACCTTAACTTCTTTCTTTTACCCTGCACTACTTGTGTGTAGTGTCACACACAAGTGAACAGTGTTTCATAATATTGCTGCATTTGTATTAGGACTATGTTCCACATATGAGAGAAACGTGGCTTTTGGCCTTCTAAACCTGGCTAACTTCACCTAAGATGATGTTCTCCAGTTCCATTCACTTACCTGCACATGACAAAATTCCATTTTTCTTTATGATTGAGTAAAATTCCACTGTACATAAATACCACATTTTCTTAATCCATTCATCAGTAGTGGCTGTTGCAAAGCTTAGCTATTGTGAATAATACTGAAATAAACATGGGTGTGCAGGTGCCTTTGTTGTAACCTGACTTACATTCCTTCAGGTATTTCCCTAGGAGTGGAATTTCTGGATTGTATGGCAGTTCTATTTTTAGTTTTGAGAGAAGTCTCCTTACTGTTTTCCAGAGTGGTTGTACCAATTTACATTCCCACTAGCAGTGTGTGAGGGTTCCTTTTTCTCCACATCCTCACCAACTGTTGTTGTTTGTGTTCTTGATAGTAGCAATTCAAAATAGCTTTGATTTGCATTTCCTTTGTGGCAAAGGATAGTAGCAATGCAAAATAGCTTTGATTTGCATTTCCTTTGTGGCTAGGGATAGTGAATATTTCTTCATGTGTTTTTTAGCCATTGGAACTTTTTCTTTCATTTCAGTTCTTTTGCTCATTTTTTCACTGAATGGTTGAATTTGGGGGAGTTTAGTTTTTTTAGCTCCCTGTATATTCTGGTCATCAAACCCTTGTCACATGTATAATTGGCAAAGATTTTCTCCCATTCTGCGGGCTGCCTCTTCAATTTAGAGACCATTTCTTTTGTTGTGCAGAAGCTTTTCAATTTCATGTAATCTCATTCATCAACCATTTGAGTTCTACTGAGGAAGTCCTTGCCTATGCCTGTTAATTCCAGTGTATTTCCTGCTCTTTCCTGCACTAGCTCCAAAATTTTGGGTGTTATATTCAGGTCCTTAATCCAGTTTGAGTTGGTACTTGGACAGGGTGACAAACATGAATCTGGTTTCAGTTTTTTGCATGCAGATATCCAGTTTTCCTAGCCACAT
The DNA here is from genome assembly GCF_047511655.1 of Castor canadensis. Lineage (NCBI taxonomy): Eukaryota > Metazoa > Chordata > Mammalia > Rodentia > Castoridae > Castor > Castor canadensis. The sequence goes on from NC_133388.1 coordinate 76,379,133, forward strand.
TTTAAAAGAGGTTGTCTGTTCTCTAATCATACATTTTTGCCACCCTTGTCAAAAATTAGATGGACGTAGCTGTGTGGATTAAAATCCAGATCCTCTATTCTGTTCCACTGGTTTTCAAATATGTTCTTTGTGCTTGTGCCATGCTGTTTTTATTGCAATAGCTCTGTAGTATAGTTTAAAGTCGGGTATTAATACACCTTCAACATTGCTCTTTTTGCTCAGTATTGCCTTGGCTAGGCAAGGTCTTTCGTGCTTCCAAATGAACTTTAGTGTTGATTTTTGTATATCTATAATGAGAGTCATTGGAATTTTGATGGGAATTGCATTGAATATGTAGATTGCTTTTGGTAATATAGCCATTTTTCACTATGTTGATTTCACCAATCCATGAGCACAGGAGATCTTTCCATCTTATGTAGTCTTCCATTTATTTCTTCAGTAGTTTATAGTTTTCCTTGTAGAGATCTTTCACATCCTTGTTAAATGTATTCCTAGGTATCAGATACTACATTTTGAATTATTGCATTTATTTAATATTCTAGAAAATGCAAATGCATTGTGACAGAAGAAAATGACAACTAGTGGTGGAGACTAGTTACACTGGTAAATCCAGAGTGTGAGATCTAAGATATATGAAGAAAAATTTGAGAATGGGAGATGTACTAATCATCAAAATACTGGTGATGGTTTTATAAATCTTTTTGTAATTAATCAAATTGTGCATTTTAAATAAATGCTTCTTAATAGGTAACAATTACAATAAATCAATTTTAAAAATGAATAGTAAATTTCAGTATTAATTATTAAGTATTAAACACTATCTTAAAACTTCAGAAGTTTTAAATATTTTAGTATATGCATGTAGAGAGATCATAAACACAACAGATCAAATAAAATGAAAATACCTTTAGGATACTGTGGTTACATTGTAAATCACAGATGAGAATTGCTTATGAAAGGTAATCATTTATCCTTAAAAAATAACTTAGAACCTTATTTCATTCATGCTCAATTTTTAATAGATTTAAAGGTTAAGTGTAAATAACTGAGTTGAGATTCCATTCTCAAAAGTTAAAGTTATTATTTGTAAGAAAAATTTAGATGAATATTTTTATAATCTCAGTGGTAAGAAAGTGTTTATATAAGACATCAAATGCAGAAATTATAAAGAAAGTGATTAGTAGCTGTGAATACATAAAAATGGTAATTTATAAACTGCATTATGAACAAAATCATGAACATTATTAAAAGACTAAAACTACATGAAGAAAAATTATTTGTAACTTCATGTCAAGCATCTTTTCAACATCCTTAGAATATAAAGACAGCTAATATAACAAGCAATTGAAAAACTACCAAGTTTCTTATTTGGAAGTGGACAAAATAGATATAGGCAATAGAAAAGAAAAAAATAGTAGAGATGACTAATAAACATATGAAAAGGACATACTTTAAATGGTGACAATCCCTATATCCTCAAATCCCAGCAGATTTGCCATAGATCTTATGATGGCAGTCTTGTAGTTAGTTCAATAATCTGTGAGCCGCAGGCAGGTGGGAGAGTACAGGAGCCTGAGGCACTTCCAATATTAGTAGACAATGGTTCTAGGCCACTTCTCTGGATTTAGAACACTAATTCCGTGTGGCTAGTTCTCCTTTACTCAGACATATCTTCGCCACCTGAGAACTCAGATACTACCCCATCAGTTACAACTGTATTAGTTCAACTAAACTCAACTGTTAGCTTACCTCAACATTTTAGGTAACAGAATGTAACATATGTACTAGTGATGAATATAAACTGCTTTTTTCCATGGATTATAAACTGTTTTATTCCATGAAAATTTTCCCCTGAAACATATCTGCTATAGTCTAAACATATAGTTTCATCTTTATTTAAAATTTTAAAAAACAGTGCTTGTGGACTGATACTCATTATTCTTTACTTGTTATCCTTGTGGGAAAAAAAACATTCTGTCTTTGCTTTGGGAAGCTGAAATTGCATAGACCCTTCTGTTGTTTGTTGATTAGCTATAATCTATTCAGTGCCCGAAGGGTAACATAAGAGGATTAGCAAGGAGAGCAGGCATAGGGATGGTCCTTCAGGCTTCGCTATGCTACAGCCATGCAGATGAAACTAAAATTAGGCCAAAGTCTGTCTTCTCTTTGAGATTAATGGCATAACAAATTTCCAACTTATTTCTCCTAACTATTTTTTCAAATATGAATTCCTGAATATCCAATCACTCTAAAACATAATTGGCAGCTTAATAAAAAGTTATTCATTATTAACAGTGATTTCAAAATATTTTATCTAAACATTTCTTGACACAGGACAAATGTTATACAGGCTTGTTCATTGTATTTATTACTACAGTGTGTAGCATCACAAAATTTTCTTCTCATCTTTGCTTCCCCATATTATTCAAACAACTACTTAAAAAAAACGTTTTAAGACCACAGAAGGATGTGAAAATCATGGAAATTGTGCAGAATTATATAAAGTGAAAATTTAAATGTAACTAATAGTTTAAACATCAAGAATATTTTCCTCTGAAACACATACATTATATTTGTAACAAAATCTGCACCTACAAGTAATACATAAAGTAATGCAAAACAAGAAATAAAAGCTTGTTTTTATAAGTAAGCTACATGCTCACTGTTAAAATGTAGGTTCTGAATCCAGGCAGTTATTTTAATCTATATATTAAAAACACTATCAGAACATATTACTCATACTCATAGCCATGACCTTGCATTGTATTTGTGAAAATATATGCTATTTTTACAAAATGACAGGGTCTTCTGTAGCCACATTGCATTATGTACTGCTTGTATTCGTTAGTATCAAGTCCTTATAGCTGAAACAGTGAAACTGAGTGCTCACCTGAACCAAGAACAAGTAAATACTATTGTTTTGATAAGTCATCTACTCCTCTGTAGTTCTTATGTTTTGTTCTGATATTGTTTCTCTCAAAATTTTTCACAGAGAACCTAACAACAGAAATATAAATATATTACCTTATTATAATGCCAATTTCAAAAGCTACTTAGCTTAAGTGGCTATTTCCCACATCCCCACAAACTGTGTTTCTCCTTAGCTTGTAATAGACATTAAAAAAAAAAAGGAAGTGAATAGTCAAATGTATGATCAAGCTGATTTCCACAGACCATGCCCTAAAAACAAAGTATTTCATACATTCTAAGGTGCACCTTTCAAAATTTAGCTTATCTAGCATCAGAATTTTTAATCACTATTGTTTATCAGTAATAATGACATACTTACCTTTGACTATATATATGCAAATGTGACCTGAGTTATTCATTTGCTCATCATTTCAAATGAGTTGGTACAATTTCATATGTTGTACCAGTGAAAGTTGTTGAAATTGCCTAGTTTGTTTGAATAAAAATGAAAAGAATTTCAGAGCCACTACAAGCTGGTGTCTAATCCATATGTGGTAAAAGTCTGTTATTTTCTTGCCACACATCAATTTACCATCTTTTGCAGATTTATAGTGGAAGCTGCTGAAAATTCAGACTTTCATCTTTCTGTCATCTATCTATCTATCATCTATTTCATTCATTCATTCATTAATGGAATATGGGATTTGAACTCACGGGCATTTCACTTGATAGGCAGACATTCTGCCACTTTTTGCTTTAATGCATGTTTTTAAATAGGGTCTCATGTTTTTGCCAGGGCTGGCCTGAACCTTGATCTTCCTATCTACAGGCTTCTGCATAGCTTGGATCACAGGTGTGAACCACCACACCTAGCTTATTGGTTGAGAAAAGGTCTTGCTAACTTTTTCCCAGTTCCAGCCTTGAACCGTGATTCTCCTGACCTCTGTCTCCTGATTAGCTGGTATTATAGATTTGAACCACAATGTCTAGCCGAGAGACACATGTTCCAACACACAAAAAAAGCATGGATTATTAGAATTAAATGATTTAGAACAAAACTTACAGGATGGATGCCAGCATCTTAAATGAAAAATAATAGAAACAAGACTGGAATCATCTTCATTATATTTCATTTTATTTTTGATTGACATGTATAAATTAAACATATCAGTGGAGTCCTGTATAGTATTTCAACACATGCATACAGCATGCACTAATCAAACTTAGTCTCCCTTTTGCTATCTTTTCAACATATAGTAATCACTATTCTACCTTTAATTTGACTTCTTTTAAAAGTTAAGAATGGAATACTCTCAAGAAATATTAAATCATCAATGTTCTTCACATCAAAGATTTCATTACTGTGTGAAAAACACATTAATTTGTCATGATTTATAAGTAATTTAGGACTTTGATTTGCATCATTGGAAGAATTGGTACTGGGTTTAAATCCTCATGATAGTATGATAGTAGAAACTAGACATAACTTATAATTTGTAAGATCACAATTTGTTTGCTCGTGAAGCTGGAGTCCAGTTCAATGAATACTAAGGAAGGACAACTTAGGTAAACTAACCTACTTCTAGTGACTTATTAAAAGGGAAAAATGCTAAGAGTGAAAGCACATTAGCAGTGAGCTATTTGCACAAGGAGGGAGGCTATGCTTAAGAACATATTAAAGGTATATTATATTAAGGGTCTTACACTACAATTGCTTTTTCTTCCTGTCGGAGGCTAATGTAATTCTCTGGAGGAAGAGAATTTCCCACCAGTCCTTAGTTATTTGCAAGGTTTTTATATACAATGCCTATTAGTTAGTGAAAACTCACCAGTTTAACTAGTTTAGAAAGTAATAATAAATATATGACATGAGGAAAAACAAAAAATAATAGAAAAAAACTCACAGAGTATCCAGAAAATTAAATTATTAGAAACAAATTTAAAAATAATTATGTTTAGTATTAGTTAAATAAAAAAAAAGATAAGTTTTACAGTACTGACAGAGAACTAGAAAATGTAAAAAAAGATCAAAATGGAAATATTAAAATTGAAAAAAGCTATTAGTGAAACAGAAAACTCAGTGGATGGATTTCTAGTAAATTAGACATTGCTAATGGAAAAAATAATAAGCTTGAATGTAGGACAACAAAATAGAGAATGCAGTTTAAAAGAAACAAAAGATTCCCAAAGAATATCTAAAATACATGCTATTGGTATCTCAGAAGAGAATGAGAAAGGAAATGAATCATAATAAAGGTAATAATTGAGAATATTTCAAAATTGATGAATAAACTGGGTATGGTAGTACAAGCCTGTAATTCCAGCTACTAGAGAGGCCCAGACAGGTGGATGGTGGTTAAAGGTTGGCTAGGGCAAAATTTTGTAGGACCTTATCTCAAATAAATCCAGGTGTGGTGGTGCATGCTTGTGGCCCCAGCTACTTGAGAGGTGGAGGTAGGAGTTTTGTGGTGTGAAGCCCATCAGGTCAAAAGTTGGTGTGAGACCCTATCTGAAAGCAAAACCTGGTGAATAACATCAAATCATGGATTCAAAAGGTACTAATAACCATAAAGAGGATATATTAAAGGAAAACCACTCTCAGAAAAACATAGAAATGCTTCTAAAGACAAAGACATATGATTAAATCATCCAGAAAAAAATAAAGCAAATTATTTTAAAAGAAGCAGACAGTAATGAGATAGTTGGTCTGGCAGCTGAAACAATGGAACTTAAAAGACAAGGTGATGATATGTTCAAGCCTGAATAATGATGACTCAAGAAATACTTCTTTACACCAATATTAATATATTTTTTAAAATCAAAATTTGAAGAATTAATAATCAATAAACACAATTAATGGAAATGTTAAAAGGTATTACTTTCAAGGAGAAGAAAAATGAATCCATGTGAAAACACATTTTCAGATTCAGAAAGCAATGAAATATAATTAGAAGTGTAAATATGTGGGGAAATGTAAACACACTGACTATACAAAGATGGTGATGTTCAATGGCATATGATGTTCAATGGCATATATTGGAAATTAAATATAATGTGACTGCATACAAGTTGAAGAACATAACTGCTTTAAGTTATAAAATTTTGTAATTCTATATCAAAAAAACAAAAGTAAGTAGGAACATAGACATTAAAAACTAAGGTGCATATTTGCTTAGTTACAAGTGGACTTAATGCTTCAACTAAAAGATGAAGATTACTAGACTGTGGGGAGCAGAGGATGAGAAGCCTATGAGAATTTGACATAAGCACAGCTGTGTCAAATAATCTGCAGACTGAGTTTGGCACAACCCCAGGCACAGAGGAGGGCAAAATGTAGCATAGCTGTTTTTCCTAAGATGTCTATGCTCAGAGAAGAAAGATCACAGGTTTCTCTTGTGACAATGTCTCATCTCTCCCCAAGTACAGTTGCTCCACCTCCTTGTTTACCACTGTGTGTAAAAGACTCAATGAAGGAGGTGTTGAGGATTGATTGATTGGTTGGCTACTTGCGAGGGGTGGAAGCTATTGCTGGGGCAGCTGGTGAGGAGATCGCTGATACTGCCAAGGTTGGCTGCTTGTAAGGCTGCCAATGAATAACACTGCTGCTGCTGCTGCTGCTACTGCTGATGATGATGCTGGCTGTTGTTTGTGGCTGTTGTGAGTTTGAGGACTGAGACTTTAAGAGAGAATGTGGGACAGTGCAAGTCTGAGGGCCAAGAGTTTAAGAGAGATTAACAAAAACATGGAACAGAGACAGTCTAAGGAAAGACACTCTAAAGAACAGAAAAGAAGAAAGACATTGGAAGTAAGGTTTTGAAGACTAGAGAAAAGAAGTGATATAAAAGAAGTAAAAAAACAATGAAGTTGTTGTGCATCTCCATCTGAGCAGCCAGCACACCTGATCACAACTTTCTGCATGTTTGTCTTTTATTCTTTATCCTTTCTGCATCTCCAGTCACCCCCAGATAGGTCAGTAGGAACAGAGCTTGAAGAAGCTCTTGAGAGGTGGTGCCTGAAGAAGGGTCTGACTATGGGATGAGGAGACACTCTCTGGGAAGCACACACATAATAGAGAAATGAAAAATAAGCAAGGAACAGAAAAATAAGCAAAGTGAGAAGGAGAGTGAATTGAATACAGTCAGGGGTAAAAACGTGGATACAGTAGAAGAAATATTAAGGTAAAAGAAGAAATACTAAGGTAATAGAGAAAAGTAAAATATAGATCTATGTTACTTTTGGGTTGTGGTCTATGGTTAGAGATTATTGGGAGCCTACTCCCTCATCTAAACAAAGATTTTCCTCCTTGGTAGCCAAGCAGGATGTGGGATTCACTCCTTACAACCAGTCATACAGGAGTGTGAGAAGCAGTAACAAGATGCTATGGCCGGTGGAGACACTGAACTATCAGTCCCAACTTAAAAGTAAAGTTCAGTAAGGAGATTATTCTGATTCTGATTCAGTGTCAGTTGAGGAGGGTCTGGAGGATGCTCCAGCCCAACAAGAACTGGGAACCATGCATTTGGGGTTACGTCCACAGGCCAAGAGACTTCCTACTCTTGCTAAGAGTCCCCTACAGGCTATGTTGAATGTGACTTATAGTCAAAGAGGTTTTATCTTGTGCTTGAGAGACTGGACCTTACCAGCCTTGGCATACAACTGAGGTTTCAAGACAACTTCTTGGATTGGAGAACAGATCTCATCAGGAGGATTTAAGAAATAAATAAGGGAGAGATGTAGGGAGTAGATTATGAGAAGCTTATGAGAACTTGACATAAGCACAGCTGTGTCAAATAATCTGCAGGCTGAGTTTGGCACAGCCCCAGCCACAGAGGAGGGCAAAATGCAGCCAGCTGATTTCCTAAGATGTTTATGTTCAGAGAACTAAGATCACAGGTTTCTCTTGTGACAATGTCACGGCCCTCCCCAAGTACTGTTGCTCTACCTCCTTGTTTACCACTGTATGTAAAAGACTCCATGCAGGAGGGGTTGAGGATTAATTGATTGGTTGGCTGCTTGCAAGGGGTGGAAGCTACTGCTGGGGCAGCTGGTGAGGGGACTGCTGCTACTGCTGAGGTTGGTTCCTTGTGAGAATGATGCTGCTGCTACTGCTGCTGCTGGCTGTTTGCGTGTCTGTGAGTCTAAGGACCAAGATTTTAAGAGAGAACATGAGACAATGCAAGTCTGAGGACCGAGACTTTAAGAGAGGTAAGAAAAACATGGGACAGTGCGAGTCTGAAGAAAGAGACTTTAAAGAATAGAAAAGGAGTGAAGTTTTAAAGAATAAAGAAGCAAAGTAAAAGAAGGGATGAGAAGTAAAAGTAATGAGGTTGTTGTGCATCTCCATCCAAGTGCCCAGCACACCTGATCCCAACATTCTGCATGTTTTTCTTCTATCCTTTGTCCTTTCTGCTTCTCTAGTCAACCCGTTAGGTCAGTAGGAACTTACCTTGAAAAAGAGAAAAGGTTAGATCAAGGAGAATTAACCTAGAAGGTAACACACATACATAGGAAATTAATGTGAGTCAACTCCCTGTATAGCTATCCTTATCTCAACTAGCAAAAACCCTTGTTCCTTCCTATTATTGCTTATACTCTCTCTTCAACAAAATTAGAGATAAGGGCAAAATAGTTTCTGCTGGATATTGAGGGGCTGGAGGGAAGAGGGAGGGGGCAAGGTGGGTGGTAAGGGAGGGGGTGGAGGGAGGGGGGAGAAATGACCCAAGCAGTGTATGAACATATGAATAATAAAAAAAGAAAAAGCTTGTGAGACTAGACCCTACTTAAAACAAAAGGAAAATAAAAACTAATATATATTGCTTACTAAAAGATACATTTAAAAATTAAGATTATAGAAGTGTTGAAAGTAAAACTAATCAACAAATTTACTTACCAGCCCTAATAAAAGAAAGCTGAAACAGCTATTATAACATTTCTGAATGTGTATAGAAATCCAAGGAAAATTGCAAATTGTGGTGGGAGATCTAAGACTACTCTCTCTCTCCCTCTCTGTCTCAGAAATTTGTAATACATAATTCATGAGGAGTAAAAATATTTGGGCTAAGTAACAAAATTAATTTGTTTGCTATATAGGGGATAATTTGCTTAAAACCCTCAAATAAATATTAGTTTAAATGCTGTGCTCTTGGATTACATTTATAATGAATTGTACCCTAGGTAATGAAGTAATACTCAAAATTTCAGTGCTAGAAAATGTTTCCAAGCATAAATGGGGAAATAAGTCTCCATGTTTGAAAATTCAAATTTGAAAACCTGTGCTGTCAGTATGGAAGAACTGATAAAAATAGTAACTAAATTATAATGAGATTGCCCTTAAATGTTGAGTAATCTACATAGCATATTCCTATTACAATGCAATTTCTGTTTCATACTGAAGAAATAAAGTATAGACGGTAGACAATATTTTGAAGTCGATAATTATCAAAATGCTACATATAAAAGTTGTTGTATAGAGATGATCCTCTCTTCATGTTCATTATTTTAATATATTAGGAAATAAAACAGCCTAAAATACTAATCTATTTCTAGAAGACAGTAAATCCATAGGAAATGCAATTTCAACACTACCAAAAAGTAAAAATAAAGATAAAACATAAAAGAAAAAAAGAATAAATTACTGAAAGACTTGATAACAAAATTATTGATATTAATGAACAGAACAAAACAACTTCTGATCTTATTAGATATTTTAAAGTATTACCTAGTTAAATAAAATTAACGTTTGAAGAACAACCTGTATAGTTTACCACATTAACAAAAATAAAGAAGAAGCAATAATATCACTTCAATAGATGCATAAAAAGGATCTGAAAATATTCCCTAACAGTTTATGTAAGAAAAAATTCATAATAGGAATAAGAAGGAATTTAAAGGGAGAGTCTTTATAAAAATTCTATAATAAACTACCATCAGTTGAAAGCAATGATGGTTTATAATGATGATATGTCAGAGATTTAGTGAAATACAATGAGTCTCTTTTTATGACCTGTTATACATTCTGTCTAAAATTCTTAATTTCATACAATTAATATAATAGTTTGGAATGTCAAAGTTATTTCATATCCACAAACTCATTTAATTTCCACAATAACCCAGATAATAGCAATTCCAATTTATGGATGAGCAAAAGTAGACATAAGTAATCCATTAAGGATAATGATGATGGCTGCCATGTTTACTGATTACTATGTGCATCCAATTTAATATAAGATGTATATTATTATTTTTCACCTCACCTAGCAAATGAAGAAACTGAAATTTTCCAAGGTCACAAATATGGGAAGTGATAGAAGCAGGTTGCAATCTAATTATTTTAGATTTCTGAGTCCAACCTCTTAATCAGAACACTATATTGCATCTTTGGAGTGGGCTTTCTACTCTAGAACTGATAATTAGATTTTGATAATTGTAGGTCTTAATGCATGCACAAGAGATTATGATCATAACTACTAACCTTGACCTATTGCTCTAAATTTTCTATGGACTTAATCCTTTAATACTTACAATGCTCAAATTGGTAAATATTTTTACCATCTAATTTATTTGAAGAAACTGATGCACAGGAAGTTTACATAACTTCTTCACAGTTATATTTGTTAAGTATGAAACCCAAATTCAAATCCAGACACCTTGACTCTAAAGTTAATACTTTTAACCCTTTGTTATCACCCTCATGCATAAGTGTTATAAAAGAAATCATGGAAATATGGGGTAGTTAGACATGAAAAAGTTATTTTAAATGCAATTTTGTGATTGGAAAATTACTAACAAGGATGTAGAATTAAAAGAATAATTATTATGCTCTGAATCTGGGCTGTGGATCAGTAGATAAAAAAGGGCCAAGTTTCTCAGAGCTGCATGGAAGGAAGATAATGCCAGATAGAGAAGATGCAAGGATGGTATAATGAATCATCATGTTTGGAGCTTCTTTTCTTAGCACTTTCTACATATGCAAAATATTGTTATTAACTGCAGTCGTCACTATGCTGTACAATAGATCTCTTGAACTTGTTTTTCTTTCTGACAGAAATTTTATGTCTTTTGACCAGCATCTCCCCATACCTAAAGAATTATCAACAGGTAATGCTCAACAAATACATCAAATAAACACTTTTCATATTAAAGAAAGATTAATGAAAGAAGTGAGGAAGGAAAAGTAAGCAAAAAGTAAACTTTACTGATTCTTAAACTTATAATTTTTTTCATAATTTCTTTTAAATTTAATACTAGACCAGAGAATTAAAAGTTTTTGACAAAGATGATTAGGTATTTCTCATCCATTAAAGAAGACTAAGTGTGACAAACATATCATCAGAAAACTATTCATTCAGTTTTTCATGTGTGGGTAACTATTTTAAAGTTACCCCAGAATCTTTGCTTCTGGGGCTACTATGAGGTTGTGAGTGTCGTAAAAGAAATGCATTTTAGTCCACAATGCAAATATTTGTTGCATTGGTTTACAAAGCCATAGCCAAACACGGGAAAAACAGGTTATAAAAATAATTTAAGCTTTAATCCTAAATATTTTGCATTAGTTATTCTATGTTTATTAGTATTTTCAATCTGAAATAAGAGATAATGTATACATTTTATATTATCTCAGGTGAGAATGGAGCAGAATATATAGGAAAGTATATCAAGGAACATACCTTGGGAAGCAAAGACATAGATCAGTCTTTTAAAGATAATCTTTTGTTCACAAATATTTTTTGTTTTCAACAGCTAGGCACTGTTCTAAGAGCTGTGATACAGCAATGAAAGAATCAAATACATTAATTTTGGAAGTCTGACATGCTCAAGATATATAGGCAACATATATTTTCTATGAGATGTTGAAGAATGATAGGGAAAACAAAAGGCGGAATGTAAATATCAGGAGGAGTTGTGACTTTCATTAGGATGGTATGAAAAGTCTTAACTGAGTTGGTGTTGGGGTAATGTGTGAAGTAAATGAGAACAAACTATGGATATCTGAAGGGGGAACTGGACTCTCCCCGAGATGGGAGTATAATTGGCATATTTGTGAAATGAGAAGGAGTAGTGTGTGAGTAGAGTGAACAAAAAGATAATTGTCAGAAAGATCAAGAAAAAAATAGCTGTCTGTTTCAGGGGGCTGTTGTAAAGATGCTGACCTTGACTCTGAGACAGGGAGCCACTGGTAGATTTTGAGGGACAAATAGCATGACCTTATTTATGGACTAATGAAACACATTTACTCTTGTGCTGAGAATATACTAAAGGAGGCCAAGTTTGGATGTGGGGAGGCAGGTTTGCCTGAGAGATGATGGCAAGACAAAGAGAAGTAGGAAAACCAGGGTGTATTCTTGGATCGTGCACAGTATTTTTTTTCAGATATGATGGGGATTTGAAATAATATATTGGTTATAGAAGAAAGATACTGTTTGAACTCTTCTAAGGTCTCAGTATTACTTTAAACCCTTCTGATTTCATGCACAAAGTAGTTGGCTGAAAACAGGACATACCACATTAGTTCTGCAATCATATGCCATGATGAAGAGAAATTGCTTTCTAGATTATCCTATCATTTACTAGGAAAATATTATTAGCTGCCAAGTGATGTATTATATAAAAATTTCCTATGTGCATGGAAATTGCTTTTTCTCTGCTTAGATTCCATCTCCTTGACATCTATAATGACTTCTTTAGCATGCACTAAAATTGTGTACATGCCTCTATTTTCACATATATCATTCATTGTATTGTAGCTGTTTATTGATATATATTTCTCCTCCATCTGACTACGACTATGTTCTCATTCATTTTTCATGATTTCTTCACCCTCATCCACTGCCTCCAAGTAGGTGCTGTTTTAGAAATTTTTGACTGATGAACCAAGTCTTGACATATTGACATATTTAGCATTGTCAGTCCATACACTACTTTAAAACTTAGACTAGAACATGGAGATGAGTGAGTATGATTTTCAGTGCCCTAGTGCTGTTGCTCTAGCAGTTTAGCTTGCTTTAGGACACCTTGGAGAGCTAGATGAACAGCAGGCTACTGTGTCCCATACACAGTTTCTGATTCGGTTGCTTTAGTAAACATACAGTTAGTCTTGAGAATTTGCATTTATAGCGAGTTTCCAACTGAAGATCAGATGGTCGGTACAGGAGCCACACTTTGAAGAATATTGCCTCAGGTGTTTCTGTAGGAGCTGTTCATAGGAAAAGAATTTCAGTAGCAAACAGGACTATTGAAAATAAAGCACCATTATTTTCAATTTCTGATTTATAGGAAACATTCATAGGTTTGCTGTGTTAAATGTTTTTGTTTCGTGAGAGGAAAGAGAATCATACTGGTTTGATTATAAGAAAAAGAGAATTTATCATAAAGTTTTATTACTTATCTAAGTTAGAGAAGGAAGGCAGTCCCAGAAACTGTCCTGTCTACTTATCTCCTACTTTCTTGTGGCCCCTTTTTCAGAACCTATTCTGCCTTCTTCTTCTTTCTTGATTCACTCTCTCTACCAATTGCCCACATATCAGACCAAATTCAAGAGCGATTATTATCAGTTGCCTTGAGGCAGACTTCATTTAGGTCATATCAGGGGTGGGCATATAGGAACCTGGGATACATTCAGTGTTTAGCTAAGCATAAAGGCTGTCTTAGCCTCCTTTCTTTTATTGGGGGTCCACAGGAGAACCATAGCTAGAAAAGGATGTTGAACATGCTTAGCAGAGCCTCTCTAAAATCCAGATTGGAGAAAGAAAAGTAATTAAATAGTAAGTTACTTGTCTAATTAATGAGAGATGCAGGTCTGAGAAGAGATAACACAGGTTTTAGAAAAGGTGTAAGAAAACAGAAGGCATTATATTTTACAACAGTTCCTGGTCATGGAACAAGATTCTATATTTCCCAATAAATAATGCTAGAATACAGAGGCAGCACATGGATGTGACTTTGTTTCTTTTTACTTTTGAAAAAAGAAATAAGAAAAGAAATTCATTTTCTCTTGAAATTCCCATGAGAAAGCAGGGTACTAAGAGTAAAAATGAAACCTATGAGGAGTGAGATGCTGCTGGAGCATGTGTCTGCCTATTGGGACCTCGGAGTGTGGACTCCAGGAATATTTGGCTGCAGGATGTTAATCTCTTTCTCTTTCTAAATATAAATCATGACTATGATTCCTGCTGAGAAAAAGTATGATTAGCTGCTCTCTTTAAAATAAGTTTTCAGTAAGAAGAATAAGTTTCTGCTGCTGTGGTAGATGGCCCTTTGCAGACTCTATTGCATGTTAGGACTCTGGGAAAGAGAACTGATTATACTCATTATGGGATGTTTTTTCCATAAAAGCCAGCTGTGAGAGAACAGGTGGCAGTCTGCTGAGGGATTTCTAACACATCTTTCTGAGTTTGTTAGGAAGATAGCCACTGGTTCCTTTAAAACATACTGTGTGCTCTGTGCTGAGTTGTGACATATGATCAGACTTGTACTTGTGTCTACTATTTGAATAGAACAAAATCTTGATCTTCCTTTCTCCTGTCTGTATAACTTCCATTTAATGTTGAGACCAAAAAACAAATCAAATGAATTTTGTTTCTTCTCTCTCTTGGAATCAATTACCTCTGCTCAAATAACTTGTTTCAGGAAGATTTAGGGCATGCAATAAATTCATTTACATACTCTTAAGAAATTATTAGTATTCTAGTGGAGAATAGAGCACAGAACATTGACTTATACCACTGTTTTTCTATATTTGCAGCTATCTGACAAATCACAAGAGTCGATGTATGTTAACTGGGTACACTGGTCTCTTGCGGTATGTGGAAAGAAAGCTTGCTGAGTTAATGAACTGTGGCTGAACAGGAAAGAAAATGAGAATAGCATAATGAATGAATTCCTGGTTCTTTGTTCCTCTCTCTAAGTCACCTCTTTACCCTGAGACCACTTAGACTGATCTAGGCCAAGACCCAGAGAGAGTAAACTGCTTCTGTTTAATTAGTATAGGTCAAGCTCATGTTATTTTCTTTTGAACCTCTGGTTCCTGCTGAAAAAAAAAATGAGCTGACCACAGTGTAGCCCTGTGGATATGAAATAGAGCATAATTATTTTAGATATTCCAAACATGTACAACTTCTGCTTTGATTTTACACTTACTTTGTCCTTTTTTTCCACTTAATTTTCTAGTACACTGCACATCCATGCTAATTTGGCACGGATGCTAAATATAAGGTCAGAGCATCTCACTTTGGTCTTTACTTGATTGCTCATCACCTTTCCAGAATGCCATTTCTATTTACTCTGTGCATCTGATCTCTTGTCAGCACTGCATCCCCTTGGCAGACTGGTGTTCTTGTTTTTCTCTCTTTCTAAGCAGCTGTTCAATAATTTCACATGACATAATGTAAATGTATTTCCTATTCATGAGGGAAGAAAGCAAGTCCCCATAATCTCAGACCATCCTAAATCACAGATTTCTTTTACCTAACAATCAGGATAGGATCTATAGTTTCTGTGTTTATAACTCTCTTGTATAAAGACATTTTGAGGGGTATTACACAAGTATTTATATTTTCCTTCATTCACAATACAATTCGTTTCAATATTTATTATAAACCAATGGACCCATTCCCTGGCTTCTCATTCATTGACACCTGCAAATATTCAGTGAAGATAATGAGGCTCATGAATAGATGTTGCTCTACATAAATTAATTTGGGAGCTTTATATTATAGAAAGGATTTGGGAAAGTTTTATTTCTATGTGTAACTTTTATGTGCAGAAGAAAAATCCCCTCCAGGCTCTTAATGCAATTCTTGGTTTATGCAGTTGATTAAAAAGTAGTGTAAAAATCAAATATTAAGATGCTTTGGCTTCAGTTTTTGGCACACAAAGAGGTCTCCATGGTCCCTGAATGGAGAACAATAATAGCCAGCATGCTCTGGTTTTATCTATACAATTTTCAACACGATTTTGACTTGAGATTTTAAATACCATATAGCAAATTCATAAACACTTTGAGTGAGTAGGTTTTTCTGAGAAATAATAGAAGATTACCAACTACCTGTGATTTAGGGAAATCAAAGGATACTTGCCATTTTCTGGATGCCTGGCCTTTGTCAGTGATATTTGGATATTCTGCCAGGAGCTATTTAATAGTTCTCATGCTGCTGCCTGGCAAAGCAACACCACACAGAATATAGAAAATAAGTGTTTTCTACAGAAGTAGTATATAATTATAAGAATGACTTTGAAAATTTATCATTCTCTGCTAAGTTAAAAAATGAAAATTCTTTGAAGTAATAATTGTTATAATATTTTAGAATTATATTTCTGGAATATAATGTTTTGAAATCACTGATTAAAAGACAATTAAGTATAGGAAAAAATTTAATATCTATATATTGGTATTTAATTCTTATGTCCTGGCCTCAAACTGTTTTTGAGTTTCATTTTCTGTACTTAGTTTTATAATCTTTGCCATGTTTTTATATTCTAATAGTCCCTAAGGTAAATTTTGCATTGTGACTTTTCTTTTGTGTACTAAATTTCAAACTTATACAAAATTTTATATTTATATTTATAGCTTAAAACAAATAAAGAAGATAAATATTGGCACATCTATCTCTTACCCAACTCTTCAAGTATGAATTGTGCAATCAAAAGAATCCATCCATCCACCAGGATTCTCTAAAGACTCATTTTCATATTAG
Source organism: Castor canadensis (assembly GCF_047511655.1). Taxonomy (NCBI): domain Eukaryota; kingdom Metazoa; phylum Chordata; class Mammalia; order Rodentia; family Castoridae; genus Castor; species Castor canadensis. The sequence goes on from NC_133388.1 coordinate 76,395,734, forward strand.
AATTTCAATATATGTATTGCTGCTTAAAGAAAGAATAAATGGCCAAATTTATGACATCTACTGTAGACCACTAGACACATATATAGACACTTTATTTCAAGTGTATATACATTTTCATAACGATACTGGGATTTGAACTCAGGGCTTTGCCCTGGATAGATAGTCAATCTATCAGCTGAGCTACTCTACCAGCCCTTTTGATTTTAGTTATTTTTCAGACAGGGTCTTGGACCTTTTGCTCAGTCTGACTTCGAACCATAATCTTCTTACCTTCTTCCACATAACTCGGAGTACAGGCATGAGTCATTTTGGGTGACCCCATAGTATAGGTTTTAAAGCACTAAATCTTTTCCAAGCATAGTAACTTCTGATTTATTCAGAGGTCATGTTCAAGTAATCTCCAAGAGCATCCAAATTTGTAAAATTGTTTTCTCCTTATCACTGTATACATTATAACTTAAACTTCTAATTTTTAATTCCAAGTTAAAATTACTTTCATTTAGTATTCATAACTTAAAAATTTGAAGAGAGTTTTTATATCTCCAAGTATATATGAAGCAAGCAACATGGAGAAACAGAGAAAAAGGATGACTAGAAATGAGATGAGATAAAAAAATGACAACTGAGAATATGAAACAAAGTATGCTATATATTTTGAAAGAATAAAATTCACAATGGATATTCTGATTCATCAAGAAAATACTAATCTTTGCTCTCTATTTAAGGAGAAAGGAAAGAAACATTTTAAAAACTGTTTCATAATAATGGTCAAAGTAAACAAAGATTGCCTGGCTGAATTTTAAATTTCAAATGATTTCTGGATGGTTTATGTGAAATGTCTCATTTTTCTAAGATGCTAGAGAGGTTGGGAAAACACAAGCAGCCTTTGCAGAAATGACTAAGCAGACATTGCAGAAATGAATGCCCAGATTCTTCTTTTATTGGATTTAGGAAGCTACAGGAACTCTGAAATTTTGATGACTTCAGGAAGCTAAATTACAGCAAATTTGTGAGAGTTTTCAGGTCAGAACTGTTTTTGAACTCCTCTGTGGGCTGATAAAGCTTTACATTGAAACATCTGAGCTCTGACAGGGATGTGACAGGAAATACCAAACAAATGCAATAGAGGGTTCTATCAACAGGCCTGGAGCAGAAAGCACCCCAGCCAAGCAGCAGTGGGGATATCTTTGTGGGTAAGTAAATTAAAATCTTGAACATGTGTGTTTTTTGTGTTCACTGATTGTATCAGAAGCACACTGGGAGTATGTTTCATGTGTGCTTTGTCCAACTTGATGTACACCTACTGCCATGAAAAGGACTTTGTGATGTCAGGTGCTAAATAAGTATCTATTGATTGAATGAGTGACTTACACAAATAGATTAAAGTAACCCATTGCTTTTACCTCATTTTCTTATCACTGAAGACATTGTGTGTTCTGAACACATTGTTCAAGCAGGTATTTTTATTACTTTAATCTAATAAGAGTAAATGGAGAGATGAGAAGAGTAAGTGCAGTTTGTGGGCTGAATTGAATCAAACATTTACTTTCAAAAGCCATATAAAATTTGTCCATTATCTTTTAATTCTATTTTTTGGAGATAGTCTTTTCTTGTTTTTTAAGGTCCAGAAAATAGAATTGCTGATTGTTTTCTTCTGATAATGGAAGGTATCAAAGAATTTTGAAGTTGGAAAATAGGGATTCATCACAATTTCACAACTGCAGTTAACTGATCTGTTAATGAAGCACTGCATTTTCTACTAAAGAAGTCTTTTTTATTAGCACAGGTTCGTTGTAAATTGGGTTTTATTGTGATACTTCCACACATTATACAATTCACCCACTCTCTCCATTCTCGTCATTCCCCTTCCCCTTTTTCCAATTTTCACAGGTTTCACAATTCTATTTTTATGCCTGGGTATAAAGCACTTCCACCATATTCACTTTACCCCCATGTTCTCCTCTTGCCCATCTCCCTCCTGCTAATACCCTTCTCTACCCAGGGCCTTATGTACATTCTTCTTACTCATTTTTCAAAGACTAGATTCTGCATGTGACGGAGAACATTCAATATTTATCTTTCTCAGTTTGCTTATTGTGTTTAACATGATGGTCTCTAGTTCTATCCATTTTCCTGCAAATAGTGAAAGGACTCTTAAAGAAGGTGAAATTTAAAGCTTTCTGTTAGGCAAACCTAAAGTTCACTGTATATATAAAAGTTAATTATTCATTTTTTTCTGAGAAAATTTGGAAAATTAAATACATGAGAAAAACTACATGAACCTGCTACATAAACACTACTTTTCATCTTACATTTATTTTTCATATATATATATATATATATATATATATATGCACATGTGTATGTATATGTGTTTGAATATATAAAATTATATGCTTCTAAAGTTTGTATTTTGCAGTATATTAAAATATCTTTCTTGCTAATATGTAATCTATTATTATAAAAGTTTCCTATTGACTCTACTTCTGATTAAGATGGAGTAATATGAAATAAGTGGAGTATGACACCCTAAAGAACCATACTGGACAGAAAACAATGGATTTCAAGACATTGAATGTAGACAGTGAATGACAGCTGCTCCAGAGTGACTGAGAAAATAAGAGAATCCCATGCAGATCTTCAGTATACTGCCTTGAAAGAGTTTGGGCTATGCAACAAGGATGAGGATACATGGAAAGCGTGATTAACTCCTTAAACTGTGAGGAAGGCCAAGGCCTCAGTGACTCACGCTTGTAATCCTAGCTACTCAAAAAGCAGAGATCGGGAAGATCACAATTCCAAGCCAGCCCCTGGCAAATAGTTCTCGAGACCCTATCTTGAAAAAACCTGTCACAAAAAAGAGCTGTTAGAGTGGCTCGAGGTATAGGCCCTGAATTTAAACCACATTACCACCCCCTCAAAATTGTGAAGATGTATTAGAGTGTCTGGGTGGACAAATGCTCTAGAATTATCATGTCAGAGTACCAGGGACAAAGGACTCTACTGAGTGTCCTTTTCCTGTAGTCAACAGAATACTGATTAGTAGCTATGTAAGAGGTTACTCAGTTTTAGGAAAGAATCTCCCATGAGGATTAGAGGGGAAAGACAATACAACAAAATGACCTAAAACTGATAATAGATGTTAGAATTAGCAAACAATGTTATAAGCATATTTATTGTTACTGCATTGTTTATGTTACCAAAGTAGCCAAGCTATAATAAGATATACCAATCAACTTCTAAGCACAAAGCCTTCAAATTCTAAGCACAAAACCTTCAAGGCCTAAGATGAATAATATATTGGATAAATAACATTATATTAGATAGTTAAAAATTACTCTGAATTTAAAGACATAGTAAAATAGCTAAAATGAAACAGCAAAACAAAAATTGAAAAATATGAACAGACTGAAAATAAGTTGAGCTGAAGGACAACTCCAAGCAACCTAATGTACATGGAATATGCATCCCAAATAAAGAGAAAGGAATGGAGTTGATAGAAAAATATCTGAAGAAATAATTGCTGAAAGAAAATCAAACTTGATAAATTCATACACTTATTCTTAGAAGCCAATGGATGCTGATCAGAAGAAAAATGAAGAAAACTAGGTTATGTTGCTATAACCAGTATATTTTTAAAATATGATAATGCATCTTAAATTCAAAGGAGCAAAGATAGGCATGTCTACAGATATCTCACAGAAAATAATGGGACAGCTGGCAACATGTTTAAAATAGTAAGAGAAAATCTTCCAACTTAGAGGTCTTTACTCATTAAAAAATTGAAAATTGAAGACAAAAATCAAGATTTTTATTAGTCAGACAAAAGGCAAAAGAATTAATTGTGGCTACACTGTAAGACCTATTAAAGAAGTTCCTCAGACAAACAATGACATGATTCTAGTTAGAATTATGGATTTTCATGAAGAATGAAAGAATAAAGAGCCTCAGAAATGCTGACCATATGTGTAAATATGTGATACCATTATTTAAAAAAACAATTTATTAATATTAAGAGTCCTTCAAACTTTTTTTTCTGGAGATGGAACTTAGGGCCTCCTGCAGGCTGGACAAATGATAATTTCCATGATGGCTGCACTAGTTTACATCTCCATTAACAGTATGTAAGGGTTCCTTTTACCCTGCATCCTCACCAACATTTGTTACTGTTTGTTTTCATTTTGGTTTTTCTTTTTATTTTCTGTTTTTCCTTTGGTGGTACTGAGGATTGAACTTGGGGCTTTGCACTTGCTAGGCAGGTGATCTACAGTTTGAGTCACACCTTTGACCCTTTTAGCTCTGGTTATTTTGGACATAGGGTCTTATTTTTTGTTCAAACTGGCCTGGACCACTATCTTCTTATTTTATGCTTCCAACCATAGCTGGGATGACAGGCATGTGCTGCTATAGCCAGTCTTTTTCCAGTGAGATGGTGTGTCACAAACTTTGGCCTAAGCTAACCTGACACCACAATCCTCCCAATATCAGCCTCAGGTGTAACTTGGGCATGCATTACTTTACCCAGCTATTAGTTCAGATGAGGTCTGCCAAAGTTTTTACTTGGTACTGGCCTGGGGCTATGGTAGTCCTCTCAGTGTCACAAGTATATAGAATTACAGCCATGAGCCACCATCACCCAGCTGTTGTCTATTTCTCTGATGATTGCCAATATGACTAGGGTGAGATGGGGAAACTTAGTGTTGTTTTGATTTGTGTCTCCTTTTTGACTAAGGATATTGAACACATCTCCATGTATTTGCTAGTCATTTGCATTTCTTCTTCTGAGGACTGTCTATTCAATTCGTTATACAAATGGAAATATAAATGGATCGATCAATATGCAGAGAAACTAATGCAGATACTTTAAAGCAACAGAGGCCAATAGGAGAAGGGGACCAGGATCTAGACAAAAGGTTAGTTCAAGAAGAATTAATTAGAAGTTAACACACATGTACAGGAAAGCAATGTGAGTAAACTCCCCGTATAGCTATCCTTATCTCAACTACAAAAACCCTTGGTCCTTCCTATTATTGCTTATACTCTCTCTTCAACAAAATTAGAGATAAGGGCAAAATAGTTTCGGCCTGGTAGCGAGGGAGTAGCAGGGAAGAGGGAGGGGGCAAGGGGGTAAGGGAAAGGGCAAGGGGGGAGAAATTACCCAAACACTGTATGCACATATGAATAAAAGAAAAAAAAGAGGAAAATATAAAAAAAATTACTACCTATAGCAATGCAATCATGCAGCTTGATAATGTCTAGAAAAAGTCTGTTAGCCATTAAAATTAAAGATTGATATAATTAAATAAAACTTAATTATGGTAATAAAAACAAACAAACAAAAATACTGGATCTGTCTTCTACATATGATGGAAAATATGTGACCTTCTGTACCTTTGTCTTTCTGATCCTGGCTAACCTCATTTAGTGAGGTCTCCAGTCCATTTGTTTACCTGTGATTGAAAAAATTGCATTGCTTTTATTGGCTGCGTAATATTCTATTATATATGTGTGTGTATATTTGATATTTGGGGATTTAATTGTTTTGAGCTCTCTGTAATTCTGGTTATTAATCTCTTATCAAATTGATAGCCAGCAAAGATTTTCTTCCATTCTGTGGGCTACCTCTTCAGTCTGCTGACTATTTCCTTAACTGACCAGAAGCTTTTTAGTTTTACATAGTCCCCATTTGTCAATCCTTTTTCTTAATTGTTAAGTTCTTAAGCTCCTGCTCTTTCCAGTACTAATTTCAAGTTTCAGACCTTATAGTAAGGTCTCTGATCCACTTTGAATTGATATTTGTACGGGGTGAAAGACCTGGATACAGTCTCAGTCTTCTACATGCAGATATCCAGTTTTCCTGGCAGCATTTGTTGAAGAAGCTGTCCTTTATCGTATGTTATAGGAGATTTTGTCAAACGTCAAGTGGCTAAAGTTGTGTGGATTTATGTCTGGGTCTTCTATTACATTCGTCTTTATGTCTGTTTTTATGCCAGTGACTATAGTATAGTTTGAAGTTAGGAATTGTGGTAACTCTAGCATTACTCCTTTTGTTCAGTATGCTCTTGGTTATTCATGGCATTTTGTGCTCTTGTATGAATTTTAAGGTTGAGTTTTCAATCTTTGTGAGGAAGGTCATTGCACTGAACATGTAGATTGCTTTTTGGTGGTATAGCCATTTCCATGATATTAATTCTACCGATCCATCAACATGGGAAAGCTTTACATATTCTCAAATCTTCTTCAGTTTCTTTCTTTAGTTGTTTATAGATTCTCACTTTCTTTGTTAGTTTATTTCTGGGGATTTTATTTTTTTGAGGCTGTGTAAATGAAATTGTTTTCCTGTATTTTTCTTAGTCTGTTCAATGTTGGTTTAGAGAAAAATTACTGATTTTTATATTTGGATTTTGTGTCATGCTACTTTACTGAAAGTGTTTATGATATCCAGGAAGCTTCCAGTGATATTTTTCAGGTCTTTTAGGTAGAAGATCGTATCATCTGCAAATAGGGATAATTTAACTTCTTCCTTTCCTATTTGAATTCCTTTTATTTCTTCTTCTTGTTTTATGGCTCTTACTAGGAATTCCAGGTCTATGCTAATGAGAGTGGAAAGTGTGGACATTCTTGTCTTTTTCTTGACGTTAGAGGAAAGTTTCAGTTTTTCCACATTAATATGATATTGACTATAGGTTTCTTCTCTAATTTTACTAAATTGGATCTTTTCCCTCTTCCTTTTAATCAGATTGGCTAAGAGTTTATGAATCTTATTTATCTTTATGAAGAACCAAATTTTTGTTTCATTGATTTTTTTATAGTTTTTTCCTTGGTCTATTTTGTTGATTTCAGCCCTTATTTTTATTATCTCTCTCTATTGTCTGGTTTTGCATATAACCTATTCTTTGTCTCCTAGGATTTTGAGATGCAGAATTAGGTAATTTGTTTGAGATTTCTCTGAGTTTTTAATGTAGGTGCTCCTAACTATAACTTCCCCCTTAGCGCTGTCTTTACTATTTCCCATAGGTGCTGGTAGCTGGTGCTCTCATTTTCATTCAATTCCAGGAACTTTTTGATTATCTCCATTAATTATTTCTTTAATGACCCAATGGTCATGTAGCAATGTGTTGTTCTGTCTTCTATTTCTTTTGTTAAGTTCTAGTTTTATTCTGTTGTGATCAGACAGTATGCAAAGTAGTATTTCAATTTTCTTATATTTGTTATGACTTGTTTGTGTCCTAAAATATGATCTATTTTGGGGAAAGTTCCTTGGTCTGCTGATTGTGCTGTTGCTAGAAGAAATACTCTGTAGATATCTGATAACAAAATTTGGTTAATGGTATCATTTAATTCTGAAGTTTCTCTGCTTTAAATTTTTGTTTGGCTGGCCTATCTATTGGTGATGGTTGAGTATTAATGTCACTATAATTGTATAGTTTCTGTAATTTTTGGTTTAGTAACAGTTGTTTAATAAAGTTGGGTGTGCATATAACTTAACAATTGTTACTTCCTCTTGATGCATTGTTCCCTTTATTAGTATGAAGTGACCTTCCTTGTTACTTCTGATTAATTTTGGTTTAATGTCTACTTTGTCAGATGCAAGTACAGCTATTTTTTCCTGTTTGGGTGAGACATTTACTTCTAGAATATTTGTTTGTGTTGATGAAATGAATTTTTTACACACAAGAAATCATTGGATTTTCTGTTTTAATCCAGCTCACCAATCTATGTTTTTTGATAAAGTATTGAGACCATTAACATTCAGCGTTAATATTGAGAGGTATGAGGCAATTGCTACCATACTTTTGCTTTTGGTGGTATGTGTCTGTTTGAAAGTGTAGTTGATTCTTTACTACTCTGTGATTGCATATCTACTTATCTCCTGAAATTTAATTATTTCCTTCTTTCATGACTATATTTAGCTTCATCTTCAGTGTATAAGATTCCTTTGAGTAACATCTGGAATATTGGTTTAGTGGTCCTATATTGTTTTAGCTTCTGTTTATCATGAAAGACTTTTACTTCTCCTTCAATTATGAATATTAGCTTGTCAGGGTAGGTATTGTGGCTTTGAAATTATTTCCTTTCAATGCTTAAAACACCTCATTTCATACCCTTCTTGCTTTTAAGGTTTCTACTGACAAATCTGCTGTAGTTATGATGCATTTATCTTTATAGGTGATTTGGTGTTTCTTCCTTGAAGCCTTCATTATTCTTTCCTTGTTCTCTGTTCTCAATGTTTTAACAATAATATGCTACAGAGGAGTTTTATTTTAGCCATGACTGTTTCATTTCCTAGAGGCCTCCTATACCTGGATGGACATCTGTTTGGGAACTTTTCTACCACTAGTTTGTTGAATATATTTCCTATGTAATTGACTTGCCTCTCTTCTTCTTCAATGCCTATTATTTGTAGGTTGGGCTTTTAATGGAATTAAAGAGTTTTGGCATTTTCCTTTCTTACTTCTTCATCTTTTTCTGTATGTATTCCTCTGGTTTTTTTTCTATGAAATCTACATTGTCTTCAAGACTTGAAATTCTGTCTTCCATTACTTCCAGTCTGTTGCAGTGGCTTTCAACTGTACTTTTTAAAATTTTTATTGTTTTATTATTCATATGTGCATATAAGGCTTGGGTCATTTCTCCCTCCTGCCCCCACCCCCTCCCTTACCACCCACACCACCCCCTCCCTTACCACCCACACCACCCCCTCCCTTACCACCCACACCACCCCCTCCCTTTCCTTCCCACCCCCTCAATACCCAGCAGAAACTATTTTGCCCTTATCTCTAATTTTGTCAAAGAGAGAATATAAGCAATAATAGGAAGAAACAAGTGTTTTTGCTGGTTGAGATAAGGATAGTCAAACAGGGATCAACTGTATTTTTTATTTGACTTAAGGAGCTCTTTATTTTCAAGGTTTCCATCTGGGTGTTTTGGTTTTTTTTTTACATTTTTTATTACCTTTATTTAATTTCCCTTTCAAATTTGAATTGTCTTCCCTATTTCATTTATCTTTTTTTGCATCTTCCTTGTCATTCAGATGTTTCTTTGTGTCTTCTTTGAGTTCATTTAGTTCTCGGTGACTTCTTTAAGCGGTGTATGCATAGTTTCTTTAATTTCAATGACTTGTTTTTTAATGTCCTTTTTGATCTCTCTAAGGATCCTTTTCATCATATTTTTGAGCTTAGAGACAAATTTCATCACCTTTCCTATATGTCCAATCCTTTGTTGTGCAGCTGTTCACCTTTTGGGAAGTCATATTCCCCAGATTTTTCCTTCTTTCCCAAGCCTCTATTTTGAAATTTTCTTACCTGTTTTTTGATTAGTTGGTTGGAGGTTTTAGTCACCGGAAGTCTTTACCTTGAATTAATTTCTATGGTCTGGAAGGATTGGTTATTGACTAGGTTATTTATCAATCTGTCCAGTAACCTAGGGTATAACATAGCAATAACAAATTCACAAATTCAATACCAAACAAGATATTTATGTGAAATATAAAATCATTGGCAGGGAGGTGCTGAAAAATAAAAGTTGTTTGCATAGAAATTAAAACTTAGGCAGTAAAAATAATTAGAGTTGGAGAGGAGATAAGGAAGAAGGAGAATAAGGAGAGGGGGACAAGAGTTGTGAAGCATGGCGCTGTAGATTAATAAAACCCAATGTGTAGTTCAGTTACTGTGGAGGAGGGCATAATTGTCAGGGATTGCAGAAAGAAAGACTGCATGGGAGTAATATTAAAGATGGTTGAATAAACCACTAGTTGGGTGGTTTGTATGGAAGACATAAGGAAAGTGGGATGTAAAGGAGAAGAAAGAAGAAAAGCAAAAGGAAAAAAAAAGGTAGACCGAATTGAAAAAGTAAGGAGAAAAATGTAGAATAAAATGGGATAGACAAATTAAAGCTCTAACAAAAAGGGAAAAAAATTAAAGTCTGAATTTCTTCCTGATGATGAGGAGAGTGAGTTTGTTCTGTGTTCACTCAGTGCACTGGGTAGTCTCTTCCAATTTTTGGTCCTCGGGTTTTTATCTGAAATTTTCCAGCTGTATGTACTCATATGTCCCCTTAGGGCCCTGGGTTGCCCAGGTATAATCTAATTAGTGAGTAATCTCTGGATTACAGCAGTTGACAGAGTAATGTTGGGCAACTCCAGGGATGTGAGATAGCCATTGTAAGTTGGTTGTGGGTTCTACAAGTAGAGCTAATATGTTAGAAAGTACTTTGCTGCTTTTGGAACCTGTCATTTTCTTTGTTCAGGGAATTCAATGACTGCTAGTTTTGAGTTAGATACTCAAATGCTATATTCTAGGTGCAAGCCTTCTATTTCCATGTTCATACTATGGATAAGAGAGGAACCAGGGTTGCTAGAAAGGCTGTGACCCTCCTCACCAGAGAATTCAGCAGGAACATCCCCCGCTGGGATGCTGTGGGCATGTTCTCTCTATCTTTTTAAGCAAAAGCTGTTTTGTGATGAGGGTGAGGTTCATATTCAACCCATTTTATTAAAATGTTTCTCCAGGGTGGTTAAATGAGTTATTGTTTCCCTGAGAGCTGAATGGCTCACTCCCTTCCAGTCCTACGGATAAGAGATGAGCTGGGCTTGACAGGTCTGGTGATTCTACCCTGTCAGGTAGGTTGGCAGGTGCTCCCACTGGGCTGCTGTGGGCATATTCTCTCTATTCCTTTGACTGCAGCTTTTGAGTATGTGTGTGAGTGTGTGTGTGAGTGTGTGTGTGAGTGTGAGTGTGTGTGTGAGTGTGTGTGAGTGTGTGTGTGTGAGTGTGAGTGTGTGTGTGTGAGTGTGAGTGTGTGTGTGTGTGAGTGTGTGTGAGTGTGTGAGTGTGTGTGTGTGTGTGAGTGTGTGTGTGTGTGTGTGTGTGTGTGTGTGTGTGTGTGTATTGAAGGGTGGTTAGCTGAGTTGGCCTGTGTGTTAGACCTGGATACAGAAGACAGCTAGCTTACCTGAGTTCCATCTCCCTGGTATAAGCAAGAGTGCAGGTTGGCAGTTTCTGGGTTGGTGACTATCCTTTGTCTCTGCACTTCAGTAACTCCACAAATTTTGTTAATATAATTTGAAGTCAGGTAATGTGACCCCTCCACTAATGCTCTTTTTGGTCAGGATTGCTTTGTCTATTTGTGTTCTTTTGTGCTTCCATATGAATTTCAGGACTGATTTTTCAACTTTTGTGAAGAATGATGTTGAAATTTTGATGAGGATTATATTAAATCTATAAGTAGTTTTGAGTAGTATATTCACTTCTACAATAGTAATTCTGTCAATCCATAACACGGGATGTCTTCTCATCTTCTAGTGTCTTCTTCAATTTATTTTCTCAAAGTTTTACAGGTTTAATTGGAAAGGTCTTTTGCCCCTAAGTTTTATTAATAGGCATTTTATTTTTTGAAGCTCTTGTGAAAGTGATGGTTTTCCTGAATGATTTCTCAGCCTATTTGACATCAGTTTATATAAAACTACTGATTTATATGTTGACTTGAATCCTACTTTACCAGAAGTGGTTTATTGGTGGGATTGGGTCTTTTATGTATAGGATAATATTATCTGCAAACAGTATAATTTAAGTTCTTTCTTTCTTATTTGTGTCATTTTTACTTCTTTCTCTTGCTTTATTGGTGTGGCTAAGAATTCAAGCACTCTGTTGAATCAGAATGGAGAGAATGGACACTTTTGTGGCATTCCTGACTTCAGAGAAAATTCTTTCTTTTTTTTCCTATATTATCATATTAGGTATGGTTTTATCATAAATAGATATTAGGTTGTGTTACATTTTTTCATTTCTTGGTTCCTTGGGCCTTTATCAGCAAGTGATGTTGAATTTTGTCAAAGCCTATTTTCTTTTGACATGATGATGTGATTTTTCCCCCTGCATTCTATTTATGTGCTGTATAGTGTTTATTAATTTTCATAAGCTAAACTATTCCTGCATCACTAGAAAGAAAGAAATTTAGTCATGGTTTGTGATATTTTAGTTTGTTGTCGAATTCAGTTTTCAAGTATGTTATTGGGAATTTTTTAAATCTATGTTCAACAAGCAATTAGTCACTTATTTTCTTTTACTGATGTGTCCTTATACACTTTTGATATAATGGTAACATTGACTTCACAAAATTATTTAGGTAGCATTCCTTCTCTTTCTACTTTATGGAGTAACTTCAGGGATATAGGTGCTAGCTCTTCTTTAAAGATCTGGTAGGATCCAGGAGTAAATCCAACTAATCTTGACTTTTCTTTTTTGGAAGATTCTTTATTATGGGTTCAATCTCATTGCTTATTATGGATATGCTTAGATAGCTTTTATCCTCTTTTTTTTAACTTTGTTAGGTCATATGCATCTAGAAATGTACCTATTCCTTCCATATTTTCAACTTTATTAAAGTTTAAATTTTTGAAATATTCCCTAGTGATTCTCTAAATTTCATTGATATTTGTTGTGATATCTGTTTTTAGACTTCTAATTTTGTTAATTTACAACTTCACTCTTTTTCTTTTGGTTTATTTGACTAAGGTCTGGTCAATTTTGTTTACCTTTTCAAAGAACCAACTCTGCTTCATTGATTCTTTGCATCATTCTTTTGATTTCATTAATTTCTGCCCAGATCTTTATTATCTCTTCCCATATACTTGTTAAGGATTTGGCTTGTTCTTACTTCTAAGAGCATGAGGTGCATCAGTAGGTTATTTATTTGAGATTGTTCATATTTGTTTAAATACTGTAGCTACAAACTTTTCTATTTGTACTGTCCTTACTGTGTCTCAAAATTCTTGGCAAATTTTGTTTTCATCTGATTATGGGAATTTTTTATTTCACCTATTTTTTCTTTGATAACCCATTAATCATTCAAATTGTATTGTTCAGACTTTTGTTAGACTTTTTTTGTGTATTCTTTTGTAGTTTCTCTTCTGTCACTTGCTCTCACTTTATCATGTGATCAAAGTCCAATACACTTGTTGTGTTTACCCTTGATCTCATGTCTCTATATGAGGGAGAATATATGGTATTTGGTCTTTTGGGCCAGACTGTCATTTCTTGAATTTCAATTTGACTTTTTTCAAGATGTATATATCTATACTGAATTTACTTTTCATATACTGCATTATCTTCTTCATTTATCAGCTTTTTATTTGTATTGTCCTTGAGTTTTTTTAGATATTTATTTGTATATGCTTTGAATTCATTCAGGTGTTATTCATGTCCTCATTAATTTTGTTTTTCATTCTTATTATCATTCTTTTGATTTCAAAATTTAAGATTTCATCCACTTCAGTATCATATGAATTTCTTAGTATAGAATTATTGATTTTTGTTTCTTTCATATTTCTTTTGTTTCTCTGTTGGAATTTGTATACCTGAAACAAAAAGGTTGGCTGGGGGTTTGATCACTGTAGTCTTTCAGTTGAAGAATTTTCAATGGTTTTTTTGATCTTGGTAGTGGTAGTGTTCATGTGCAGTTTTCCACCACTGAAATGGAGATTTGCTTTCCAACTGCAAAATAGCCAATAGAAATACAAACCAGGTATTTAAATGAGATTCAGAACAATTGGAAACCTTGTCTTCATCCCAAACAAGGTTATATAAGAAGGGCACAAGGGTTCGCTTAGGGTATGCTAGATGTTTAAAAATTACTAATGTTATAGGAATTAAGAATTAATGATTAAAAAGATGAAGGTTAGTAAAGGAAGAAAGGAAAATGGGGAGAGGGAACTTAATTACAGGGGATTAGATTACATGAAATAATAGTGTTCAAGAGTACAATATATTTATTGTAGAGAAATACAACATAGTCATTGAGTTAAAAAGGATAGAAAAATTAAGAATGACAGTGAAAATAAAACATAATAAAAATTAACAAAATTAAAAAAAATTAAAGCATGAGTATATCTTTTTCATTGAAGAAAAGAGTCTATGCTAGCTGTGCTTCCTCAGAGCAGCAAGTGTTCTCCCATCTCTGGACTTCAGCATTCTGTCTGTGGTTTTCCTAATGAGTTCACTCGGTTTCCCTCTAGGACTGGGATTGTCCACTTTACCCCTCTGTGTACAGTCTGGGTATGGTGGTTAGTTAAGGCCCTGGGCCAGGAGCAGTGACTGAAAGTGGGCAGGGCAGGTCCTGTGGAGCAGAAGCAATTCCATAGACTGGGGCTGAGGTTGAGGGTCTCATGTTTCTTAAATAGGTGCTCTACCACTTGAGTAATACCAACAGCTTAAGTTCAGTACATTTTGACTTCTTGATTTATCATGGTCTCTACCTGTCTCTTCTTTTTTCTTTTTTTTTCACTTCAGAGGGTTGAACTTGGGGCTTCATGCTTGCTAAGCAAGCACTCTACCCCTTGAGCCACACCCCCGGAACTTCTAGCTCTCTATTCTTAAGTGCCCTTCCCTGCATTTCTAAATTGATTACTTTTCCTCATAATAATGTTCCTGAAGTTACATTCAGGTTTGTGGAGACATAGCAATGTGATGTGTCATTTCCAATTCACCATTTATCCTCTTCCAATATTGTTTTTTGATGTTCAAATTGTTTAAGTCATTTTACAGATTTCCACAGAGGAATTCTGAGTCAATTGTGGAATGCAAATATCATACTCAATTTACTTTGGTTTACTTTCTTCCCTGTAGTAGTCCAACATACCACACCATTATAGGAGTCATATCTACACTATACTCTGACTTTATTTCACTATCTCTTGGGTTTATTATTTTTTTATTGTGATGAGTGGGAGCACATTGTGGCATTTACAAATATTCTTACAATATATCAAACATCATATTTTAGTTCACTCCCTCTAGAAAAGATATATGTGGGTTTTATACAAACAAATGATCATATTCTAAAGGGAGAATTTTCCACATGGATGTTAAAGATATTTCAGAAACCCTAGAAATACAGGTAATATAAACAAGTAAAAACATTGAAAAATATTTTTGATAGATTAAACTACAATTGTTGCATAACAAAGTATTTTCCATTCACATTGGGCATGAGAACAGATGTTTCACACTCATAGGATATTGGTAAAAACAAGTCTTCATTTTCCTGAAGACCAGCACATGAGGCATGGAAATATACTCATAGAATTTAATAAGAGGCTGAAAGCATGCATGTTTTTATTTCTGATACATTTTTCTACAGAAAATTAGTCCTGAGTAACCAAGATAACTGAGTACAGTTGTAAATGTTTGTCCATAATGGAGTCTTATGGCATTTATTATATTAATCTTTGATTACTAGGTCTGTTTCTTGCATTTTCTGTTTAGGAACCATATGAAGAACATGAGAAAAAAAACACATTAGTAGTATTATGAAAGTGTAAAGCCTCAGGCAATCACTTCTTTGACTGTCAGTGAAAAGAAAGCATAGGGAAGAAACTTTCAGATACAGCCTAGGCAACAATTTTATGAATAGGTTTCTAGTAGCTCCAAAGATAATGTAAATAATTGATAAATGGGATTGCCTCACATTAAAATCTTCTGCAGAGTAAAGGAAAGTGAAGAGACAGACTACAGAATAAAAGAATATCTTTTCCAGTTATTTATCTGCTAAAGGATTAATATCTAGAACATAAAGAGCTCAAAGAATTAAACATAAAAGAACAAACAATCCAATCAATAGATAGGCATATGCATTGAACAGATTCTTCTTAAAGAAGTACAAATGGCCAATGAATCCATGAAAATAGTGTGTAATACCCTTAACCACAGAGGAAATGTGAGTCCATTTCACCCCAGACAGAATGGCTATCAGCAGGATAAATAAATGCTTCTGAGAATATGGTCAGGGCGGGAGAGAATAATTATTATACACAATTTGTAGGAATGTTAATTATCCCAGACCCTATGGAACTTACTATGGACGTTCTGCAAAAAATATGGAAATACTATATGATCTCCTGGATCATGATACTCCTGGATATATACTCAAAGGAATGAAAGTCAGCATATGATAGAGATATCTGTACACTTAAGGTTATTCTGGCACTATTCAAAGCATTTAAATTATGGGGTCAGTCTAGGCTACCATCAACAGATGAGTGGGTAAAGAAACTGTGGCTTATATACACAGTGAAGTATTATCCAGCCATGAAGAAGAATAAAAATGTGATGTTTGCCAGACTCAGAAAGATAAATATTTTCTCTTATACACTGAATCTAGATTTTTTAAAAGACATGAAAGTAGAAGGGAGGTAATTTGGGAAGAGGATAGAAACAAGTGGGAAGAAAAGAGGGGACAAGAGAGGATAATGGGAAGGAACACAACAAAGCACATTACGTGCTTGTATGAAAATGGCACAATGAAACCTGTGAAAAATTAAAGTGAAGAAGCTTATTCTTACAAATGCTGTGGAGTACTTAACTATGTAGAATTTCTAAGGGACATGTTCTGTTTTATGACTGGAATATTTTATGGGAACAAAATGCACCAACCTGACACATAGTAAGGAAATGGCAAGCCTGCTGGCTGATGGAACAGTAGTAAATCATTGAAAAAAAAGAGAAATAATAAAAGAAAAGAAAAACGAAAAAGAAAACTGTCTTTTCTATGTGAACGTGAGCTGTAGAGTTTTGAAAGATTTCAGAATGTTCTAATATGGTCAGACAAAGAAGATGAAGTAGTTGGTTTGAGATACAATCTCTTCACTGTGAACATTGCCAGAGAAAGAAACAGATAACTGGCCTGACCATTTTCCTTGTGGAGTGGAGTTTTGGGTAAAAAAGGGATTTTATCTCCAAATGCCCTTAGCAGTATGTTCATTAAATAAAACTTAGACTTTATGAGGCATAACTCTTTAGAGAACACAGTATTTGTATATTCTTGGGGGTATAAAATAAAGACAATTTCTGATACAAGTACTTCCATTTAGTTGTGTCTGAAGATTGGATATCCCCATTCATATATCAGACCTTTTTCTTCTTTGTCAGGGCTCATTATTTGACTGCCATGTTCATCAAGTTATCAATAAAGCTTGGTACCAGATCAGAAATTTAATTCCTGTGAATATGATATGCTAATTTCATTCTGTTTTAGGTCAAAAGAAAAAAAATGAAAAAACTTTACTTCTATCTCAAAAGGACTATCTAGCCAGTTTTGTAACCAATGAGCAATTTTTTTGGTTATGTTAGATTTTATTGCTTTCTCTCTACCTCCTCTTTTATCATATTATTGTACAAAGGAGTTTCATTTGACATTTCCATATATGCATATAACATATTTTGACAAAATTTACCCTTCCATTACTTTTTCTTGTTCTCCCACCGCTTCTGATTGTTACATACATCATGTTCATCAGTGCCTTTTGTTCAGGCTTTCCTTCCCATCACAATATTTTTTTGGGGGATGAGGGGATCATATACCCAAATTGGAAGCCAGTTCCCAGAGGATTCATGAATGCTTCTTGAAAATTCCAACCCTACACTGAACAATTTATATACATATATACATAAAATGTAATATATATCTACTAATATATTATCTATTAAGATTATATTAATATAATAAATATATTATATATTGTTAGCTAATTGTATAGTGATATAATTAATACTATATATCTATCATAATACAATTATGTAACTTAGCACATTATATATTAACATATTGCATAATATATGAATATAATATACATTATTTTTTGGCAGTACCGGGGTTTTAACTCAGGGTCTCATGCTTGCTATTCAGGTGTTCTAACACTTGAGCCACTTTGCCAGTCCTGAACAATTAATATTTTGTGTTTCCACTTTTGTCATGAAAATCATGGTAAGCAATGAGTAATTCTGTGATTTTTTTAATTTGCTTATTCATATGTGCATACATTGTTTGGGCCATTATTCCCCTCTACCCCCCCTTATACCCCCACTCACTTCCAGGCAGAATCCGTTCTGCCCTTTTCTCTAATTTTGTTGAAGAGAAAGTATAAGCAATAATAAGAGAGACAAAGTGTTTTGTTAGTTGAGATAAGGATAGGTATACAGAGAGATTCCTAGCATTGCTTCCATGTACAAATGTGTTACACCCAAGTTGATTCATCTCTAACTGTCCTTTTCACTAGCTCCTGATCCCCTTCTCATATTGACCTCTGTTGCTTTAAGGTTTCTGTATTAGATCCTCTGCAGTGGGGACATCAAATACTATCATGTTTTGGGCATGTGACCCAAGTTCAACCACATTGCTGTATTTGCTGTAGATCTAAAGTCCACATATGAGGGAGAACATACGATTTTTGGTCTTTTGAGCCTGCTAACCTCACTTAGAATGATGTTCTCCAGTTCCATCCGTTTACTTGAGAATAATGAGATTTCATTCTTCTTCATGATTGAGTAAAACTCCATTGTGTATAAGTACCACAGTTTCTTAATCCATTTTTCTGTAGTGGGGCATCTTGGCTGTTTCCATAACTTATCTATTGTGAATAGCCATAACATAGCAATAAACATAGTTGTGCAAGTGCCTCTGGAGGAACCTCTGTTGCATTCCTTTAGTTATATCCCCACGAGTTGGATTGCTGGATCATATGGCAAATCTATGGTTAGATTTTTAAGAAGACTCCGAATTTTGTTTTTAGAGTTTTGCCCTAGTTTGTATTCCCACAAGTAGTGTATGAGGGTTCCTTTCTCCCCACATCCTCACCAACATCTGTTGTTAGTGGTGTTTTTAAAGATGGCTATTTTAACAGGGGTAAGTGGAATCTTAGTGTGGTTTTGATTTGCATTTCCTTTATGGCTAGAGATGGTGAGCATTTTTGCATTTGTTTTTTTGCCATTTGGATTTCTTTCTTTGAAAAAGTTCTGTTTTGTTCAGTTGCCCATTTCTTTATTGGTTCATTGATTTTGGGAGAGTTTAGATTTTTGAGTTCCCTGTATATTGTGGTTACCAGTCCTTTGTCTGATGTGTAGCTGGCAAATATTTTCTCCCACTCTGTGGGTGGTCTCTTCAGTTAGAGACCCATTTATTTTGTTGTGCAGAAGCTTTTTAATTTTATGAAATCCCATTTGTCCATCCTTTCTCTTAGTTGCTGAGCTGCTGGGGTTCTATTGAGGAAGTCATTGCCTATACCTATTAGTTCCAGAGTGTTTCCTGCTCTTTCCTGTACCAACTTCAGAGTATCTGGTCTGATATTAAGGTCCTTGATCCATTTTGAGTTGATACTAGTACTGGATTTTAAACATGAATCTAGTTTCAGTTTTTTGCAGACAGATATCCACTTTTTCCAACAACATTTGTTGAAGAGACTGTCTTTTCTCCATTGTATATTTTTAAGCACCTGTGTCAAAAATAAGGTGGGCATAATTGTGTGGATTCATATCCAGGTCCTCTATTCTGGTCCACTGGTTTTCATGTCTGTTTTTGTGCTAGTAGCATGCGGTTTTTTTGCCATTGCTTTGTAATATAGTTTGAAGTTGGGTATTATGATACCTCCAGCATTGCTCTTTTTGCTGAGTATTGCCTTGGCTATTCATGGTCTCTTGCATTTCCAAATTAATTTTAGGGTGAATTGTTCAATCTCTGTAATGAATGTCATTAGGATTTTGATGGGCATTGCATTAAACATGCAGATTGCTTTTGGTAGAATAACCATTTTTACTATGCTGATTCTACCAATCCATGATCCCAGGAGATCTCTTCACCTTCTGTAGTCTTCCTCAATCTCTTTCTTCAGGGGTTTGTAGTTCTCTTTCTAGAGGTCATTCACATCCTTTATTAAGTTTACTTCAGTCCTGGTATTGGTATTTAAACAGTAGCCATGTTGTAGTCTGGCCAGGAGGTTGGGTCAGGAGACAGCTTTGTGAACCACTATCTGCCCTATTTCAGACAGCAGCTCATCTGTTGCCTACTGTCAGCTGGCTACTTTTGCAGTCTCTGTTTACTGAGAGTTTGTGAGGAGAGCAGCTCCTTGCCCCCTCCTCCCTTCTCTGATGGAAGGGCTTGCCTGCTGGCTACTTTTGCAGGCTTTGTTTACTGAAAGTTCACATGGACAGCAGCTCCTTGCTTCTCCCCCCTTCTCTGGTGTGCTCAAAGCACCCTGTCCTCTCTGCTGCATGTTCTTTTTAGTTTGTTGTTTATTATTCATTTTTTCCCCAGGGTGGGGGTCAGTCTCTCCAGGGGGCTATGCTGGTTTATCCTAGGGGTGGTTATGGGAGTACCTCGTGCCACTTATTTGCTCACCTGTTGGTCTGCATCTCCCAAGCAGGTTTGGAGCTGATGTCTGACAGCACGGGAGCCCTCCTGTTTTCTCAGTGTAATGTGGCATGGAGAAGCTTTGAGCAGGCTGGGAGTTTGGGGTGTCAGAGTTTTGTTTATTCTTGGTTTTTTTTTTCTGCCAAGTGTGTCTCCAGTACCTCAGCAAGATTTTTGATTTACAGAGCTCACACTCTCTGCTTCCTCCCTCTAGTCACCATCTTGGATCCTCTGCAACTGTCTGTGATACTTTTATATTAGAAAGTTGATGATTCAATCAGAAGTTGAGGGTTATTTGTAGAACATTCAAAAGTATTGGCACATGTTAAATATTTATTAACTTATTTCCATGACACTTTGTATATTAATTTACTTTTTTGATCGTGGTAATGATATTCTGGATATTCACATTCTAAGAGAGAGCATAACTACTTTTAAATTACTTTAATTCTTTTAGTTTCACTGTGAATTATGACAATAAATGTCAGCTTTATTCCTTTAGTACCAAACAACAAATGTCAAAAATACATGATTATTAAGACAGGTATCAGAGGATACCCTATGTTAATATAGCAACATGACTAATGACCTTGTTAACTTTACACATTAAAATTTGTGATCCAGGTGAACCACTGGTGGTTCAATTGAAAGATGGCTTAACAAGTTATGGAAACAGCCAAGATGCCCCAGCACTGACGAATGGATTAAGAAAATGTGGTATCTATACACAATGGAATTTTATGCAGCCATGAAGAAGAACGAAATGTTATCATTCGCTGGTAAATGGATGGAATTGGAGAAATCATTCTGAGTGAGGTTAGCCAGGCCCAAAAGACCAAAAATCGTATGTTCTCCCTCATATGTGGACATTAGATCAAAGGAAAACACAACAAGGGGATTGGACTATGAGCACATGATAAAAGCGAGAGCATACAAGGGAGGGGTGAGGATAGGTAAGACACCTAAAAACCTAGATAGCATTTGTTGCCGTTAATGCAGAGAAACTAAAGCAGATACCTTAAAGCAACTGAGGCCAATAGGAAAAGGGGAACAGGTACTAGAGAAAAGGTTAGATCAAAAAGAATTAACCTAGAAGGTAACACCCACGCACAGGAAATCAATGTGAGTCAATGCCCTGTATAGCTATCCTTATCTCAACCAGCAAAAACCCTTGTTCCTTCCTATTATTGCTTATACTCTCTCTACAACAAAATTAGAAATAAGGGCAAAAATAGTTTCTGCTGGGTATTGATGGGGGGAGAGGGAGGGGGCGGAGCGGGTGGTAAGGGAGGGGGTGGGGGCAGGGGGGAGAAATGAACCAAGCCTTGTATGCACATATGAATAATAAAAGAAAAATGAAAAAAAAAAAAAAGAAAGATGGCTTAAGGGGTTGGGGATTTAGCTCAGTGGAAGAGCGCTTGCCTGGCAAGTGCAAGGCCCTGAGTTCGGTCCCCAGCACCGAAAAAAAAAAAAAAAAAAGAAAGATGGCTTAATAAAATAATCTTTGCATAAGAAAAAAGGAATATGGATGCAAATTCAAAATATGTACTTCCAATATATATACATTTATATAGAGAATATAAATACAAGCATATACCATGCACACACCGTATTAGTAAAGCATATTTAGCTTTCAGATAAAAGTATCACTATGCACTTATACTTTCAATATTACATGGGGATTTGTTACACACTACTTATAAAAGCATAATCATTCAAGGATATTTATGAGAAATACATGTCAAAAAGTATATAATATTATATAACAATGATTTATATATTTTAGATATAGCAAGTTATCTACATATAATAATCTTTACGATATAATGGTAAAATTTCACTGGTAATAATTATGTTATTTGCATTGGAATTTTTTCTAAGAATATTTGTTCATAGAATAAGATAAGAAACACCTAATTCATAGGTAAGAACTTTCTCAATGAAACCCCAGCAGCACAGCAACTAAGAGATAGCATAGATAGGTGGGACCTCATAAAACTAAAAAGCTTCTGTTCATCAAAAGAAATGGTCTCTAAACTGAAGAGAACACCCACAGAGTGGGAGAAAATATTTGCCAATTATACATCAGACAAAGGACTGATAACCAGAATATACAGGGAACTTAAAAAACTAAATTCTCCCAAAACTAATGAACCAATAAAGAAATGGGCATGTGAACTAAACAGAACTTTCTCAAAAGAAGAAATTCAAATGGCCAGAAAACACATGAAAAAATGCTCACCATCTCTAGCAATAAAGGAAATGCAAATTAAAACCATGCTAAGATTCCACCTCACCCCTGTTAGAATAGCCATCATCAGCAACACCACCAACAACAGGTGTTGGCGAGGATCCGGGGAAAAAGGAACCCTCTTACACTGTTGGTGGGAATGTAGACTAGTACAACCACTCTGGAAAAAAATTTGGAGGCTACTTTAAAAGCTGGACATCGATCTACCATTTGATCCAGCAATACCACTCTTGGGGATATACCCAAAAGACTGTTACTCCAGAGGCACCTGCACATCCATGTTTATTGCGGCACTATTCACAATAGCCAAGTTATGGAAACAGCCAAGATGCCCCAGCACTGACGAATGGATTAAGAAAATGTGGTATCTATACACAATGGAATTTTATGCAGCCATGAAGAAGAACGAAATGTTATCATTCGCTGGTAAATGGATGGAATTGGAGAACATCATTCTGAGTGAGGTTAGCCTGGCTCAAAAGACCAAAAATCATATGTTCTCCCTCATATGTGGACATTAGATCAAGGGCAAACACAACAAGGGGATTGGACTATGAGCACATGATAAAAGCGAGAGCACACAAGGGAGGGGTGAGGATAGGTAAGACACCTAAAAAACTAGCTAGCATTTGTTGCCCTTAATGCAGAGAAACTAAAGCAGATACCTTAAAGCAACTGAGGCCAATAGGAAAAGGGGACCAGGAACTAGAGAAAAGGTTAGATCAAAAAGAATTAACCTAGAAGGTAACACCCACGCACAGGAAATCAATGTGAGTCAATGCCCTGTATAGCTATCCTTATCTCAACCAGCAAAACCCTTGTTCCTTCCTATTATTGCTTATACTCTCTCTACAACAAAATTAGAGATAAGGGCAAAATAGTTTCTGCTGGGTATTGGGGGGGGGAGCGGGAGGGGGTGGAGTGGGTGGTAAGGGAGGGGGTGGGGGCAGGGGGGAGAAATGAACCAAGCCTTGTATGCACATATGAATAATAAAAGAAAAATGAAAAAAAAAAAAAAGAAACACCTAATTCATAATAGGTGTAAGAAACTGAGGTATATAATATATATATGAACGTTATAAGCATTGAGAGGAGAAAAGGCTATATTTTAAAATGCAAATAGCCTTGCAAAATTAATAAAATATAAATTCTCCCCAGTTCTGTCCATATCATGAATTCTCCAACACTCTTACATTGAGCAGTTCTATTAATGTCTGTACCATATAAATATAAGCTTTCCCAATACAACAGAATATGGAACATTTTAGTATTACAGACATTCTCTCAACAATTTAGTACAAGTGTCTGGATTTAGGTCTGCAGACATGAAGTCTACATGCAAACATGTTATACTTTTAGAATTTTTTTAAAAACTACATTCTATATATGAAGTACTCAACAGCAAAACCACTAACTGTTGCGCCAGATGCACATTGAGTCTGTATATTCTGAAATCATTTTGACTAGCTATGTTTAGTGTCAAGGAATCAAATTTGGCTCCTTGAAATATATAGATTTCCCCCTATGAAAACATTTTTGAAAATTACAATGTAGAACTTGTTTGCAAAACTCAGAGTGTTAAAGTACTTCAAAGGAATTTGAAAGTGAAAGAGACATTGAGAACAGCCGCTCAGCAATGAGTGCATGATATGCTGTTCCCTGTGGCTCAATCAAATATTGGAGAAAGCCTCAAGGCTGAGGTAAGGAAGATGTTTACTGTCTGGAGTAGAACACTGGTATTAAGCCCAATGATCAGTCTCCTTCTGTATTCTCAGCATTCTTGCAAAGCTTTCACAGTGCCAGATACCATTAATCCTTTTGGAAACTCTGTAAAATCTGCTGAAATTTCCCAAAGAATATAAATTTCCTTGAAAAGATTGACAGGGACATATCACATTATGATTTAGAGCCAAATGAGTTAAGTCTTTACATTTTCATGAACTTCTAATGTTTGCAGATGACACACTGATATGATTGAAGTGTTGAGAGGGAAATAAAAATCTTGCAATGCTAGGGAAGGGTGATGTTTATATTAACTATTTACTAGCTCTTGTTACTATTGTAAATATTTTGATGTACTTAAGTGCATACTGCCAATTTTATTAATAGCAGAAATAGTTATCTTCTTAGCAGGAGAAAATACCATTGCCAATCCTCTTTACTGAAGAAACACCTTTCCCTTTATTATTATTGTTGATAATTGTGGTGTGGGTAATCAAAGCCAGGGTTTGGCACATGCTGGGAAAGCCCTCAAGATGAGCTTTTAATAATTGCAAATTATTGACTAAAGTGGGGAGGACACCTGTGATATTTTCCATAAAAATGTTTTAGAAATGTATGGTGATGAATTAAACAGGAAATTTTCAAAGGAAGAGGTACATATGGCCAGCAAATACATAAAGAAGTGTTCCCTAGTTATAAAACAGATATAAATCAAAACAACACTTAGATTTCATCTCACCCCAGTTAAAATGGCCATTTTCAAGGGCAATAACAATAACAAATGCTGGTGAGGATAGAGCAAAACAGGAACCCTTATACACTGCTGGTGGGAATGCAAATTAGTACAACCACTGTGGAGAGCAATATGAAGATTCCTCAAAAATCTAAAGATAGAACTGCTATATGATGCAGTGATACCACTCCTGGGCACCTACCCAACGAATGTAAAACAGGATACAATAGAGACACTTATACACCAATGTTCATCACAGCACTATTCCCAATAGCCTAGCTTTGGGAATAACCCAGGTGTCTTACAACTGATGAATGGATCAAGAAATTGGGGTAAACATACACAGTGGAGTTTTATTCATCCATAGGGAATAATGACAACATGTAGTTTGAAGGTAAATGGATGTAACTGGAGGACATCGTGTTAAGTGAAGTAAACCATGCTCAAAAACGAAAAGGCCACATTTTCTATCATACTTGGAAGATAGATCCAAAAGATAAACAGCCATATACACAAAAATAAGCATGATTATATACAACTCATATGTAGAACATGTTTGTAATAGTGGAACTACTCTGTGGAACTTGGAGGAAAAGGGAAAGGAAAAGAGAAAGAGCTTCAGTAATATCGTAAAACAACATTTGTGAAGGTAGAAGTTGTAAGAATGTGTATTGAAAGCTGTTGATAAATAGGGGGTGGGAGGTAGAGTAAGGGAGAATAATGGAAGGTGTTGAAAGGAACAAAGTAAAGCATACCCATAGTGGGGCTACATTAAGAAAGCTCTTAGAACACCTACTTAAATGTTAATAATGAAAGACAGGACTATAAAATAGGTAAAGTGTGAGTGTGGGGTACTAGTGGGAGTGGGAGGGTAGATGACAATGATTAAGGTGAGGGTATATGTTTGATGGACTTCATATACTTATATGAAATGGAACAAAGAAACTTCTTGCAATTGCTCTAAGTGGTGCAGGGAGAGGGTTAAGGGGAAAAGATGATGGGGGAAATGAAAGTAATGAACAATATAAACCTAATTGGGATTCTCACTATGAATCCCTCCAAGTCTAACAAAAAAAATCCCAACAAAAATTTATTTAAAAAGACATATATGGTGAAAATACTTTTTCATGTAGTTGAATAGGGTAAAATATACCTTAGGATAGATGATGTAAGTTTTCTCCCCAAATGTGTGCAAACCAGAGACTTAACTATGAGATTGGTTCTCACTTTTTTTCTTTGCTTCCATGTAAAATTTATTATTGCCATACTGCAGGCTTGTCACTATATTTGCTCAAAAAGTGTTTAAGAAATGATTACATGCTAAACATTATGTGAAATAGAAAACAAATTAAAGAAGAATGTCACTACAGTGCAAGTTCCTAGGATTCTGTACAGTAAGGGAAAGAAAGGTACATGTACTAAAGTTTGCAAATTACAGAAAAGAAGCAAATGCAAGCCAAAGGAGTCAAAGAGTTTTAAAAAGCCATTGTCTGAGCCAGAAGTTACAGAAAATAGGTCTTTTCTGGGAGTAGGTACCAGTGAGAGGCAGGTGGGCACAAGGAAAATGGGAATGATAGTGAGTATGGTGGATGTATTTTTTATTCACATATGAAACTAGAGGAATGAAACATGTTGAAATTGTTCTAAGATGAGGTAGAGGGAGGAAGAGGAGAATAACAGAGGGGTAAATCTAACTAAGCCTTATTGTAAGCACATATGTAAGTATCATAATGTACCCCTCTTACAAGTATTATATGCTGATAAAATGAAAAATAAAAGATATATTTATTGAAAGAATTTCAAACTTCCAAAGCACAGACATATAACTTTGTGGGCACATTGCTATAGCATATATATAGCAAGACATTCCTCACTCTATTTACAATTCTTACTGATAGATCTCAGTCAGAGTTGTGCAGTCATCTTAATTTGTTTAGAATAATAAAAAATTAAGGAACACATTCCATCATGATAATATTACTGTTGGGTTATTATCATATTAAGAGGAATGATAAATTTCAATATTTATAACATCATAGGTGGAAAAATAAATTTGTGAAAAATAAGTGGAAAAATAGTTGGAGACAAAGTATTTGTGATTTGGCAGTTGAATTATCCATTATCTATTATAGACTAGCACATAGCTTTGAAACTGCAATAATGCCAATATAGTCAGATAATTGTTCTTATCCATGCATGTGTGAATATCTATGTGCAAGCACATACATACACAATACACATATGTATATATACCATTTCCTCCTCACTGACTTGGGTAGTGAGTTATTTGTTTCACTTTAGTGTATACTGAAGTATTCACATAAATTTGAAGATATTTAAGAAATCTACAAATTGTTTTAAATGTTGGTTCCAGTAATGCTACACAGATAATGACAGAGTTTATCAGATCCATTATTTGGGTCTGACTGAGATTATTCTGGATTAACTCTGTTCTGAAGAAAAGCTGTCTCCACTTAAGAATTCTAAAGTGAAGATTTGGTGTCAAGTGATCCAATGAATTCTGGGCCACTCATGGAAAACAGAGAGACACCTTAAATTAAAAACAAGAATGAATATAGAATTTTTAAACCTGTTGAAATCACCATAAGATTTCAAAACAAACACAGCACTCAAATGTTCACCAAAATTTACTGAATTTGCATTTAAATTTACTATTCCTTTCAGATAATCTCTCTTGTTTGACATATTTTATACTTTATTTTTATTATTGTTGTACTGGGGGTACATAGTGACATTTACAAAATTTCTTATAATATATCATTATTGAATTCTCTCCTTCCATCATTCTCCTTTCTCTCACCTTCTTTCATTACTGAAATACTTCCAACAGGTCTCATTTACATTTACCTCCATTTGTACAGAATATTTCCACCATATTCACCTTCCTACACTCTTTCCTTATGGCCTTCCTTCCCACCAACTGATAACTCCCCCTGAGACAGGACCTGTTTTGCTGTTTTGTTCTGTTTTTCTAAAAAAAAAATGGCATTTTTGTTTGTTTAACATAGATATACAGGGTGTTTCAATGTGATTTTTCCATGTATATATGTGTTATAACTAGAATTGATACATTCCTATTATCTTTCTTCTTTATATTTTAGGCCCCTTCTTATGGTGTTTTCAACAGGTTTAAAAATTCTAAATTCATTCTTATTTTAACTCTTTTTTTCCATTGTTGTGCTGAGTGGGGATACATTATGGCATTTACAAAGGTTCTCAGAATGTATGAGCTATATAATACTTGAATTTATTCTTATATAGGAAGTACACCAACCATATTCACCTTCTTAACTTGTTTTTTAACCATTCCTCTCTCATATGTGACCCCCCCCCACAGTGTGGCTGATTTTCATAATATTCCTTGTATTTGTATTGGTTCTATATTTTACATATGAGAGAAAATATATTGGCTTTGGTTATTTGAGCCTGGCTAACTTGACTTAAGATTATGTTCTTGAGTTCCATTCATTTACCTAAAATGACAATATTTCATTCTTTGTGACTGAATAAAATTCCATTGAATATAAATACCCCATTTTCTTAATCTATTCATCAGTAGTGGGGCATCTTGGTTCTTTCTATAGCTTAGCTATTGGTGGATAATTCTGCAGTAAATATGGGTGCACCGGTGCCTTTATTATAACGTTACTTATATACTTACAGGTATGTCCCTAGGAGGGGTATTGCTGGATCATATGGTAGTTCTATGTTTAGTTTTGAGGAGCTTCCATACCATTTTCCATAGTGGTTGCACTAATTACATTCCCACCAGCAACATATGAAGGTTCTTTTGTCCCCACATCCTCACCAACATTTATTGTTTGTTTTCTTGGTGATAGACATTCTAACAGGCGTGAGATGGAACCTTAATGTGGTTTTGATTTGCATTTCCTTTATGGTGAAGGATGTTGTGCATTTCTTCATGTGTTTTTTTGTTCATTTTGGACTTCTTTCTTTGAAAGATCTCTGTTCAGTTCATTTGCCCATTTCTTCGTTGGGTCATTGATTTTGGAGGAGTTTAGTTTTTGAGCTCCCTGTATATTCTGGTTATTAATTCCTTGTCAGATATATAGATGACAAAGATTTTCTCCAATTTTGTGGGCTGCCTCTTCAATCTGGTGACCATTTCTTTTGTTGTGAAGAGCCTTTTAATTTCATGTAATCCCATTTGTTGATCATTTCTCTTATGTGGCTGAGCCTTTTCAGTTCTATTTAGGAAGTGTGTTTAGCTGATGCCTACTAATTCCTGCACTAGCTTCAAAGCATCAGGTCTTATATCAAGGTCTTTAATCCACTTTGAGTTGATATTTGTCCAAGATGAAAGACATGAATCTAGTTTCAGTTTTCTCTATACAGATATTGAGTTTTCTCTGCAATATTTGTTGAGGAGGCTGACTTTTTTCCATCAGTTTTTTGGAGCACCTTTGTCAAAATTCAGGTGGGAGTGGTTCCGTGGATTTGTATGTGAGTCTTCTATTCTGTTCCACTGGGTTTCATATTTGTCTTTGTGCCAATTGCCATGCTGTTTTTAATGGCTCTCTATTATAGTTTGAGGTTCGGTATTGTGCACTGTTCTTTTTGCTCAGTATTGCCTTGGCTATTTGTGGTCTTCTGTTCTTTCAAATGAACATTAGTGTTGATTTTTCTATCTTTGTGATGTATGCAATTGGAATTTTGATGGGAATTGCATTGAACTTGTAGATTGTTTTTGGTAATATAGGCATTTTTAAAATTTTGGTCCTGTCAATCCATGAGCGTGGGAGATAATTCCATCTTCTGTACTCTTTGCTTTCTTTCTTCAGTGGCTTTTAGTTTTCATTGTAAATGTCTTTCACTTCCTTTGTTAAGTTTATTCCTAGATATTTTATTTTGTTTAAGGCTATCATAAATGGAATTTTTTTCTCAGTCTGTCCATTGTTGGTATATTACAAATGTTACTGATTTTTGTAAATTGATTTTGTATAATGCTACTTTGCTGAAGGTGATTATGATGCCTAGGAGGATTTGGTAGAGTTTTGGGGTCTTTTATGTATAAGATCAGGGATAGTTTGACTTCTTAATTTCATGTTTGAGTCATTTATTTCTTCTTCCGATCTTATTGGTCTGACTAGGAATTCCAAGGTTATGTTTAATAAGAATGGAGAGAATGGATACCTTTGTCTAGTTCCTGTCCTTAGAGGCATGGTTTCAGTTTTTTTCCCACTTAATATGTTGGCTATAGGTTTGTCATATATAGCCTTTATTATGCTCAGGTACATTCCTTCTAATCTTAGTTTCATTGGAGCTTTTATCACAAAAGGATGTTGAATATTGTTGAAGGCTTTTTCTGTGTCTACTCTTCCTTTCATATAATTCTTCAAAGAAGAACTAACACCAACCCTCCTTAAACTTTTCCATGAAAAGTTCTATGAAGCCAGTATTACACTTATCCCAAAACTGGACAAAGACACATCCAAAAAAGTGAAATACAGGCTAATCTCCTTAATGAACATCAATGCAAAAATTCTCAATAAAATACTGAGAAACCAACAACATATCAGAAAGATCATTCACCATGACCAAGTCAGCTTCATCCCAGGAATGCAGGGATGGTTCAGCATATGTAAATCAAGAAATGTAATACTGCACATTAATAGAAGCAAAGATAAAAACCATGTGATCATCTCAATAGATAATAGATGGAAAAAAAGTGTTTGATAAGATTCAACACCACTTCATGATAAAAGCTGTAAGAAAATAAGGAATACAAGGAATATACCTCAACATTATAAAGGTTACATGTGAAAAACCTATAGCCAACTTCATAATTAATGGGAAAAACCTGAAACCATTGCATCTAAATTCAGAAATGAGACAAGGGTGTCCAATCTCCCCACTCCTGTTCACCATAGTCCTGGAATTCCTACCCAGAGCAATAAGACAAGAAGAAGGAAAAAAAAAAGGAATACAAATACATAATGAAATAGTGAAAACATGCCTATTTGCAGATGACAAGATCCTATACTTCAAAACCCAAAAAGCTCCACACCAAACTTCAAAACACTATAAACAGCTTCAGCAATGTATCAGGATAAAAAATCAACTTATAAAAACCAGTAGCCATTCTTTACACCAACAATGAACAAAGTGAGAAAGAATATAGGAAAACAATTCCATTTAAAATAGCCTTAGAAAATATCAAATACCTAGGAGTAAACTTAACAAAGGATGTGAATGACCTCTACAAGGAAAACTACAAACCTCTGAAGAAAGAGACTGAAAAAGACTATAGAAGATGGAAAGATCTTCCATGCTTGTGGACTGGCAGAATCAACATAGTAAAAATGGCTATAGTAACAAAAGCAATCTACATGTTTAATGCAATTCCCATCAAAATCCCAATGACATTCATTACAGAGACTGAAAAATCTACCCTAAAGTACATTTGGAAACAAAAAAGACCAGGAATAGCCAAGGTAATACTCTGCAAGAAGAGTAATGCTGGAGGTGTCACTATACCCAACTTCAAACTATGCTAGAGCCTTAGAAATAAAAACAGCATGGTACTAGCAAAAAAGCAGACATGAAGACCAGTGGACAGAATAGAGGATCTGGATGCGAATCCATACAACTGTACCCACCTTATTTTTGACAAAGGTGCCAAAAACATAGAATGGATAAAAGACAGCTTCTTCAACAAATATTGCCGGGAAAAGTAGCTTTCTGCCTGCAGAAAACTGGAACTAGCTCCATGCCTGCACCTGTACCTGTATCAACTCAAAGTGGATTAAGGACCTTAATATCAGACCTGAAACCTTGTAGATAGTACACAAAAGAGCCATTATGTCCTGGAGAAAATAGATATAGGCAAGGACTTCCTCACTAGAACTCCAGCAGCCTAGAAACTAACAGAAAGGATGGACAAATGGGACTATATGAAGTTCAAAAACTTATGAACAACAAAAGAAATGTTCTTTAAACTGAAGAGACCACCCACAGAGTGGAAGAAAATATTTACCAGCTATATATCAGACAAAGGACTAATAACCAGAATATACAGGGAGCTCAAAACACTAAATTCCCTCAAAATCAATGAAATGGGCAACTGAACGAAATAGAAATTTTTCAAAGAAAGAAATCCAAATGGCCAAAAAAAACACATGAAAAATTGTTTGCCATCCCTGGACATACAGGAAATGCAAATCAAAACCACACTAAGATTCCTTTTCACTCCTGTTAGAATGGCTATCATCAAGAACTCCACCACCAACAAACGTTGGCAAGGATGGGGGGGAAAGGAACCCTCATTCACTGCTGGTAGGAATGTAAGCTAGTACAACCACTTTGGAAAACAACATGGAAGCTTCTTAAAAAACTAAACATAGATATGCCATATCATCCATCAATACCACTCCTAGGAATGTTCCCAAAGGAATGAGACTCAAGTTATTACAAAAGGATATGCATACCCATGCTTATTGCAGCACTACTTGTAATAGCCATGCTATGGAAACAACCAAGATTCCTCACAAATGACAAATGGATCAAGAAAATGTGGTATTTATGCACCGTGCAATTTTACTGACCTACAAGCAATGAAATTTTGTCATTTACAAGTGAATGGATGGAACTGAGGAACATCATCTTAAGTGAAGTTAGCCAGGTTCAAAAGATCAAAAATCACATGTTCTCCCTCACGTGAGGAATATAGATCCAAAACAAATGCAGTAATTTTATTGGCCATGGGTCACACATTAAGGGAAGAACACAAAAGAGATATGGAAAAAGGAAAGTAAACCTAAAATTTGAATATGGTTGATGTGCTTGCTGTAGAGGAGTGAACAACGTAATCTTAAACTGACAGAGGCCACTATGAGAAGGTGACCAGTAACTACCAAAGAAGTCTGGTAGAGATGAACCAACATGGGTTGCAATTCACAAGTGCATGGAAGAAACATGAGGAATCTCTCTGTATAGCTATCTTTATTCCAAACTAGCAAAAATGCTATGTCTTTCTTATTATCTCTGTTTTCTCTTCAACAAAATCAGAACAAGGGGGTTGAACAGGTTCTGCAGGGAAGTGGGGGAGGAAGAGGAGGTGGTACAAACAATGTATACATATGTAAGTAAATGAAAAATGATACAATAAAAGGAGAGAAAAAAAGTAAAAGCTCTGTTCAGTTTATTTGCCCATTTTCCATTGGTTCATTGATTTGGGGACAGTTTAGGTTTTTGAGCTCTGTATTTTCTTGTTACTGATTCCTTGTCAGATGTATTGCTGGCAAAGATTTTCTCCCATTCTGCGGGTTGAAACTTCAATCTGGTGACCATTTCTTTTGGTGTGCAGAAGTTTTTTAATTGCATGTAATAGCATTTGCCAATCCTTTCTCTTAGTTGCTGAGCCATTTGAGTTCTATTGAGGAAGTCACTGTGCATGTCTATTAAATCCAGCGTATTCCATGCTCTTTCTTGCACTAGTTTCAAAGTTTCAGGTTTTGCATTATGGTCCTTAATCCATTTTGAGTTGATTCTTATACGGGATGAAAGACATGGATCTAGTTTCAGTTTTCTGTCATATGACACAGCAATATGATCCCTAGGGATCTGTCTGAAGGAATGTAAGTCAGGTTTCAATAAAAGTACCTGTATACCCATGTTTACTGCAGCATTATCCACAATAGCTAAGCTATGGAAGCAGCCAAGTTCCTCTATTACTGATGAATAGATAAAGAAAATGTGGTATCTAAAAACACAGTCACAAAGAAGAATGAAATTATGGCCTTTTTAGGTAAATGGATGGAGCTGGAGAACATGAATTTGAGTGAGGTTACCCAGAAAACCAAAGCCTGTATGTTTTCTCCAATATGTGGAATATAGAACAAATACAAATACAAGCAACATTATGACAAATAGGTCATGCACAGGGGAGGACACATGTAAGAAAGGGAGGGTAAAAAAGGAAGTTAAGAGAGTGAATACAGTTGTATACTTTCTTCTTGTATACTTTCTATACAAGATGCCCTACTACTGATGAGTGGATTAACAAAATGTAGTATTTATGTACAATGGAATTTTATTCAGCCACAAAGAAGAATGAAATTTTGTTAATTGCAAGTAAATGATGGGAACTGGAGAACATCATCTTAACTGAAGTTATCCGTCCAAGAGCTGCATGTTTTCTATCAAATGTGTGATATAGACCTAATAGAAATACAGAAATATTATGAAAACCCAGTCACTCTAAGGGAAAGTCACATAAGACAGGGGGACAGTAAAAGAAGTACATTAGAAAAGTGAAAATGATTAATGTACTTCCTATACAAGAATGAATATAATATTTTTAAACCTGTTGAAATCACTATAAGAAGGGCACTAAGGTAAAAGAAGAAAAATATAGAAGAGGAACCAATTCAGGTTATAATACATATATACATGGAAATAGAAAAATATCACAAGGAAATTCCCTGTGTAGCTGTCTTAAACAAATAAAATGTTATTTTGTTTCTTCTACCCAAATCGGAGAATAAGAGGGTCCCGACTGAGGATGGGGTTGGTACCAGTGTGTGGGGGGGGGTGAAGGAAGGGGATGAATATAGTGCAAATACTGTGTACATATGTATGTAAATGAAAAAATGATAGCTGTTGAAACTATTCCAGGAATGGGAGTAGGTGGAAATAAGAGGGAATGCTGGAGTAGGATATTGAAACTATGATATATTGCAAGAAACCAGCACAACAATAAAAAAAGAGAAAATTCTTGTATACAAAAAACTATATAGATTTTTTAAACCTGTTGAAATCACCATAATAGGGGCCTAAGGTAGAAAAGAGAAAAATAGAGGGTATGAAACAATTCAGGTTATAATACATGCATACATGGAACTGTCACAGTAAAACATCTTTTATAGCTTTCTTAAATGAACAAAATGTCATTTTTATTTACAAAAACAGGGAACAGTAAGGGAAAACAGGTCCTGTCTGGAAGACTGGTATCAGTGGGTAAGGGGTGATACAAGGAAAGAGTGGCAGAGGGTGAATATGGTGGAAATATTACGTATACATGCTTGCAAATGAAAAAATTAAACCTGTTGAAATTACTCAGCAATGGGGGGTGGAGTGGGGATAAAGGAGAATGATGGAGGAGGTGAATTCAAGTATGACATGTTTTAAGAACTTTTGTAAATGTCACATTGTTCCCAAAGTACAAAAATAATAGAAAAACTTTAAAAATTAGTATTAATAATCTATAAAGATCTTAAAATTTAAATATCAAAACAGCAAATAATCCAATTGTAAATGAGTAAAGGAATTAAATAGATAGTTCTCAAAATAAGATCAGTAAACATGAATAAATGTTCAATGTCAACATTCTTAACTATCAAGGATACAGAAATAAAAATGAAATAGAGACATCTCAATGTCAATAAAAATGACATCTTACTCCAATCAGTAATGGCTGTAATGAAGAAAACAAACAACAAGTTTAGTGAGTATCCATGAAAATCGAACACTTATTGACTGTTGGTAAAAATGTAAGTTTGTGCAGCCACTACAGAAATCAGTATGGAGGTTATTGAAAAAACTAAAAATAGAACTACCATATGATTCTTCTTATCTCATGCAAGGTATATCCAAAGGAACAAATTAGTGTACCACAGAGACACCTGCAAACCCAGATTTATGGCAGCACTATTCCCAACAGCTAAGCTATGGAATCAACCTATGTGACAATGAAATGCTGAATGAAAAAATAAAATGTGTATAAGTACACACATTGAGTATTATTGAGTATTATTTATGCCAGACTCAACAAGACAAATGCAATATTTTCTCACATTCAGAAACTAGAAATAAAAAAAAAATGACATGAATGAGAGAGAGAGTGCTGTGTTTGGGGGATACGAGAGGGTGATAGAGCAGTGAATATGACTGGAGTACTTTATATGTATTTATGAATATAAAATAACAGTATTCTTCAAATTGTTAAAAAAAAAGCTTTGTGGAGGAGGGACAAGAAAGTGAAATTAAATTGATATTAAATTTGATCAAATCACATTTTATGCATGTGTGGAAATGGCTCAATTAAATGTTTTTGTACAATTAATATATTTTAATAAAAATAAATAAGCAAAGCAGATATCTAGAACTGTTTCATTTTGCATGGCTGAAACCTTACGACCATTGAAGAGCAATTTCCATTTCTTTCTTCACCACATCCTGGCAACTAGTCTACTCTCTGTGCTATGAGTTTGATGACTTTAGATACTTAATATAAATGGAATCATGAAGTAATTACCATTTAGTGACTGGCTTACTTCACTTAACATAATATCTTCAAAGTTTATTCATGTTGTAGCATATAACAAGATTTCCTTCTTCTTAGGGCTGAATAATACATCTACATTTTTGTATATGAATACATTTTCTTCCTTTATTTCTTGGCAATAAATTTAAACTTCAACTGAAATAGGGAAAATCCTGTAAAGATTAAAAAAACCACCAAAGCTCACTTGAAAGATAATAGATTACCTGAAAATCCCTAGATGTAGCTCAGGTTTACAAGGTTTTTTTTTTTCCCTTTCCCACCTGTACTGAGATACAACTGGTGTGTAAAAACACTGTACTTAAATAGCATTGAGTTTGGACAGATATGTGTGCTTGGGCTACCATCACAACAATCAAGGAAAAAAATACATCACACTTAAAAGTTTTCTTGTGTCCCATTGTTTCTGTTTTTGTAGTATGAACAAAATGTGATTTATACTATTGATAAATTTTAACTACACAAAATCATACCACATATCACTGAAACTTAAGATCTGTTGAACAATACTCCATATATCCCTTTCCTTCTCTTGATAACCCTTACAATTTTTTCTACTTCTGATTGAATATTTTAAATGTCTCACACAAAAGAATTTGTGTTTTCCACAGCTTACTCTTTCAGGTTCATCCATAATGCTGCAAGTGGTAGTATTTCCCTTTTTTATACGGATGGTATGCCATTACATTTAAATGTAATTTTCTCATCTATTTATTTGTTGGTGGGCATTTGAGTTATTTCCACATCTTAGCTTTGTATGTATAATGCTGCAATCAGTATAGGAATGCAAATATTTTTTGAGATCCTAATTACCATTCACATGGCTGTATGTCCAGAAAAGGGGTATTATAGTGTGTATGTGTGTGTGTGTGTGTGTGTGTGTGTGTGTGTGTGTGTGTTACTATGGATTGAATCCAAGGCATCACTCATGCTAGGCAAACGATGCTCTGTCAAAGAGCTATAACTCTATCCCAATATGATAGTTCTCGTTTAGCTTTGAAGAGCTTTCACCGTGTATTCCATAATGGTTGTATCATTTTGCATTCCCAACCACAGTGCACAAGAGTTCTAATTTTTAACAATGTTGGGATCATTTGTTAATCTCTTTATATAATAGCTATCCTAATAAGTATGAGGTAATTTGTTCAGGTGACTTAGATTTGCATTCTCCTGATGAACAGTGATGCATCTTTTCAAATACTTTCTGGCCTTTTATATGTCTTGGAGAAACATTCAAATCCATTGTCCATCTTTAATCTTTTATGCATTATTTACTGTTGAATTGTGGGAATTTTGTATGTATTTTGAATATTGACTCTTTTTTGACTTTTCTTATTGAGGCTTTTGAAATTTTAAAATAATTTTTATTAGGATGTATTCATTATATGGGGGGCATTTGTAGTAACAATTCTGATTAGACTTATATTGTACATTGTTTACATTGCCCCCATCACCTCTTCCCTTCAATTCTCTCCCAACCCCACTTAAAGTAATTTCAAGAGGTTTCTTAGTTCTGTTTCATTTAGATATATGAAGTCCATCTGCCATATACTATCACCTTTATCTTCTTTCACCCTCCTCCCACTAGTACCCCCCACACACTGTAACTATTTTACAGTCCTGGTGTTTGTTATTAATATTTAATTTGATGTTCAAAGGGGTGTCTCAATTAATGCCCACTATGGGTGCACTTTACTTTGGTCCGTTCAACACCTTGCCTTACTCTCCTTTATCCACGTTTTTCAACTTTCAACACACATCCTTATATCCTCTATCTTCATATATTATGTTATGTGATATTATTGATGCGGTATCATTTCCTTTTCCTTTCCCTCTTTCCCCAAGTTCCATAGAGTAGTTTCATTGTTAAAAACATGTTCTACATCTGAGTTTGTATATGATCATGCTTGTTTTGGTGTATAAGTTTATCTTTGGATCTATATTCCACACATGAGAGGAAATATGTGATTTTTGTGTTTCTGATCCTGGCTTACTTCATTTAACATGACGTCCTCTAATTACATCTATTTACCTTCAAACTACATGCCATTCTTTATGGTTGAGTAATACTTCATTGTGTATATATGCCACAAATTCTTGATACATTCTTTGGTTGTAGGGCACCTGGGTTGTTTCCAAGCGTGGCTATTATTCTATTGAATAGGTTTGCAGTACCTTTAGTTTGTACCTCCTCTCCTTCTTCTACACCCATGATTCATAGGTTTGGTCTTTACTTTGTCTTTCATTCCTAATACTCTATTTTCAACTTGCTCCATTCTTTTCCCAAGTTTTCAATAGAGATTTTTTTTGAGGGGGGGAGATAATAAGTTATTTGTTTCAGATTGATTACTTTTCAGAGTTTCCATATCTTTATTGGTTTTCTCTTGCATATCCTGCATAGTCGTCTTAATTTCATTCACCTGCTTGTTTGTTTTCTCTTTGAAGTCATTTAATTATTTATTCCCATCCTCTTTCAGGTCAAATACTAGCTTTTGTGTTTTTTCTTTGAAATTGTTAATCATTTTTGCTATTGTTTTTTGGAATTCATTATTTGACACTCTTTCTCTACACAGGCATTTAGATCCTTAGTGGTGGAATTAGCTATTGAGGGACATTGGTTGTCTTGCTGTTTCATTCTGCGTTGATATTTATGCATCTGGAGTTGTTTTGGATTAGGGTTTTAATCCCTTATGCCCCTGTTATTGGGGTTTTGACTTTTTTTTCTACTGGAGCTCCAGCAGTTTTCTTTAGAGAGGGATATGCTAGAAACGTTACTCTTTGCAGGTTCTTGTACTGCAGATTACCTCTTCTCCCCTCAGCAAAGGGGATGGAGTTCCCACTCTTTGATGGGGGCACAGGGACTATGCTATAGTCACATTGGGCATGCTGGGCCTTTTTGTGCCTTAGGGAATCGGGTCTCCTGGCACCCACAGAATGGCAGATTATTGCTCAGTGAAAGAGCTGAGTTCCTGCTTTTTGAGGGGGCTCAAAGAACTCCCACAGGAGGCTTAGTAGTTAGCGCTGTGCCTCTGTGCTCTGTCAGGACGGAAGCCTCCTTGCGCCAGCAGAATAGCAAAGCATGGAGCCTGGGATTCACTTGCATGTGTGGCAGCAGGCTTCTGGCACTGAGTAGCAAGTTGAGGGTGTCTATGGGTCAGCAAATTTGGTAGAATTGAATGGTGTCCATAATGCAACTCAGGCCCTGGGGTCTTCTTGTGTTGTGGCATAGGCTTCCAGGACCCATGGCAGCTGTTGCAGGCAAGGGGGGAACCAAGCTTTAAGGCAGCAGGAACCCTGGGGCCTGCTTGCCAGCACAGGCTACCAGGAGCCACAGCAAGTGCTGTAGACATGGGGGATCCAAGCCTGCAGTCAGCAGGAGTTCCAGGGCCTGCTTGCCAGGTGCCAGCTTCCAGAATCCACAGGAACTTTTGCAGTCATGGGAGAACAAAAGCTGTGGTCAATGGGAGCCCAGGGGCCTGCTTGCTGGTGTACCAGGAGCCATGGTAGCTACTGCAGGCATGGGGGACCCACGCCTGCATGCAGCGGGAGCCTGGGGGCTGCTTGCAAGTGTGGCTTGCCAGGAGCCACAGCAGCTGCTGCAGGCACAGGGAGTTTTGGGGCCTGCTTGCTGGACATGCACTCCAGGAGGGCAGTTCAGTAGCACTGCTGGCACGAGGGAAACCAGCCTTTAGGTAGTGGTAGTCCTGGGGCCTGATTGCGAGCATGGGTTATCAGAAGCCATGTAGCTGCTGCAGGCCCTAGGGAATCCAAACCTGTAGGTAGCAGGAGCCCTGGGGTCTGCTTGCCAGTGCCAGCATCGTGCTGCCAGTAGTCATGGCAGCTGCTGCAGGCATGGGGGATGCACGTCTCCAGCCAGTGGGGCCTGCTTGCTGGATGCCAGCATCTAGGAGCCACAAGAGCTGCTGCACTCAAGGGAGAATGAGGCCCACAGGCAGTGGAAGCGCTGGAGCCTGCTTGCCTGCACAGGCTTCCAAGAGTTCAGTACAGCAGCTGCTGCTGCGGGTATCGGGAACCAAGTCTGCTGGCTTGCACCTTCTGTTGTCCTTGGAGCAGCAGGAGCCATGAATCTTGCTTATACAGGGGCACCAGTTTCCCTGGTGTTTCTGGGTGAAGGCAACAGACAGTGCAGTTAGGGAAAGTGTGGAGCTCTGAATTCCTGTGTGTGCTGAGAAGCAGGACTTACCACCCAGGCTCTGAGTGATGGAGCCTGGAGCAGCAGAGACTTCAGGGGTGGGGGACTGGAAGTGTTAAGCTGGGAGTCATTTTTCCCATTCTTCCCATAATTCGATGCTTCTCTGTTTGTGGATTCAGAGAGGGCTTTGTTTCTTGCTGGTTGTGGGATTTACATTTTTACTCTATTGATTGTCTTCTTTCCTGTATATATGCTTCTTGGTTTGATAGAGTCTTTCTTGTCTAGTTGTACTACAGTTGTTTTTATATCATATGTAAAAAAATCATTAAGAATAAAGTCAAGAAGTTTTATCGATTGTTGCTTCTGGGAGCTTTATAGTTTCAATCAGTTCACAGTTAGGTCTTTAGTTAATTTTTTAGTTACTTTTTTGCATATTACATTATATGAGTCCATTTTTCCCATAACCATTTATTGAAGAACCATCCTTCTCCCATTACATTTGTGAGTTCCTTCCTGAAATACAATTACCTGCACATATGTGGATTAATTTCTGGGCTACCTGTTTTTTGCATTGCTCTATATGTCTATTTTTATGACACTACCATAATGTTTTTCTTACTTGCCATTGTATTATTTTGAATTCATATACAATGATGATTCCAGCTGTGTTCTTGCCCCAAATTTTCTTGACAATCTGAGATCTTTTGTGGTTGCATATTAGGATTTTTCTCTAATTTTGTTAAAACTGTGCTGTTGAATTTGGTTCATGTTGTTTGTTGAGAATTTTTAACATTGTTCATCAGAAATATTGGCCTATAGTTATCTTTCTTTCTTTCCTTTTTGTAGTATCTCTCTCTGTCTTTGATATTAGGCTAAGAATGCCCACAAAAATGAATTTGGAGTATAAGAAGGATTGGGAATAATTCTTGTTTAAAAGTTTGGTGGAATTCCCTGGTGAGGGAATATTGCTATAGTGCTGGGGTTTGAATTAAGGAATTCATACTTGCTAGACAAGTGCTGTACCTCTTGACTGCTCTGCAAGTCCTTTTTGTATTGGCTATTTTTGAGGTAAGGGTGTGCTATATGCCCTGGCTGGCCTGGACTTCAATCCTCTTAGTTATGCTTCTACACATAGTGGAGATGACAGGCATGCATCACAGTGCCCAGCTTTTAGTTGAAATGGACTCTTACAAACTTTTTCTCAAGACTTGCCTCAAACCACATCCTCCCCTGTGAATTTAGGATTCAGACTTGAGCCAATGTGCCTGGCTGGTTGTTGATTTTCTTTTTTGGGAAGTTTTAAAACTATCAATTTAAAATCCTTTATTTACTATCAGTATGTTGAGGAATTCTTTATATTCTGATTCAGACTTAAAAAATTATATGTTTCTAAGGTTTTTTTCTCATTTTGTAAGTTGTAGGATTTGTTGGCCTATAATTAAACACAGTGTCCTTCTTACCTTTTTAGCCCCTATGGCATTGGTTTTAATGTCTTCTTTGCATTTCTGAATTCATTTGTTTGAATTTTCTCTGTTTTATTTTAATTAACCTAGCTGAAATTTATTGACTTATGTTTTCAAAAACCAAGTCTTGCCAAGTGCTGGTGGTTCATGCCTGCAATCCTAGCTACTTGGGAGGAAGAGATCAGAAGGACTATGGTTCAAAGCCAGCTGGGGCAAGTTGTTTGTAAGACCCTATCTTTAAAACACAAAACAGGGCTGGAGGAGTGGCTCAAGTGGTTAAGCACCTGCCTAGCAAGTATGAAGCCTTGAGTTCAAACCCCAGTATTGCCAAAAACAAACAAATAAACAACTTTCATTCCAGGTGCAAAAAGTACAAATTTGTAGTCTCAGCTACTCATGATGCTGAGGAATGAAAGGTAACCTGAGCTCATGAAGTTGAGACCAGCCTGAGCAACATGAGGAGATTGTGTCAAAACAAAGAAAAAGGTCAAGGAGCAATAGCTCATGCTTGTAATCTTAGTTACACAGGAGGATTATGACTAAAGGACATCTAAGGAAAAAAGTTAGCAGGACTCCATCTCAACAAACAAGCCAGAAATGTTGGTGCAGTTCTAAGATACCAGCTATACAGGAGGCATGGACAGGAGGATCATGTCCCAAGGCTGAGCCTGGCAAACAGTGTGAGACTCTATTTGAAAATAACTTAATCAAAAAGAGCTTTAGGTGTGGGTGAAATGAAAGAGTGCTTGTCTGAGAAGCAAAATGTGCCGAGTTCAATCTCCAGACCCCCTTCCCTTATTAGCTTTTAGTTTTGTGACATTTTGCTATGTTTTTATGTTTTCTGTTTATTTTTACACTGATCTTTATTTTTTCCCTCTTTCTGTAACTTTAGAGTTAGTTCTTTTTATATTTATTTCTCTAGCTTCTTCATGTACATTCTTTATTTCAGATCTTCTTCCTTCCTCTATTACTTCCTTTCTTTTTACATTAATTAATTTCTTTCTTTTCTTCTCCTTTTTAAAACCCAGTCATACTAGGTAGTCCAGGCTAGCCTAGAACTTATTATGTAGACTAGGCTGGTGATCCTCTTGCCTCATATTACCAAGTGCAGATATCAAAGGCATGTGCTACAATACTCAGATGCTCTGTTCTTCTGTGTAATGTAAGTTTTGAATGGCTATAAAATTCTCCTTTTTATTGATCTTCTTGCATCCCCTAAATTTTGGTATATTGTGTCTTCATTTTTGTTTTTCTCAAGGTAATTTCTATTTTCCCTTTCAAGTTAACCCTGACTCATTGGTGATTTATAATGACCAGTGAATCATTGAAGAAATAAGGGGGAGAAATCATAAGGTTCCTAGAATCTAATGAAAATGAAAACAAAACACAACATCATAAAACCTGTAGGATACAACAAAGGCAGTGCTAAGGAGAAAGTTTATAGCTATGAGTACCTACATTAAAAAATGAACTAAGAGAAGCCTAGTGATACATCTCAAACTCCTGGAAAAATATGAAAAAATCAAACCACAAATTAACAGAGGGAATGAAACTTTAAAAAAATTAGGGCAGATATTAATGAAATAGAGACCAAGGAAACAATACAAATAATTAACGAAACAAAAAGTTTGGTTCTTTGAAAAGATGAGTAAGATTGGCAAACTTTTAGTTGACCTGTCTAGAAGGAGGAGAGAAAAGACCCAAATTAGTAAAATTAGAGAAAATACCAACAAATACCAATGAAATCCAGAGGATGATGAGGGAATACTTTGAAAACCTATATTCAAATAAAGTATGCAATCTAGAAAAAGTGGATAATTTGTAGATGTATTTGTCCTACCAAAAAGAACCAAAAATGTGTAAACTGCTTAAACAGATATATAACAAGCAATCAGACTGAAGCATTAATAAAAAAAAAGCCTAAGGCTCAATGGATTCACTCATATTCTACCAGACTTGTAAAGAAGAATTAACACCAATAGTTCTCAGACTTTTACATAAAGTGGAAAGGGAAGAAACTCTATCAAACTCATTCTATAAAGCCTGAATTACCTTCATTCCAAAACTGTAAAAGGACACATTTTTTAAGAAGCATGTGAAAGAGAGAGAATTATAAACCAACCTCTTTAAGGATCATAGATGCCAAAATTATGAACAACACATCAAAAAGATCATGCACCATGATCAAGTTGATTTCATGCCAAGGATGCAAGAATGGCTTAACATACATGAAGCAATAAATGTAATGCAGCACATAAACAAAGTCAAGAACAAAAAAATCATCTGACCATCTAGTTAATACAGAAAGATCTTTTGTCAAAATTCAACATCCTTTCATGATAAAAAGCTCTGAAGAAAATAGAAGGGAAGTACCTTGGTACATCATAGGCTATATATGTCAGACCTACAGCCAACATCTACTGAATGAGGAAATCCTGAAATGATTTCCTCTAAAGTCAGAAACAAGAATATAAGTGTGTCTATTCTCCCCACTCTTACTCATTACAGTACCGGAGTTCTTAGCCAGATCAATATGAAGAGAGAAAGAAATAAAAGGGATTCAAATAGGGAATTAAGCAGTTAAATTATTCATATTTGCATGTCATATGATTCTGTTCTTAAATTATTCTAAAGATTCCACCAATAAACATCTGGACCTGGTAACCACTTTTGGCAAAATAGCAGGATATAAAATTAACATAAAAATCAGTATTTTTTAGAGTGAGGGGCAGATGGTAGAGTATAGGCAGTTAAGGAAAGATGGCGGATTCCGTGTGCATGGATGGCAGATTCCACATGGCACTGGTGGTA
Source organism: Castor canadensis (assembly GCF_047511655.1). Classification (NCBI taxonomy): domain Eukaryota; kingdom Metazoa; phylum Chordata; class Mammalia; order Rodentia; family Castoridae; genus Castor; species Castor canadensis. Next base: position 76,440,368 of record NC_133388.1, read on the forward strand.
TAGGGGCTTCTTCATCCCAACATAGCCTGGGACTAGGGGTCATTTGCACTTCCATACTCGTTCACAAAGATTGGGGAACGAAGCATCAAAAGGATGCTTCCCTGCCTCTTGCACACAGGTGGGAGTTCCATTCAGGGACAGAGAAAGACTGCATGGACAGAGGGTGACAGAAGCCCCAGCAAATTGAAATGGAGGGTACACCCCACATCAGCTAGAGGAGGGGAAAGGGTGGATCTTAAAAGGAGAAATCCTGAAGGATGTCAGTGGACTACTGGTTTCCAGGTCCCCTTCTTATTGGAAAAGTTCTTTCCTTTTACTCTTTTTGCACAAGTCTTTGCTATTCACTCTCACAATTTTCTTGTTTCTTAATTCTTTATCCAGAGGAGAAAAAGAGCATATATCCCTAGATGGTAATAATATACCAACAAAGAATAACCTGAGAACCAAGAAGGAAAACAACCTCATTCACGATAGCCTTAAAAAATACTTAGATATAAACTTAACCATGGAGATAAAATAACTGCATAATGCAAACTACAAAATCTTGGTTAAAGAAATTGAAGAAGATATTAGAAAATGGAAAGGCTTCCTATGTTCATGGATTGACAAAATTAATATTATGAAAATTAGTGTATTACCAAAAGCTAGCTATAGATTCAGTGCAATGCCCATCAAATTCCAAGTTATTCTTCTTTACTTATTTATTTTTAATTAAAAAAAATATTGTTATACTAGGGTTACAATGTGACATTTACAAAAATTCTTACAATATATCCCAGTCAAATTGACCCCTTCCATCAGTCTACTTTATCTACCCACTGCCCATTCTTGGAATAGTTTCAACAGGTCGTTTTTCTGTTTACATACATGTTTACACAGTATTTCCACCATATTCACCCTCCTACAACCTTGCCTTGTATCCTCCCCTCTTCTGCTGGTACCAATCCCCCAGACAGGACATGTTTTGCCTTCCTATTCTAGGTTTTTGTAAACAAAAATTAAATTACACTTTTGTTTGTTTAATGTAGCTATATAGCAAATTTTATTGGACTTTTGCAGTATATATGTATTATGACCCAAATTGATTAATTTCCTCTATTTTTCTCCTTTATTCCTTTGTCCCCTTCATATGGTAATATCAACAGGTTCAAAAGTTCTATATTCATTCTTATATAGGAAGTATGTTTACTATCTTCACCTTCTTAATTTCCCTCTTTTATCCTCAAAAGAACAATTAATCCAATTAATTAATAATTGATTAATAAATAAATGAATTGAACATACATTGTTGAGAAGAAATTCTAATTGCTAATAAATACATGAACAAATGTTCCACAGTCTTAGCCATAAAGAAAATGCAAATCAAAAGTGGACTAAAATTCCATCTTACTCCAGTCAAATTGGCTTCATAAAGAAAACAGAAAACAGATTCTGGTGAGGATGTGGGGCAAAAAAGAACACTTATACACTGTTATGGAAATATAAACTGGTGTAACCACTATGGTAATTGGTATGAATGTTCTTCAAAAAACTGAAAACAGAACTGATTTATGATCCCATAATATCACTCATGGGCATATAACTGAAGGAGTGTACATCAACATACAAGAGAGATACCTGCATATCTATGATTTTTGTAGTTCTCTTCACAATAGCTAAACTGTGGAATCACCTGACATGCCCAAAAAACAATAAATGGATAAAGAAAATATGGTATACATATATACATATATTTGTATATCATGAAACATTACTCAGCAATAAGGAAAAATGAAGTTATGTCATTTGCAGGAAAATGGGTGAAACTGCCTATCATCATGTTAAGCCAAGCCCAAAAAACCAAATTACACAGGTTTTTTCTCATTTGTGGAACGTAAATCTGCAATGATTATGGGATAACAATGATGGCAGGGCACTGGTGGCTCACACCTGTAATCCTTGTTACTTGAGAAGTTGAGATGGGGTGGATTGCGGTTCAAGGCAAATAGTTCGTGAGACCCCATCTCCAAAATAACTAGAAAAAAATGGACTGGAGGTGTGTTTCAAGAGGTGGAGCACCTGCTTTGCACTCAGGAAGCCCTGAATTCAAACCTTAGTCTCTTCAAAAATAATGGTAACAATAATGATGGGACATGAATGAATCAGGGGCTTGGTCTGATCAGGGTAACCAATGGATGGAGCAGGAGAAAGGAAAGGGCATTCAGGATTGAGGAACCTATCTACACACTTATGAACACAGCATAATGAAATTCCATAAACACTGCAAAAAGAGTACTGTGGGAGGGAAAATGAAAATATAATGTGGTTTAACATACATTTATACATGTATGGAATTGCCACAGTGAAACCCCATCATATAATTAATGTATACTAATTCATAAATATAATGAAAATATCAAAAATAGAAGTATACTTTTGTTTACTTTCCACATATTCATGGATTTTCTAAATTTTCAATGTATTTATTTTATTCACTGACACATGCAAACTAAAAATTATGTCTTTATGAGGTAGCATGCAATGTTTTCAAAATGTGTTCACATTTGTAATATAGTTTTCATTCTGTCACTTATTTCTAATTTCATTTCTTTCTGGTAAAAAATGGTACTCAGTATAGTTTTTATCATTTTAAATTCAGTTTTGTGATCTACTATAGAGAATTTTTGATGTATGCTCGAGAAGAATGTTTATTCTGTTGCTGTTGTATGGAATGTTTTGTATATGTCTGTTTAATCCATTTGGTCTATAGTGTTCAATGCCTTGTTTCTTCTGATTTTATTTGGATGTTATATCTTTTATTGAAAGGGAGAAATTGAAGTTTCCTATTTTTTGATTTTGTATTTGTTCTTTTTAATTTTTTTAATTGTTTTTCTGAATGGGGTAACATTGTAGCATGTACAAAAGTTCTTAAAATATATCATACTTGATTTCACCCTCCCCAAATTCTCCTTTATGTCCTCCTCCCTCCCTTCCTGGAATAGTTCAACAGGTATCATTTTTCCACTTATATACATGTGTACACAGTATATGCACTGTATTCACCCCTCACACTCTTTCCCCACAACCTCCTCAGGTGAGCATGCAAGGGAGAAAGGAACCATCATAAACTTCTGGTGGGGGTGTACATTAGTAAAACCACTATGGAAAATAGTATGGAGGTTCCTCAAAAAACTAAAAATAGAATTGCCATATGCTCCAACAATTCTAATTCTAGGGATATAACAGAAGGCATGCAAGTCAGATTTCAATAAAGTTATCTGTACTCCCATGTTTATTACAGCATTATCCACAACAATTAAGCTAAAGAAACAGCCAAGATGTCCTACTACTAATGAATAGATTAAGATGGAATTTTATTCAGTCATAAAGGAGAATGAAATTTTGTCACCTGCAGGTAAATGTATGGAATCAGAGAATATGATATTAAGTGAGGTTAGCCAGGTTCAGAAGGCCAAAAGCTACATATTTTCTCTCATATGTGGAACACAGACCTACTACGAATACTGCAATAGTACGAAAAACAGGTCACACTAAAAGGAGGTCACACATGAGAAGGGTAGGCAAAAAGAAGGAAATGAAGAAGGTGAATATGGTTGTTGTACTCTCTATACAAGAATGAATAGAAAAATTTTAAATCTGTCCAAACCACCATAAGAAGGGCACTAATGTAGAAAGAAGGAAAATAGCAGGGATGAACCAATTTTGACTATAATACATATATATATGGAATTGTCAGAAGGAAACTCCCTGTGTAGCTATCTTAAACAAAAATGCCATTGTTTTTGTATTTTTTTGAGACAGAGGTTTTCTATGTAATTAAGGCTATCCTTGAACTCAGGATCCTTCTTTCTGAGACTCCCCAGTTCTGGGAACACAGGAGTACACCACCATATCCAATGAGTCTCTCACTTTCATTTAGTTATTAGGCATTTATTCTTTTTGTTCTGTCAATATTTCCTTCAAATATCTGTATGTCTAATGTTACATGCATGTAAATTTATAATTGTTTATCTTCCTGATGAATTGACCCTTTTATCATCATACAATGTCTTTTGTGTATTTTTGAAATAAAGTCTATTTTGTCTTCTATATGTGTAACCACTCATATTCTCTGTTGATTTTCTTTAGAGTGGAATGTCTCTTCCATCCTTTCATTTTTAACCTATGTTTATCCCTCAATCTAAATAGCATATAGTTGAATCATATGTTTTTGGTTCATTTTGCTACTCTATCTTTTCAGTGGGAAGTTTTTTTGTAAAAAAAATTTATTTTTTGGAAGCCCAGGTATTTGGGGTTATAGTCCAAAACTCTGGTTTCAAAATCTCTAAGAGAAAAAAGTACTGCCAGGTGTTTATTTTACAAAGCAAAGACAAAAAATATATATATATAGAAGCAGCCACCATCTATAATCACAAGTCTTTAAAAACACAGACATTTTAACTATACCTTCAAAAAGACTAGCCCTAAAACTGAATAAATTTAAATTTGTATAAAACAACAAAAAGCCAGAAGGATTCTGGGAAGACAGTGGTAGAGGCAGCAGTTTTTGAAACTCCTCATACATCTCCAGAACAACCAGGATGACAATATCAAATCCACAAGCAAAATCTTCCACAAAATTAGGTAAACATCAGAAGACCACACTTAAACAACTTTAATACCTGCATGATAGATAGCATCTACACAAGACAGGGAAACAACAGCAAACAAAATGGTGTCTTAGAGTCACAGGAACCATCCCCCCAAACTAATATGTGTGCTCCCAGTACGCTACAAGTGTAAGGGTCTTCAATAAAGTCTGAAGGGATACAGCAATCTAAGTCTTATGAAATCTCAAAATGGGACAGGTACTTAACAGCTGCTTTCCTTAAAAACAAAATGACAACAACAACAGCAACAGAAGACTCGACTTGGGCCTACAAAATGTCCAAAGGTAACTAAAAGCAGGCTCCCTGCTTCCTTCTTCTATCTGTGTTATTGGCTCTGAGTCTCTCTCCCAGCAATCACCTTGGAATCCAGGAAGGACATCTTTACCTGGGGTACTACCCCCAAGGAAAGGGACATCAGAGCCTCTGCAGGACAGACCACCAGCCAGGTAGCAATGACTTTCTTATAGCAACAAGACCCCATCAGACCAATATTGAAATTAGAGCAACCAAACCACGTGGGAAAACCACCTGGGACCACAGGAGTGCACCTTGGATAGGAGTTCAAGTAGGACTGTTTAATAATTATTCATACTTCTGTCCCCCTGCCCCCAATTCCTTCTCTATTTAAACCTAAAGTACAGATCTGTACTGGAAAAGATGGGCTGAATGCTCAGCTTGTCTCTTCCCAAGGCAGGTCCTTGTCACGTTGATTAAATCTTTTTCTTCCCTTCACCATTACTTGGCTTGTGTATTGGGGCTAGTGTCTGGAACAGACATGTGGAATCCCTATATTTGGGCTTGTAGCCTGAAACTCTTGCTACAAAAACACTTAGAAGTTTCTCACATACTGTTGAAAAACTGGATGCAGAAACTGGAAATAACATTCAAATCCAATAGTAAAGCAATAGCTTTTCTTTTTAAGGAAAAGAGAAAGTGCAAGTAAAAGTTGGGAAAGGGGAATGGGGTGGAAGGTGTTACAGCCAAGAGACTGGCCATTAAAAAAGAAAGAAAAATTCTCAAAAACACTTTACTATTAATTATTTAAAAATCTTTCAACAAGTCATTTGAAGGATTTTAAGAGGTTTAAAAATCTTATTTCTTTAAAACCAATACACTCCTTACATTCTCACTAGACTTCAGATGCTGCTGAATTTAATATTTTGTAGAAATTATAATAAAAGGAAAACAAACTTAAAAAACAATTCTAGGCACTGCCTAAATCACTATATCCTAATAGTCCAGAATACACTAAAACAAAAGTAGAAAGAAGGGAAAAAATGAACCCTGATCACTACCAAACTACAAATGCTTTCAGAATTTTAGTGTCTTTCTATTTATTTATTTATTTTTGGCAGTACTGGGGTTTGAACTCAGGGCTTCATGCTTGCTAGGTAGGTGCTCTACCATTTGAGCCACTCTGCCAAATCCTACATTTTTATTTTACATATTTATGTATGTGTAATCAGTTTCAACAAATACTTGATTTTTTCCAGAATATTATATCATAAACACATTTTTCAAACCATTGTTTTTCAACTAAAAGTAAAAACATTTAGTCAGCCTGCTAACTCTTCCTTTAAAAATGCTAAATCTCTTGAACAAAAAAACCCTTGAGAAAAAAAAATGAATTATAATCTATTTTTAAAAAATGAATGAAAATACTATCACTACAATAACAGTGAGGCAGGCTAGAATTAGGGAAAATTTGGGACTCAGAAAAATACTACATCTCAGGTTAACCATACTCTGGCTCAGGGGCTGCCCTCACCTGGCCTGGGAACCACCCATTCCCCTTCCCACTCACTGATTATTGGATAGGAATCATCTAATTCCTCCCTTCCCATAGATTCCACCTCACCCTGGTTAGAATAGCCATCATCAAAAACACCACCAACAACATGTGTTGGAGAGGATGTGAGGAAAAAGGAACCCTAATCCACTTCTGGTTGGAATGCAAGATGGTACAACCATGCTGGAAAAAAAATTGGAGGCTTCTTAAAAATCTAAACATAGATCTGCCATATGATCCAGCAATACCACTCCTGAGGATATACCCAAAGGAATGTGACACAGGTTACTTCAGAGGTACCTGCACACCCATGTTTATTGCAGCGCTATTCACAATAGCCAAGTTATGGAAACAGCCAAGATGCCCCACCACTGACGAATGGATCAAGAAAAAGTGGTATTTATACACAATGGAATTTTACTCATCCATGAAGAAAAATGAAATCTTATCATTTGCAAGTAAATGGATGTAACTGGAGAACATCATTCTGAGCAAGGTTAGCCAGGCTCAGAAGACCAAAAATCGTATGTTCTCCCTCATTGCTGTATTTGCCCTTGATCTAAACATAGATCTGCCATATGATCCAACAATCCCACTCCTGGGGATAGATCCAAAGGGCAAATACAGCAATGTTGTAAGATTTGGGTTACATGACAAGAACATACACGGGAGGTACGGGGTTAGATAGAAAACCCCAAACATGAAAGCATTTGATGTCCCCACTCCAGAAGAATTAATTCAGAAACCTTAGAGTGACTGAGGTCAACAGAGAAGGGAATCAGGAACCAGTGTAAAGATCAATTAGAGATTAATCAACCTGGGTTGTAACATATTTGTACATGAAAGCAATGCTAGGAATCTCTCTGTATAGCTGTCCTTATCTCAACTAGCAAAAATGCTATGTCTTTCTTATTATTGCTTATTTCTACTCTTCAATGGAACTGGAGAAAAGCTCAGAACAGGTTCTGCCTGAAAGGGAGGGGGGCGAGGTGCAGGGAGTGGAGATGGGGGCAGGAGGAGAAGAGAAGTGACCCAAACAATGTATGCACATGTGAATAAATGAATAATAATTAAAAAAGGAATTTTTATTTTTGTTTACATTTCTCTTAGTGAATATTCATCATGCAAAGTAATTAATTAATTATGAAATTGCCCTACATACATATGATATACTTTGATACTAGACTTGGAAATTTTATCCATTTATGTTTCATTGCTGATATGGAAGGACTTATAACTACTCTTTTGTTAATGATTTTCTGTTTTGTTTCTCTTTCACCAGTAATTCTCTTTCATTTTGTTTCTTTTTCTTTGTGGTGGTATGCTTTGTTTCATTTTTGTTTTCTTTTGTTTATATTATGCATTTTTCTTTGTAGTCATGATGGTGTTTACATAATACAACATAGTAATAAAAGTCAATTTTAAGTTAACCGCAACTCTTCTTAAATAATATACCAATAATACACTCTGTTCTCTCCCCAGTAGATTTTATGTTATTTGTGGAATGACAGAGATTGCAATTTTTATGTTTTGTATCTATTCACATAGTTTTGTATTTATAATTGTGTTTTGTCTTAACTTCTGTATCAAATAAAAATTAGTTTATATTCCAGTGTTTCAGCATTACAGTACTATATCTATGATGTTCTTATCCCAGGAAGTCTCCTACTTTTACTGAGTTACTGACCGTTTCTAGGTTTTGTCCTACCAATGTTTACTTCATATATTAATGTTGCATTTATATAAATTTACAGTTGTTATATTTTACTCATGAATTGACTCTTTTATCATTGTGTACTGTCTTTGTGCATTTTGACAATTCTTATCTTCTCTTGCATGCTTTATATATTCAAATGTTTTCTCATGTGTGATATCTTTCATTTCAAACTTGAATACTTTCTTTGGCATTCCCTTAAAGCTGATCTAGTAGTGATGAACTCCCTCATCTTTTCATATCTGAGACTATCTTTATTTCTACTACTTTCTGAAGGATAGCTTTGCTGAATACAGTATTCTTGGTTGATTGTGCTTTGTACTCTTTGAATATATAATCCTACTTCTATTTGTTTTATAAGATTTCTCCTTAAAAACCTCCTGATACTTTTATGAAGTTTTCCTTATACATAATGATTTGCTTTCCTCTTGCTGCCTTTAAATGTCGCTTTGTAGTTGACTTTTGCAATTTGTCTATAATATATTTAAGAAGAAATTTCTTTGGATCCATCCTATTTAGAATTTTTTAGAATTTGTGAATCTGTTTATTTCCTTCCTGAGGTCTGAGAAATTTTCAGACATTATTTTTTAAATAATGTCTCTTTCACCTTCTTGTAGAACTTTAATAATATGTACATTGGCTTTTTTGATGGTCTCCCATAGTTCCATGTGTTTTCACTGTTTTTTTAAACTCCCTTTTCTCTTTGTTCCTCAGATTTGATCATTTCAAATAACTGTACCTGAATTTACTGATTCTTTCTTTTGCTTCATCAAATGCAGGTCTTCATGCATTGGAGGCAAGTGTATTTTTCCTCTTCAAATTTCCCTCTGATTAAAAAAAAGTCCCATCTTTTTACATTCTTATTTTGTTCATGTATTATTTAATTTAGCCCCTGAAAATCTTTAGGATCACTACTTTGAATTCCTGCCAAGAAATTCATATACCTCAGTTTCTGTAAGAATTTTTCCTTGAGATTTATTTTGGTCCACTATTTGATCTATATTCTCTTGTTTCTTTGTGTGTCACATAACTTTATGTTGAGATCTATGCACTTGGAAAAAGTTTGGTCTCTTCTCCCAATCTCAAAGACTGGCTTATTACAGTAGGAGAACTTCATGAATCAGCCATAGAAAGATTCTAAGGCTGTCTGCAAACTTTTTTGGAGGTGATGTGATTTCTTAGGTTCTGTGTATGCAATTCCTCAGTTAGAGAGGCTTCGTGGTTTGGGAGGAGGTGTTAAATCTCATTCCCTGTATTGTCAGTCTGCAGAATTGCATGATTTCTAGTTTTAGGACAGTAGTGCACCCTGCTCTCCCTTGGTCAGAGAAGTCAAAAGGCACTTGAAATATGCCAGTTTTCTGACAGTGTCACAGGCAGAGATAACAACCTCTTAGTAAGTCCTTGGAAAAGTTGAAATGCCAGATACATACTGCATCCCCTTCCTCTTTCCTAAAGGAAAACCTAATATGGTATGCCATCTGATCACAGTCATATCCACTATAGCCAACTACCCTCTGCTTTTCTGTGTTCTCAGCAGCATCCAATCAGCCAAATGTTGGTTTTATCAGTTTATACAGTGTCTAATATGTATAAAGACCTTTCTAAAACACAATTATACCACCACATTTGATTTCCTTTAGTAGAAAAGATGGAATTCCACATTAAGGAAGAGTTAGCAGGAACAAACAAATTAAGGAAAGAGTTAGCAGGAACAAACAAAGGACACAGAAAAAAATGGAAATAGAACACAGTACAGCAACCCCAAAAATGAATGGTTTAAAGGATTACCTCTTAGGCCAGTTTCTCAGTATGCTTACTAGTTGGCCCTAGAAAGGAAGAGCTCTCTTAAACTTGGACTAGGCAAGAAAGCATCAATCTCTGATTTGTAGAACTTAACCTATCACGAAGGTCTTTAACAATTTATAAATTGAGTAGAGATGGCTTCCCTCCCTATAGATGGTGTGTTAGCCATTTTTGATCCCCTGTAGTGAAATACCTGACAATGTAAGGGAGGATAGATGTATTTTAGCTTATACTTTGCATCCATCATTATGGGGAGGGCATGTCAAAGTAGCCCACATCATAGCAGATGTGAAGCAGCATGAAGCCACAACAGGATGCGACCAGGAAAAGATACATTTTCCCAAGGATGCCCTCAGGTATCTTCTTCTACAGTCTCACCACCTCCCAGTATTCTATTCAGGTTTTGAATTCATGCATGGATTAAAATAATCATTAAATCAGAGCCCTCATGATTTAATCACCTCCAGAAATGCACTCATGGACACACCCATAGGTGAGATTAACTAATCTAGGTGTTTCTCAATCTAGGTGTGTCAATCAAGTTGAAAATAATTAACTATCACAGAGAGAAGATAATGGCTAAAAAGAGTATTCAAAGCAACCAACTCCTATGTTGTATGAAGGAACTCACTTATGACCTGGATAAACATAAAAGTGATCAATACAAACCCTTTCAGTGCATTTTCAGGAAATGGGCACTTATTAAACTTCAATGAGGCAGAAATATTTCCTACATGATGGTGAAAACGAGATCATACTATACATTGTTTCCGGTTTTTCAGTGTTTTACATTTATATACTCAATGTGAAAAGTATTTGTATGAAATAGAGTATCACTTCCTTTCCTATTTCCAAGATGAGGAAAAGGGCCATTCTTGAAGAAACAGTCACAATGTGATAACTTCACAATTTTTTAAACATTTTTATTAGCATATATCAACAGCTCAGTGGATTTTAATGTGACATTTCTATATATTCTTACAATCTACCTTGATTAGATTAATCCCTTCCACCATTCTCTTTCCAACCTCTGTACTTCTTTTTTTTTTTTTCCTACCTGAACTTTTCACTAGATACTGATCCGCTTCTCATATTGACCTCTACCACTTTTTAAGGTTTCTGTATTACCTACTCTGCAGTGGAGACATCAAACACTTTCATGTTTTGGGTTTCCTACCTATTCCCATACCTCCCAACGTGCTCTCCCCTTAGCATGTGACCCAAGTCCAACCACATTGCTGTGTTTACCCTAGATCTAAAGTCCTCATATGAGGGACAACATACGATTTTTGGTCTTCTGAGCCTGGCTAACCTTGCTCAGAATGATGTTCTCCAGTTCCATCCATTTACTTGTGAATGATATGATTCATTCTTCTTCTTGACTGAGTAAAATTCCATTATGTATAAGTACCATATTTTCTTAATACATTCACCCATAGTGGAGCATTTTGGTTGTTTCCATAACTTGACTATTTTGAATAGCGCTGCAATAAACATGGGTATACAGGTGCCTCTGGAGTAACCTGTGTCACATTCCTTTGGGTACATCCCCAGGAGTGGGATTGCTAGATCATATGACAGATCTATGTTTATATTTTTAAGACGCCTCCAAATTTTTTTCCACAGTGGTTTCACTAGATTGCATTACCACCACTAGTGTACGAGGGTTTATTTTTCCCAACATCCTCACCAACACCTGTTGTTGGTGGTGTTTTTGATGAAAGCTATTTTAACAGGGGTGAGGTGGAATCTTAGTGTGGTTTTAATTTGCATTTCCTTTATTGCTAGAAATGGTGAGCATTTTTTCTTGTTTTTTTTGGCCATTTGAATTTCTTCTTTTGAGAAAGTTCTGTTTAGGTCACTTGCCCATTTCTTTATTGGTTCATTAATTTTGGGAGAGTTTAGTTTTTTAAGTATAATGTCTGATGTATAGCTGGCAAATATTTTCTCCCACTCTGTGGGTGGTCTCTTCAGTTTACAGACCATTTCTTTTGTTGTGCAGAGCTTTTTAATTTCATAAGGTCCCATTTGTCCATCATTTTAGTTGCTGAGCTGCTGGGGTTGTATTGACAAAGTCCTTGCCTATACCTATTACTTCCAGAGTATTTGCTGCTCTTTCCTATACTAACTTCAGAGTTTCGGATCTGAAGTCCTTGATCCATTTTGAGTTGACACTAGTATAGGGTAATAAATATGGATCTAGTTTCAGGTTTTTGCAAATGTATATCCACTTTTCCCAGCAACATTTGTTGAAGAGACTGTCTTTTCTCCATCATATGTTTTTAGCACCTTTGTCAAAAATAAGGTTAGCATAGCTGTGTGGATTCATATCTGAGTCCTCTATTCTGTTCCACTGGCCTTCATATTTTTTTTGTGTGCTAGTACCATGCTGTTTTTATTACTATTGTTTTGTAATGTAGTTTTCAATCTCTGTGCCATTGGGATTTTGATGGGAATTGCATTAAACATTTAGATTGCTTTTGGTAGTATAGCCATTTTTACTATGTTGATTCTACCAATCTATAAGCATGGGAGATCTGTCCACCGTCTGTAGTTTTCCTGGATCTCTTTCTTCAGATGTTTGTAGCTCTCCTTATAGAGGTCATTCATATCCTTTGTTAAATTTACTCTTAGGTGTTTGATTTTTTTGGTTGTTTGTGGCTATTGTAAATGGAATTATTTCCATATATTCTTTCTCATTTTGTTCATTACTGGTGTATAGAAAAGCTAATGATTTTTGTACATTGATTTTGTATCCTGCCACCTTGCTGAAGCTGTTTATGGTGTCTAGGAGTTTTGAGGTAGAGTTTTTTGTGTCTTTGAGGTTTAGGGTCATGTCTTCTGTACATAGAGATATTTTGACAGTTTCTTTACCTATTCATTTTCTTTTTTTTTCTTCTTCTTGTCTAATGGCTCTAGGAATTCCAGTACTATGTTGAACAGGAGTGGGGATATTGGGCATCCTTGTCTCATTCCTAACTTTGGGGGAAATGGTTTCAGTTTTTCAACATTAAGTATGGTGTTGCTATAGGTTTTTTATATATATCCTTTACAATGTTGAGGTACTTTCCTTCTATTCCTAGTTTTCTTAGAGTTTTTATCATGAAGTGGTGTTGGATCTTTTCAAAGGTTTTTTCTACATTTACTGAGTTGTTCAAGTGGTTTTTGTCTTTTCTTCTATTAATGTGCCGTATTACATTTACAGATTTGTGTATGTTGAACCACCCCTGCATCCTTGGGATGAAGTTGACTTAGTCGTGGTGAATGATCTGTCTGATGTGTTGTTGGATTCAATTTGCCATTATTTTATTGAGGATTTTTGCATCCATGTTCATTAAGGTGATTGGCTTATAGTTCTCCTTTTTGGATGTGTCTTTGTCTGGTTTTGTGATGAGTATAATACTGGTTTCATAAAATGAGTTAGGCAGTGTTCCTTCCATTTCTATTTCATAGAACAGTTTAAGGAGAGTTGGTATTAAATCTTTTTTAAATGTCTGATAGAATTCAGCAGAGAATCCATCAGGTCCTGTACTATACTCTTTTGGGAGACTCTTTATTGCTGCTTCAATTTCATTTTGTGTTATAGATCTGTTCAGGTGAATAATATCCTCTTGGCTCCGTTTTGGATGGTTATAAGTATCTAGAAATCTGTCCGTTTTTTGGGTTCTGTTTCATTAATATTGGCCATTATTTTTATTATTTCTTTCCTTCTACTTGTTTTGGGATTTGTTTGTTCTTGTTTTTCTAGTAGTTTGAGATGTATTATTAGGTCATTGGTTTGAGATCTTTCTGTCCTTTTAATATATGCACTCATGGCTCTATACTTTCCTCTTAGGACTTCCTTTGCTGTGTCCCATAGGTTCCAGTAGGTCATGTTTTCATTTTCATTAACCTCCAGGAACCTTTTAATTCCCTCTTTTATTTCATCAATGACCCATTGCTCATTGAGCAAAGTATTTTTCAGCTTCCAACTGTTTGCATGTTTTTTACTATTTTTTTTGTTGAGTTCTAGGTTTAATGCCTTGTGATCAGATAGAATGCATGGGATTATTTCTATTGTCTTATATTTGCTGAGGCTTACTTTGTGCCCTATGCTACGATCAATTTTGGAGAAGGTTCCATGGGCTGCTGAGAAGAATGTATATTGTGCAGAAGTTGGATGAAATAATCTGTAGTCATCAGTTAGGTCCATTTGATCTGTGGTGTGATTTAATTCTAGAATTTCTGTATTGATTTTTTGTTTGGATGACCTATATACTGGTGATAGGGAGGTATGAAAGTTTCCATTACCACTGTGTTACAGTCTATACATGTTTTTACATCCTTCAGTTTATGTTTGATGAAATTGGGTGCATTGACTTTGGGTGCATATAGGTTGATAATTGTTACTTTCTTTTGGTGTATTTCACCTTTTATTAGTATGGAGTATCCCTCTTTATCTTGGTTTATGTGTGTAAGCTCGAAGTCTACTTTGTCTGAGATAAGTATTGCTACTCCTGACTGTTTTCATGGGCCATTGGCTTGGCAAATCTTCTTCCAGTCTTTCACCCTATGTCAGTGCTTGTTTCTGTTGATGAGATGGGTCTCCTGTAAGCAACAGATTGTTGGAGATTCCTTTTTAATCCAGTTTGCCAAACTGTGTCTTTTGATGGGGAAGTTAAGACCATTATCATTCAGTGTTAGTATTGATAGGTATGTGGTGCTTCCTTTGATTTAGTTGTTGTTGTTGTTTAAGGGTTTGATTGTGTGCAGCTGAATCAATGTTACTCTCTACTCTCTTGCCTTTTCTTCTCCTGTGGTTTTGTACTGCCTGTCCTTTCATGGTTTTCTTTGCTGCCATTTTCTGTGTGCAGAATTCCTTGAAGAATCATTTGTAGTGGTGGCTTGGTGGTCATATATTGTTTTAGTTTCTCCTTATCATGGAAGACTTTTATTGCTCCATCTATTTTGAATGACAGTTTTGCTGGGTAGAATATCCTAGGGTTGAAGTTATTTTCATTCAGTGCCTGGAATACCTCACTCCTTGCTCTTCTTGCTTTGAAGGTTTCCTTTGAGAAATCTGCTCTGATTTTGATGGGTTTACCTTTGTATGTTATTTGTTTTTTCTCCCTTATGGTCTTCGATTTTCTTTCTCTATTCTCTGTGTTTGTTGTTATAATGATAATATGTTTTGTGGTAGTTCTATTTTGGTTAAGTCTGTTTGGAATTCTGGAGGCTTCCTGTACCTGAATGTGCATAACTTTCTCTAGATTTGGGAAATTTTCTGTTATTATTTTGTGGAATATATTATGAATTTCTTGTGCTTGCACCTCTTCTCCTTCTTCAATGCCCATAATTCTAGGGTTGGTCTTTTGATGGAGTTGGTGAGTTCCTGCATATTCCTCTCACAGGTCTTGACTTGACTAATAGCTCTTCCATTTCATCCTCTAGTTGTGAGATTTTCTCTTCTGCTTTTTCTAGTCTGCTGGAGTGGCCTCCCATTGTGTTTTATGTTTCTGTTTTATTCTTTTTTCTGAGGTTTTCCATATCATGGGTCACTTTCTCTGTAATATTGCCAATTTTTGTCTTTAATTCATTTATCTTTCTATTTATAGTGTTCTCTGTTTCACTTTGGTGTTTTTTTTATGGCTCCTGTGAGCTCATTTATTTGTTTTTGTGTCTTGTCATATTCTTTCTTTTGTTGTCATGGAATATCTTGAGTGCATCTTGTATGTTTTGGTTGACCATGTCTAGTAACATCTCCATGAAATTCTCAGTGATACTTGCAGGATTTCTCCTTTCAAAGTGTTCTTGTGGGCTTCATTGGGTTCCTTGGCATAGTTTATCTTTGCTTTGTTGGATTCTGGAACTTGGTATCGGTTTTCTTCATTTCCCTCTGAGTCCTGTATTAATTTTTGGGGTGGGGGGGAAGAATGGCTTCCATTCCTTTTTCATCTTCCCATCTCTTCAGTTGGTGCTGTGTAACTATGTTCTTGATAGGCCATTGGTGGTTTCAGTCACCTGTTTTCTTTCCCTTGGTTTAATTTTGCTGTGTTGGATTTTAGGTTAGAGTATGTATGCTATTTCTGATCGTAGTCTGTGTGTAATTTAATATTAGCTAACTCATAATAGTAGAACTGTTGGTCTGCTGGATGTCTCCCAAACAGGTTTGGAGCCAGCATCTGGAAGTGCAGGAACCTTCCTGTTTTCTCAGTGTAACATGGTGTGGAGTAAAGAAACTTTGTATAGGCTGGGGGGTTCAGGGTATTAAAATTTTGAATCTTCTTGGTGCCTGTTTTTTTGCCAAGTGTGGTTCCAGTGTCTCAGAAAGATTTTTGATTTATGAAGCTCTTGCTGTCTGCTTCTACACTCTAGTCACCATCTTGGATCCTTCCCTCTGTACTTCTTTAAAACAACTTCAGTGGGCATCATTCTATTTTCATGCAAGAAAACACAGTACTTCACCCATATTTACTTCCTTCACCCTTTGTGCCCTCCCACCTCCCATTGGTACCATCCCTGAAAATGACCTTTTTTTATATTCCTGTCCTATTTAAAGTATGTATTAATTGTTCAAATGTTTTTGGTTTGATATTTCACAGTGAACATATTGTACTTTAATCAGATTAATCTTACCTATTATTCTGTTTTTCTCTATCCCCTCTATTAAACAGCTTTCAGTGCATTTCATTATTCCACCTCATAGACAGATGCAATATATTTTGATATTATTCACTCTGACATTCTTTTTTTCTCCTGCCTCCCCCAAGTCCCCTCAAAATTGTCCCATTATTATAATTGCTTTATAAATATAAAAGTTGTATTCATGATCATATATGTATTTATGCATACATTTTATCTTTTAAGTATAGCTTCCACATACAGGGGAAAACATGCAAACTTTGTCTTTCTGAATGTGGCTTACTTTGCTTAACATTATTGTCTCCAGCTTCATTCATTTTTCTGCAAACAACATAATTTCATTCTTGTTTATGGATGGATAATACTACATTCCGGATATATAGCACATTTACTTAATTCATTAATCCATTGTAGAGCATCTGGGTTGTTTTCATAGTTTGGCTACTGTGAATAGTGCTGCAATAAACATGGGTGTGCAAGTGGCTCTATTGTATCCTGGTTTACATTCTTTAAACATATACCCACGAGTGGTATCACTGGGACATATAATAGTTCTGTTCTTAGTTTCTGAGGAACCTCTCCATTGCTTTCCAAAGTGGCTTCACTAATTTACATTCCCACCAACAGTATATATGGGTTCCCTTTTCCCCTGCATCCTCACCAATATTCTATACAGGATATAAATTTTAAAAATACAAAAAGTGATTTTTCTGTTATGTTTTTCAATTTTAGCTTTGGATACAATTTTATTTTGAAACAAAATCAATGAATTCATAGAAGCACAAATTAAAGCTATTTCAATATGATATTAGGTACAAACACACACACTAAGACTTTTAATTACATTTATGATTTTTTTTCAGGCTAGGAACAAACTCAAGAACTTGTACATGCTAGGTGAGTGTTCCACCACTGAGACACACTCTGAATCCTAAGAATTACTAATTTTAAATTATAAAACTGTCTAGAATGTTGGATTAAAATAATTATATATCCCTTCCTGTGGAATGTTGGATAAGTAAATAACTGTTATTTTAATATTAGACTGCAATCTTTATCATAGTTTGATTTGCCAAAAGCAAGTTAAGTTTCATCTGCAGAGTAATGGTTTTTGGAATAATAATATGAATTATTAAAAATAAGATTCATATTCCTCACATTTGATTAGTCTGGAATTGTACCATATTAAATTAACAATTCTGAAGGACTTTTAGAAAATTCAATTAATTCTTAGTAATCATTTACTAAAATTTCTAAAGAAGGTAAATCATTTGAAACAGGGTACATATATTTTTCAAAAATATTATTGATGAAGGACAAAATGGCCTTGATTTCAAGTTTTCTTGTATTAATCACTCAATATTATATTGTTTTAAATGGAAGAATGGTTTTAAGTTGGTCTTTCAGGCTTAATTTTTATGGTTTGGGGAAAATAAATCCTAATTGGCAAGTAATAGAGGGACATGTTGAAAGAATTAGCTCACTGCGACTTGTAAAATTTTTTCTTGAGATTTAATAGAATATAGCCAATTTCTGAAAGAATTAACAGAAAAGACCAGGTTGGTACATTACATGAATCCAATGCTCATTTGTGTACTGGAACTGAAAACATGAAGTAATCTTTGTTTGCAAAAGGAAGCCTTGGAATTCTGCCTCTATGAATTTTGTTCTCAGGTTTATAGGAAAAATTGTAAGTACTAGTGCTAAACTGAGGAACTGATAAAGGAAATATTGTCTGTCTCTAGTATTTGAATACTGAGCATTCTGACAGAAAAACCTGACACTCATAGGGAAATGCAGAATTCTTTCTACATAGTTATCGATATTAGAAAAAAAGACTTTTCTCACTTATTCTGTAACTTTGAAAAGCATTTGTATATTTTTCTGATTTAAAATATTAAACAAATCAATAATTTGTAATAAATAAATAATTTATTAATTTGGTGAGGTATAGCTCTAAAGTCTTTTTCTTTTCAAGGCTTAGAAAGCAAAGTAGTGTTATAATTCATTGTAAAATCTTATTACAGTGACTCAAAGGCAAATATGATTACAATATTTGGTGAGTTTTTTAAGCTCAAGACAATTTTAGGCAATGAGGCAAGACTGCACACTACTCATTGTAAGTCTCTTATGAGAAAAACAAATTGTGAGCAGGAAAACTTATTGTTGAGCATAAGGAACATTTATTCATATATGACTTTTTGTGGTCTCTGGGCTATAATTCAGTGGTAGACTGCATCCTAGTACATCCAAGGTCCTGGATTCCATCTGCAGCAATAACAAAAAGAAACAAAAACAAAAATGGAAAAGCAGTTTACAAATTTCAGAGGAGCTGACGGGGCCTGGGAGCCTGACTAAGCCTGTACTGGTAAGAAGTGATATTTTACTTAGGTTTTGATGGGTAAGTTTCATTTCAAAAGCTGGAAATGAGAATGTGCCTGTTTGTGAAGAAGAGCCAGAATTGGGTTCCTGAAGCAGAAATAAAAATGTGTGCAGGCAAAGAGAATATTTCAGTTTGAAAACAGGTCAAGGAAAGGGTTGGAGATGGGAAAATTGAAGAGGTATTTCTAGGGAAGTGAACTATATTTGTTATGTCCACGAAAACAGATATAAATAAAATTTATTTATTTATGGGATATCTTCATATATGATTTGAGATAAGCAGTATCAAATTTACTTTGAAGTTAGGAACCTAAAATATTCCATATCATTATATCTTATGTGTCCTTAGGCAAGCCTTTCACCATCTTTGAGTCTATGCTTCCTCTCTTGTAAATGTAGAATATGAAACTCTGTAATTTTGTAAATTTTGTTTATGTGTCCCCAGTTCAGCCACATAGGGCCCCAAGCTTAGACAGTTCCAAAACTTGGATTAATGCCACCTTGAAATTGAAATTCTTAATAACTTCTGAATAAGGAACTTTGCATTTGCATTTTGAATTGAATCCTAAAAACTGTATAATTGGTTCTGTGTGATGATAATTATGATTGTTTGATTAAATGAGCTGGTGAAGTCCTTAAACTTATCTTCCTTGTCTTCTTTATCATATACAAAGGCAAATTTTCCAAGGGAAGAAACAAAGATAAATAAAAATCAGACAAATTCATCTCTCGCACCTCCACCCCCATATTCCCAGCACTATACTTAGGACTGAAATTGCATCACTTTGATTGCCCACGGAGAAAAGTGAAGCATTTTGATTTACCAACCCAAGAGTTTTCTAAGTGTTCTTTTCAGGCAATATCTCTAAACAGCGATACAGTTATGACAGGTTGGATTACAGCATTTAGCACTTTTCCAAGAGGTTTTAGATTTTACATGCTTTCTGCCTTTCAGAAAGATCTGTGCCAGACATCTCAGATTTGAAATAAATATATATTTTATTGTCTTCTGGAGTGTGTGATGTCTCCCAATCATTGGTGGTAAATCGATTTTCTCCTAGCAGATAAAGTTGAATGGTCTGGTGGTCTCCAAAGATTTATTTTTCCCTAAGATAAAAACATAAAAGGCAATCAATCCATGAGCAAATACATATTCTATAGTTTGAAAAAAAGCTTCTGATAATTTATATTGCAGAATTTGGTAATTAAAGGAACAATACTAAAGTAATGTGCTAATTAGTAAATAAAAGCTTTTGCATGCCTAGTGAACAAAGAATAATCATGAGTTTCTGCTCCAATACAAAAGCTGCAGATGGTTAATTATAATTAATATAGAGTATTTGCTATAATAAACCTATTATTTTGCATTTTATAAACTTCTCTTCATATTGCCATAGTGAAAACGTTTCAAAATGAGTCAGTTCTAAAAATATTCAGACACATTTTATCAAGTAATTTTATTTTCTGATATCTTCACCATTTTGAACATCTTTTTCTCTCTTTCCATTATAGGTTACCCAAAATACACAATAATCTGATTTTGTTTCACACAATTCCTCCAGTCACACCTTTCTCCCTAGAAGTTGTGATAATCTTAATATAGTATGTTACCTTGATTTTTCAAATGACAAGAATGCCTTTTCATTACTTCTACAGAAGTTTATAATACACCATATGTCACATTTCATCTTAAGTGTTAGACAAATAATGTACAACATAATCATAGACTCTATTCTCTAGGAGTTCACAGCTTAGTTTAATAACATGCAAACTCTTTGAAATAAAGTCCATATCATTCAGAAAACATCTGCCATTTTGAAGATACCATGGAAAAAGACATGTTCAAGTCCCATGAATTCCAAACAAATATTAATGCTGTTCCTATTTACTTTTTGAATGAATAAAGATGCAGGTTGTCTAAATTTAATGAACTAGTCCAGTATAATAAATATACTTATAGGGTGACTGATTAAAAATAGAAGATGCAACTGTGAAAAAAAATAGAAGATGCAGAACTTGAGAAAAACAATTATTTTGTTTTAGATCAGTCTCCCTTTTTAAATAGTTTCTCACTACAATGTCAAGGTCATTTTAGAATAAACAGCATATGACCAAGGTATTGCAGGATTTCTAAAGAAATGTTACACTTTCTTTTCTAAAAGAAGTTAAGTTTTATCATGGTTGTGTGTTAAGAGGAAAATTTCATCATCTTCCTACAAATTACACTATCTTTCTAGTGAAATACTAGGAATGTTGCTAAAGGTGACAATTCTTATATTGACATTTGAATTTATAGCAAGTAATATTCTGCTCAGTAATCCTCTTGACCTTCCCCTCATCATATTTTCATTTTAAGAAATTGGAATCTATACACAATGGAATTTTATGCAGCCATGAAGAAGAACGAAATGTTATCATTCGCTGGTAAATGGATGGAATTGGAGAACATCATTCTGAGTGAGGTTAGCCTGGCTCAAAAGACCAAAAATCGTATGTTCTCCCTCATATGTGGACATTAGATCAAGGGCAAACACAACAAGGGGATTGGACTATGAGCACATGATAAAAGCGAGAGCACACAAGGGAGGGGTGAGGATAGGTAAGACACCTAAAAAACTAGC
The DNA here is from genome assembly GCF_047511655.1 of Castor canadensis. Taxonomy (NCBI): domain Eukaryota; kingdom Metazoa; phylum Chordata; class Mammalia; order Rodentia; family Castoridae; genus Castor; species Castor canadensis. Next base: position 76,461,947 of record NC_133388.1, read on the forward strand.
TAGCATTTGTTGCCCTTAATGCAGAGAAACTAAAGCAGATACCTTAAAGCAACTGAGGCCAATAGGAAAAGGAGACCAGGAACTAGAGAAAAGGTTAGATTAAAAAGAATTAACCTAGAAGGTAACACCCACGCACAGGAAATCAATGTGAGTCAATGCCCTGTATAGCTATCCTTATCTCAACCAGCAAAACCCCTTGTTCCTTCCTATTATTGCTTATACTCTCTCTACAACAAAATTAGAGATAAGGGCAAAATAGTTTCTGCTGGGTATTGAGGGGGGGAGCGGGAGGGGGTGGAGTGGGTGGTAAGGGAGGGGGTGGGGGCAGGGGGGAGAAATAAACCAAGCCTTGTATGCACATATGAATAATAAAAGAAAAATGAAAAAGAAAAAAAAAAAAAGAAATTTCATTTCATTTGTTCAAAAATGTAAGATTATTTTGTTTAAACAATACATGGAATGAACATTCTAATGTAATCACTATACATCATAATTGTGTTCAGAGTAGAATTAAATATCAAGGACACAAACTAATCATACTTCAAATTATATATACATATATAGACACAGAATTATATGCATGTATATATTATACTATTTTCTCAGTCTGAATCATCTTAATAAACTACCTCCTAAAAATGGAAAACATATTTAAAGCTGTCTTCTTTCAGAAAATCCACTCCAATTATAATAAAGAAATGCAACTGTTAACAACAAAGGAAAAGAGGTATATTAGAAGATAGTAGTGGATATAAGGATTTAAGCACATTTTAGAGCAGAGAAATAGTGTTGTTGAGTAGTAGTTGGCATAGCAAAACAAGGAAGATAATGGGTCTAAGAATAGGCCAAAAATCCCATGTTCTCCCTCATATGTGGATTATAGACTCAAAACAAATGCAGTAATATTATTGGACATAGGTCAGGCACTAAGGGGAGAACATGCATAGGAGAAATAGGAAAGGAAAGGAAACCTAAAACTTGAATGTGGTTGATGTGCTCACTGTAGAGAAGTGAAAAAGTAATCTTGAACTGGCAGTGGCCACTATGAGAAGGGAACAAGGAAGTAGCAAAGAGTTCTGGTAGAGATGAAGCAATGTGGGTTGCAATTCACAAGTGCATGGAAGAAACGTGAGGAATCTCTCTGTATAACTGTCTTTCTCCCAAACAAGCAAAAATGCTATGTCTTTCTTATTATCTCCTATGTTTTCTTTGCAACAAAATTGGAGAAGAGGATAGAATAGATTGTGCCCGGAAGTGAGGTGGAAGAGTGGGGGAGAGATGGCATAAATAATGTATGCGTATGTAAGTAAATATAAAAACAATAAAATAAAAAGAGAAATTAAAAATGAGAATAGTTTAAAGAAGCTGGGTGGCAGTAGCTCAAATCTATAATCCTAGATATTCAGGAAGCAGAGATCAGGAGGATGGCAGTTCGAGGTCAGCCTGGGCAAAAGGAAAGTGAAACCCTATCTCAAGAATTATCCAACATAAATTAGAGATGGCAGAATGGCTTGAGTGGTAAAGCACCTGCCTAGCAAGTGTGACACGCTTAGTTCAAACCCCAGTATTGCAAAACAAAACAAAGCAAAGAAATCCAAAACAGTTTTAAGCAAAAGACTCACTTTGGACCACACCTTCCCCTTCAGAAGCTCTACTGAATATACCAGGTGTGTATTATACACAGTTGAAAAACAGAGAAACAGAAAAATCTGATTAATCGAATAGGTCTATACTCCTACTTCCTATATTTAAATCATTTATCTCTTAGGAGAATAAATTATTTATTTACAATTTACTCATGAGAACTTTGACAGATTCACAAGAATTAGTGACATTATAATGAGAGTGAGAGGAGGAGCTTAAGTGGAAGTCTATGAATTGACCTAAGTGGGAACATCAGTTCTAGTTATCATCCATGACCCTACATCCTTGACATACATACACCACATTTGCTCTTACTTTCAATTGAAGTATTGATTTATTCTCTTCTGGACAAGTGGAATTACCTCATGGAAAACCTATAGATGCCCCATTATTTAAGAAGACTTTAATAATCTCTTGATTATCTCAAAATGAATCCCAGGCATTGTGAATCCCTACTATTTATCCAAATTTCCCAATCATCTTGTTAGCTCCCAATTATATTGGTAGGATTACCTCAAAATCTTGATAAACAAGCAAAGCTATTGTTAAATACTCAAAACTCAGTTGGATATTGTTTTATCTATCTAGATATTAGTATGAAACAAAAAGCATATAAATAACAAGATTCCATCAATTTAAATCGAAAATTATTTTACTTATGTAGGTTGTCATAGTATCAAGATATCTTTTGCATCACTTGAAAAAGATTTGACATATCTAAAGAACTGAATAAATAGAAAATTTAATAGCAAAAATTACAGATGAAAACTTCGGATTTCTGCTAGTACACAGAAGGAAAAGCTGTTCATAAAAGTAAAACTGTCTAATAAATCCAGGGATGCTGATTTCATAACCTCAAAGACTAACCCCTTTTGAAATTTTGAAGCCCAAAACAAAGCAACTATAAAGCAGTAAGTAACTTCAAATAATTGAGAGGAATGGCTTTTCCCTACCTTATAAACCCATGGTAAAGACTCATTTGTATTAATAAAGGAACCATGTATTGTCATCATTACTAAATCCAATAAGGATTATTGGGATAACTTATAGGTGGGGGACTGTTTTGGCAAAGAGTGGGCAATTTATACTGAACAGTGGTTTATTTCTTATAATTCTGGGGGCTGGAAAGTCCAAGATCTAAGTATGCCAGTCTAAGGTCTGGTGAGGCCTTCTTGCTGCATTCTTCTTTTTACGGCAGAAAGTAGAAAGCAGGAAAGAAAGACGGCAAGAAGAGATTGAACCCTGTAACAAATCCACTCCAGTGGTGGCAAGCCTATTGTGAGAATAAGTCTGTAACTATCACCACATGAATTCATGCAAGCAGGAGAGCAGACCTCTTCTCTACTAGATTTCTTCTTCCCACAATGTTGCACTGGCAGTTAAGTCTCTGGTCACATGAACTTTCAGGGAATAAATCATGATCATAACACATGATTGTTTCAGGTGTCATGCATATAAAAGCTTGCCTAAGCATGCTTAGAGAAAGACAACATGGTAAGAGAGACAAGTGAAGGCCCCATTCCTATGACCCTGTAAGTAATGATAAGTGAGCTAGAATGGGGCAGGGGATATCAGGTGATTTCACAATGGCAACTTCTTGCTGGAAGAAATATCCTTGTTTGGAACATGGGAAGCTTGTGTTCTTCTATTGTTCTGCATTAAATCTACTGACTTTTATTTGCCAAAATACAGATGGGGGAAAGAAATGAGCCTTCTGATTGCCTTGATTTGTTCTTGCATTTATGGTATTTTATAAACTTGTAATCAAATGTAGGAGACTTTGGCATATTCGAGTGACAGCTTTCCAATTACTAGTAAAAAACTGATTGAGTTTTTGATTTAAAGATGTAATCTAATTAAGTTTAAATTTAATATCAGACTGTGAGAACTTTAGATTAATTGTATTCATAAGTTTACTTTATTAGATTTATGAATCATTTAAATATACAAGAAGGTTTTATTTGAACCAGACAATTGAAGTAATTTAGAAGGTAATTGAAAATATTACATGTGCAAATGAAATTTAAAGTTTACAATTAATCACATTTGAAATCAAACATATGTTATGAAAGACTCCTAAAATTGTTTTATAAATAGCATTAAAATCTTAAAGAAATTAAAATTATAGCATTGATATATTGAACCATAATTCTTTAAAAATGAAATGTTGTTCTTAGAAATGTTTTATGCATACAAAATAATCTTGGAGGCCATGAAATCCACATAACAAAAAAGTATGGATAAATAGACATTCCCTAGAAGGCTCCAACATGCAAATAGTCCTCAAACTTCAAGCCAGCTGGACAAGGGGAAAGAAGAGTAGGGAGAAGAATACCTTAAAAGAAACTATAAATACATTCATCAGAGAGCTAAGAGAAAATAATTAAAGAAGAACAAAGCATTAAGGAAAAGTGTACAGAATAATTTAAATGTGGGAGATGATATATTTTAAAACAACTAGTGGAAATATGAAGGAGGCTCATTCAATAAAGAGATGAAAATGCAACAAAAGCAGAAGAAAATCAAAGGAGCAATTATGAAATTCCAAAAAGTATGCACTTAAGACTTTCATAGCGGCTAATTTATAATAAGGTCAGAATCAGCAGTCAGTGAAGACTAAGGCAAATTGGCAAATAAACTAAGGATTGAAGGTACTCAACACAGAAACAATTTACAAAGGTAGAAAAGATTTTCTGAATATGTTTCTCTTTATTTCTTGCAGTTTATTTAATTTTTAATTTTATTTTTGCCCCTGCATTTAACAAAATCATGGTCAAAACACTAGCTATTATTCTAAAGTAACACTTTCAAGACCATACATAACAATGAATATAAACTATAGAAATAGAAAAGTTGCTAAGTAAATAAACCACTACAATCCACAACTAGTAAAAAAACAAATTCTGAGGAGGGGGAGAAACATATTATCCAGAGTTAATATAGGACAAGATTTAAAGTGTTCATTCTTTTTGTTTTGTTTTTTATTTCTTCTTTCTTTCCTTTATTTTATAATTTTTACATTTACTTACAAGCATATAAATTGTTTAGGACACCTCTCCTACACCCCTCACACCCTCCACTTCTAGTTAGAGGCAGAACCTGTTCTGTCCTCTTGTTCTCTGATTGTGTTGAAGAGAAACATAGGAGATAATAAGAAACACATAGCGTTTTTGCTAGTTTGAGATAAAGATAGCTATTCAGAGAGATTCCTAGCATTGCTTCTATGCCCTTGTGTATCACAACCCACAATGGTTTATCTCTATCAGACCTCTTCACTACTTCCTAGTCTCTTTCCCATAGTGGCCTGTAGCAGTTTAAGATTACTATTTTCATTCCTCTACAGTGAGCACATCAACCACATTCAAGTTTTAGGTTTCCTTCACTTTCCCTGTTCCTACTGTGTGTGTTCTCCCCTTAGTGTATAACCCATGTCCAACAATATTACTCAATTTGCTTTGGGTCTATAATCTGTATATGTGGGAGAACCTTCAATTTTTGGCCTTCTGCGGCTAGCTAACTTTGCTTAAGATGATGTTCTCTATTTCCATCCATTTGCTTCCAATTTACAAAATTTCATTATTCTTTGTGGCTGAGAAAAATTCCATTGTGTATAAATACCACATTCTCTTAATCCATTCATTGGTGGTGGGGCATCTTGGCCAATTCCATAGCTTGGCTATTGTGAATAGTGCTGTGGTAAACATGGGTAGGCAGGTGCCTTTGTAAGAACCTGAATCACATTCCTTTGGATATATCCCTAGGAGTATATTGCTGAATTATACAGCAGATTTATCTTTAGTTTTTTAAGAAGCTTCCATATTGTTTTCCAAAGTGGTTTTACTAGCTTACATACATACCAGCAGTGTACGATAGTACCTTTTTCCCCATGTTCTTGGCAAAATTTGCTGTTAATGGTGTTCTTGATGTTAGCTATTCTAACAGGAGTGAGGTGGAATCTTAGTATGGTTTTAATTTGTATTTCCTTTATGGCCAGGAATGGTGAACATTTTTTCATGTGGTTTTTTGGCCATCTGGACTGCTTCCTTTGAAAAAGTTCTGTTTAGTTCAGTTGCCCACTTATTTATTGGTTTATTGATTTGGGGGGAGTTTAGTTTTTTGAGTACCCTGTAAATTCTGATTATCAGTCCTTTGTCTGATGTATAGCTAGCATTTTCACCCACTCTGTGGGTGATCTCTTCAATCCTTTCATTTCTTTTTTTGTGCAGAAGCCTTTTAGTTTCATGTAGTCCCATTTGTCCATCCTTTCTCTTAGTTCCTGGGCTGCCAGAGCTCTACTGAGGAAATGCTTGCCTATGCCTATTGCTTCCAGGGTATTCCTGCCCTTTTCTTTACTAACTGCAAGGTTTTGGGTCTGATATTAAGGTCCTTAATCCACTTTGAATTGATACTAGTACAGTATGACAGGCATAGATCTAGTTTCAGTTTTCTTCAGACAGATAGCCACTTTTCCCAGCAACATTCTTTGAAGAGGCTTTTTTTCTGTCCTATGGTTTTGATGCCTTTGCCAAAAATAAGGTGGGCATAGCTATGTGGATTCATATCTGGGTCTCTATTCTGTTCCACTGGTCTTCATGCCTGTTTTGTGCCAGCACCATGCTGTTTTTATTGTTATGGCTCTGTAATATAGTTTGAAGTCAGGTATTGTGATACCTCTGGCATTGCTCTTTTTTCTCAGTATTGTCTTGGCTATTTGAAGTCTTTTATATTTTCAAATGAAGTTTAGGGTAGACTTTTCAATCTCTGTGTTGAATGTCATTGGGATTTTGATGGGAATTGCATTAAGCATGTAGATTGCTTTTGGTAGTATAACCATAAAATCTTCATTCTTCAGCAAAATGTTATGAAGCATGCAATGAAACAAAAATGTGTGCATAAGTCACAGAATTTGTTCCTGAGGAAGTATAGACAATGGATGTAATAGATAAAGACCTTGCATCAACTATCCTAAATGTAGTCAAAAACTTAAAGAAAACCGCAATCAAAGAACTAAAGGAAATCAAGGAGGATGATGTTTCAAGAATATTGACAAAGATATAAAAATTATGAAAAAGAACCAAATAGAATACCTGAAAATCTAACTACAATAAAATGCTATGGTTTCAATAGTAGATTTGAGCAGGCAAAATAATAAATCAGCAAATTTGATTATGGGTTCATGGAAATTACCCAGTCTGAAGCAAAGAAAAGGAAAACAATGAAGGAAAATAAGCAGAGTCTACAATACTGTGGCATACCATAAAGCAAAACAGCAACAAACTGTGACAGAAAGAGAAAGAACAAGGGTAAAATAATATTTGAAGATATAATGGCAAGAAAATTCTTTATTTGCTGAACTAAAGAAATCTGCACCTCAAAGATGCTCAGCAAATTTCTAGAATGATAAATAAGTGATAATTATACCCAGACACTTAATCAATCTTCCCAAACACATAACAATGGGAGACCTTGAATGTAAGCAACAGAAGATTCTAATAATTACAAGAAGTTGTCAAGAAGATTCATCCCCAATTTCTCACTGGCAACTATGGAAAAGAGAAAGCAGTGAGGTGGTATATTTTAACTGCTAAAAGTGGGAAAGCTATCAATCAAGAATCCTGTATCTACAAACTATCTACAAAAATGAGGACATATTTAAGCAAAATATATTTACAAGTGAAAATACTGAGACAAAATCCCCAGTGAACAATGGTACACTTATACAATGTAGAACAGGAATGTAAAAAGGTCATGCAAAGGGATAGTACTATTGGGATGGGGAAGTAAATGAAGAGCGTAAAGGAGAGTAAATGTGGTTGAGGCACTTTCTACACTTGTATGAATATGGAACTTTGATTCCTGTTGAGTTATTTTAAGAAGGAGGAGGGATAATACTGGAGAGAAGGATCCAAACTGGGTGCAATATATGTATATATGGAAATGTCCCAGTGAAACTCCATATATAACAATCATATACTATTTTTTAAACATAATAAAAATATTTTAAAAATAAGAATGTAATCATTAGATAAAGAAAAGCTAAAGTAGTTCAACACTAGTAGACCTCTGCTATAACAAAAGATAAAGGAAATGTTCCAGGTGGACAAGACAGGATACTAGAGAGTTGCTTGAGCTACACAATGAAATGAAGGATACAGGTATAAAGAACTACCTAGGTGAGTTCAAAATCTAGTATTATTGTACTTTTAAATTTTGAGAGCTCCACAAAAATCAATTAAATATAAAAATTATTAGTTGAAAGATGACTTATAAAGTATATTTAAAATTACAATATTTATTCTATTGAAGTCAGGAGAACAAAAATAAGAAATAATGGTGCAAACTTTTCATTTGTAGAATGACTTGGCCTTTGGCTTAGAAAATTTCTCTGATTATTTCTATGAACATATAATTAAAACAAAAGTTAACATATGTTGAAGTGGAGTGATGGGAAAAGAATATCATAAGTAATTCCAAATCATGGTTAAAATTAACTATGAAATTTTCTGCTGTTTTTAAATTGTAGCTACAACAAAGATGATTCAGCAATAAAGACTTGTTATAAGAAATGCCAATAATCATTTAAAAAATAATTGCTAATAATTTACTACCATATTTCCTACTAGAAATAAGTGATTCTTAAATAGGGAAATAAATGAAAGGTCATGGACATATTCATAATATCATATTATCTATCAAAGCTAGAATGCTTGTTTGATGCTACTTGCTTCTTTGCATTAACTAATCACAATGTAAGTTTGATTTAATCATTTAAAGATTAAATTTGTGTAGAATTATGCTTTAAAATAGGAAAACACAAATTTGACTTCAACCCTGATTACAAACTCTAATCAAATGAGATAAATAATGGCATGCCTTGGGCTTTCACAACTCTCTTCCAGTGCTCTATCATGTTTGCCCTCAGCATCTTTACTGACTAATAGGATAGCCCTGCTGTGATTTTGTTGATATACCTTCTTTTTAATGGATGAGAAATATATGACATTTATGTGATTGATTCTTTTAGAGTTTTCTGAGTCTCTGATTAGAGAAAACACCTTGAACTTGATTTAAAATATAAATATGTGTAAGGAGCATATACTTTGCAGAAAAGGTAGGACATATGCAAGGGAAGTAAATATCTGACAAGCTTAGTTATGGAACACTATGTCTATGTGGCTTATTCAAATGCTATTTATCCGGCTAATGGAATCACACATATGAACTCTGGAATTAAAACTCAACATTTGACTATTCCCATTTTTAAGAAGTGGTGTTTAAATTTTTCCCTCTTCCTTTATTTTAATGTCAATATTTAAAATGACAAAGTTCAATTCAAATTATATGATATGTTTTAAGTATTTTAGGGTTCTAAATACCATAACCTGAGGTTGAAGGAGTCTATATTTTATATAAAACAAAGTCAAATCAATGGTCCAAATTAACAATAGAAATCATCCATTATCTTGTCTTTTCTTCTTCTGTAAGGCTCCCATCAACTCTAGTTCTTTATTGAAGCTCATACTTGAAAACTAAATACTATTGTGGGCACTAAAAGCCATTAAGTGGAAAAAATGTCTTTAGAGAATGACAAGGTGATTGGCTACCTCAGGTTCAATTGTTTTGTACATTAGGACCACCATTTCATCTTGCCTAAAATCTGTAATCTAGTTTATAAAATAATTCTGAATAGTCTCTATATTTGCACAATCCTGAAATTTGTATTACAAGATCTCTTATTCTCAGCACCTTGTAATTTTCTGGGAATATAAATTTTTGGAATTCCATTTCCTTATTGTTGTAATGAAATATAAAAAAAAGCTAATCACTATATAACAAATTGAACACTTCAGTTGTAAAAAGCTTCATGAATAAATGTCCTTAATACTGAGAGTCACAAATGTATCTAGCTCACACTGTATCTGCCTATTTATGGGCTATTGGATTACACATACTTTTTAACCTTGCGTTCAACCTGTTCTGCATTTCTTCCACTATGTTTGCATAGCTTAGATTCAAGCAAAATTATAAAACTTTAACCTGAATTTCTTAAGTAAAAGGAGTTGTTTCATTTTTCATTGAATTTATCCCCCTTCTTCACACATTCATTGAGTATTGTCTAGTTGAACAATTTTTTTTTCATAATCTGTTGCTGTGTTTTGCCTTTTGTTATGATTTTTAAAATTCCATTATTTTGGCTTTATTTTCTTACAGCTGACATCTGGTGCTGTCAGTGTATCTGGAAATGGCCCAGAAAACATAGATGCTAGAAAAAAACCATAGGAGCATTTTCTCTTTTTTGTAAAGGTTAGGTACTGAACCATTCCCAAACAAACTAACTTTTCCACTTTTTAATATTTTTTTTGTTGATGAAAATGGAGTGAGTCAATTTCCTGCAACCATTGTAAAAGAATGATAAATCATATTTATTAGCATTTATTTAATGTTACCAACATTTAAAACATTGTAAATTATCATATAAAATTTTCCCTTATCTTCTTATTTTATATTTAATGTCTGTTAAATTATACAGTGAGTACTAACATTAAAAATGTCTGATATCAATTTCTAAGACATCTCTGATGATAGAGATAGAATATAAGATAATTTCTTGCTATATTGTCCCATCTATGACATTTCAGTTTCAAATCTAAAGACTGAATGAAAAATAGTCCTTTTAGACCATTCATAATAGAACTAAAATATATTAAAATGGAATTACTTCAGAAACTAAGTATTTAATTCTATGAAATCAGTACAGAGATACTGTTGAGAAGTTTTGTTAACTATCAGGGATCTTCTTAGGAAATGTAAAACACTGTTGCTATTCTGTTCTTACAATATATCATAGTTGAACTCACCTTCTCCATCATTTTCCTTATCTCCCCCCATTACTGGGTTAGTTTCATCAGGTCTTATTTTTCTATTTTCATAAGTGAATACATAATATTTTCACCATATTCACCCTTCTATACCCTTTCCTTATATCCTCCCATCTCCCACAGGGACCAACCCCTATAGAGGACCTGTTTTACCTTTCTGTTCCTAATTTTTGAAAAAATATAATTTTGTTTCCTTAAGATAGCTATACAGGGAGTTTCATTGTGATCTTTCCATGAATATTTTAAGCAAAAGGCATTTAATATAGAGTTGAATGGTGATAAACGTAACTGGAAGAGTGAGATGAGGATGTAGACTAATTCTCTTAGAACATACACATTGCATGTGACATCTACCACCAGAAGGTGAACTCTGAGGACAGTGCCAGCTCTGAGAAGTTCAGAACCAGGCTATTGCAGCTATAATCCAGTATCAAGAAAGTGGACACTGTGAAGCTCCCTATTATCCCACACAGTTCTGCTGACTATCATTACTGTAAATGCTCCAAGTGCCTTTTATACATCATGAAATTGAAGGTTGGAACACTACAAAAGAAATACACATCTAATACATGATAATAAATATATTTTAATGAATGTTTTTCCACAGTTACAGAGACTGTTTTGATAGTAGCAATAAACAAAGTGGCAGAAAGTTAGCTCAACTTATTTCTACACTATAAATCTTGTGTTGAACTATTTAATTAGTGAGAAATAATTAGAATTCAGATCCTAGCCACAGGGGGTCTCAAGGCTATAGGTCTAAACTTTCTAGTTTTTGAACTATAAAAATTCAAACTAGAAGAAACCTAGGATGCAAACCTGCCAAAGAACAGCATGTATCTAAGTGTTGAAGAGGGTAAATACAAGCTTCTCATAGTATATTGCCAATTGATATGGACTGTTTACAACTGTATCTTACAATTAACAATGATTTATACAGAAGAAGTTCTATTTAAAAAGCATGTCAATGGATTTTAATAACAGCTTTCTATGTTGGATAAAGACAATGAAAACAAAATGAAGAAGTGATATTCAAACAGAACTTAATCAGCTGTTTTAAATGTAATTTTTTTCTGAACTTGAAACTATATGTTTTCTAACCAGAGTAGAACAAAATTAGGAGACAGGCAGATGGAGTTCAAATGTTCATCATCAAAATTGTTTTAGGTGAACATAATTAAAATATGAGGGCCAAATCAGTTTTCTAGTCCTTCTTGTCCCATAAATTTAGACCTTAAAGCAGCCATCCAAATGGTCAATTTGAGCTTAAAGGACAGTCGTACTTACCCAAGACCAGCACTCTCCTGCAGCTGAAACAAAAAGAACTGACAATGTTGACAGCCACTATCACCATCATCAGAAAAATGGAGACTAATACCAATACCCTGCAGTGCATACCTCAAATCTTCTGGTCTGAGTAAATTGTGAGACAAAAAAGCTGGACATGTACTCTGGGGAAGTCCCAATTAAGAATTCCACCTATTGGAATGGGAAGTATATTTTTGCCTCCATAACCAAGTCGATATTTGTAGTGAATGGTACAAATTGGATGATGACCAATTAGCAGACCTCTGCTTAGCTTAGAAATATGTCTTAAAATATCTCCAAAATTGTTTTTCATTTTACTGTTATAGATGTAGAAGATAGCAGTGAAGAAGGTACAAAGACTCAGGTTCAATAGCTCATTGGCAGAGTGGAAGATATGGGTACTCAGCAAAACAAAGGGAACACAGAGATCTAACTAATAAATTAAGAGAAAAATGAAGTGAATATTTTTTTAGAGTGAGTCTTGCTATGTAGCACAGGCTGGCTTCAAACTTTAGATTCTCCTGACTCAGTCATTTGAGTGCTGGTATTACAGTTGTGCATCATGACACCAGGCAATAAATTCAATTCTAAGTAAACATTTAGAATAAAGTGGGAAATTAACTAGATGAAGTAGAGTTTTTGCCCTTGAATGTATCATTTAGCTGATTAGGGGAAAGGTTAGAGTATACATGAAACAATTTGGAAATAAGATAGTATAGAGTAAATTTAAATTTTGTAAACCATGAAATACATGAAATTTTAAGGAAGGCAAAATCAATGAGAAATAATAAAATACTGCCTACAATGCTAGATGCTTTCTGTACCCAACTTTTGTCATTAAAACTACATTCTTTTTAATTGTCATGAGAGTGCAGGAAGGAAATTTTTCTATATGCATTTTTCAGATGAGGAAATAGTACCAGAAATTTTAAGTGAAGTGGGTGACAATAGAGAGTGATGGTTAAATCTCAACTCTGAAATCAAACTGTTTGGATTGATATCCCAGCCTCATTATGAATTAATTATGTCACTTTGGACACATTAGTTTACCTATTTAGAATATACCTTTCTCATTTGTACAAAGGTAATTAGTGTTATCCATTTCATTTATTTGTCATGAAAATTAATTGGCATAGTACTTATCACAATGTCTGGCAATTTAGAACTCATCAATAAGGGTTTTATTATTATAATAGCTCTTATTATTAGCAGAGCTCATGCATCAAGTAAAGGTTAGAGTATGGATCAAAGCGAATGTCTGAATCTGCAAAACGTTTTATGCCCATGTTACTGTTATACAAGACTGCTTCAGTATGTGTGTTACCTGGTGAATGACCAATGAATGATTCTTCCTGGATTAAACTCAAGAGCCATGGAAACATCAGTTGATGAGTCATTACATTGAAGCACCTTCTCATACAGTGTGAACATAATGGAGGGCATTGTCTCTATTAGGATTTCTTGCTCTGATGAGCACTACATCTTTGTGAGTTATATTTTCTGTCACAAAATGTATAACCCCATGTAAGAGGGCAAAAAGGAATGGTGTCTGATTTGCAACAAATCTTTGGTGCATTTTCTTCCATCATAAACTCTGTTATCAGTTTTTGTGAAGTACCTGTTATGAAACTTGGTTATAGCCAATAGTGCATTTTGTATAATTTGGGGGACTTTTTCTTAAATTTGAAGCTTTGTTAAGCTACTGTTTTATCCCTAAATTTTACCCTGAGAAACATTTGAGTTGACATCACATTTACTTCCTTCAATGCCATAACTTTATTAATATGTCTAACTCTCTCCTTGATGTACTGTCATGCAAGTATAGAAAAATTTCCAGAAAATAGCCAAGCCAAGCAGACGGCTTCAGATGAGGCAGTGGTCTTTGGACACTGTCACTCTGTGTCTTTGACCACATGTTCTACCTCCAGTAGTTGGGATCTTCATGATCCTAATGTCTCACTAGTTCAAAGTCAATTGTTCAGTTGAATTAAGTTATCAATTATTATGATTATTGTACACTAATATCTAGTGGCCTCAGTGCTTTTTATTACTCCTTTTAATCCAGGAATATGTTTTAGCTCCTCAAAAATGTTAATTTGAAGAAAGGAATAGACTAATTCAAAATCCTACTCTGGGTTCAACAAAATCGCAAGAGAAGGAGAGGTTGAGAAAGGTGATTCAATACTTCACTTTGCATCATGAATAATATGCATGAAATTTTCTCAACAAGTATTTATTTAGTGCTAAGTTTAATGTAAGAAAGTCTTGAAAATGCCTGAAATATTTTCAATGAGTGCCAAAAAAGTAAAAATAAAATATTGGTGCAAAAGATTACACTGGAAAGACAACTCAATGCCAAGTTAGAAAGGAACATTTTAAGAAATTGCTATAGAAAAAGAGTCAATGCTATCCCAGAAAATTCAAGAAGAGAAGGGTTTCTTCTAAATTCTGCAGCAGTATTTATCTGTTAATTATTAATGGTTTTATCTTAAAATGGTTTTAACCATTGCCAAAATGTAGGATGGGCACCTAGTAGGTGATGAAAATGTAATAGTGGATATAATAGATTTGGCTATGTACTTGTGGAATATATAATACAATTGCAGAGAAGAAGGCAAGATAAGGTAGAGACATCTTATTTCATCTGTATATAGAATAGCACTTTTGACACTCCTTTGCAAGTGTATTCCTTAAAAAAATTAAAAGTAATGCTTTGAATTTAAGACTCTGAAATATTACAAGACATTTCTTAGCTAAATTCTCCCTAAAAAAAGATGAGCAATTGCCCTTGGGGGAATCTGAAGGTAATATGTGAAATAGTGATAGCAGGTGATACCTGCTGCCTGGCTTCAGATATGACAGGACATTACCAAGAGCTTAGAGTTTTGTGAACAGCTGGGTGGCAACATTTTGCTCACCCTGTCTCCTTCAGTTGTAGGTATTAAAGTCATTCATCTTGAAATTTCAGTTCACACAGTGACTGGGCCAATGTTAACTAAATTTATATTTTATTTGGAGTTTCAAACACCAATTTTGTATATTATATTCTTTGGAGAAATTGTTTTCTTAACCATACTATACATTCCAGGTGTGTTTATTGGAGCCATGTACTAGTTTCCTAATTCTGTATTTGTATCCATATTATAAGTTACCAACTGACCTAATGGATTTATTATGGTTTTGTAAATGGGAAATTTGGGGTATACAAATACTTTAACTTGGAATAACTTGAAAAAACCTGTAAAATATCATAGTACCTGTAGATCTTCATCTCTACTTTATAGAGATTCTCTTCCCATGTTCCCATCCCACAGATTTCGAACATGGATTCTACCTTTGGTTATACACTTTACATTTTGCAATGAGCATTTGGCTATAACCTTGAAAATTGACAATTCTTAATGATCCCTAGCACCAAGTTCATCAGTTTTCCATTGATTATTAATACAATCCCAGAATTACTTTGAAGTTTTATGAAAGAATCAGAACACTGATAAAATTAAGGACTTGGACATAGAAAAAAAACATAGGTTAGACAATTTACAGATTTTTTATACCAATCTTTGAGAAATCTCAAACATCTGGGGAAAATAATTAATGTTTATCGAGCACCATGAGTGTACCATTTATTGTGCTGCATGATGGGCTTGCAGTACCTCTTCACATATTTTTCTTTAAAAGGCATGTAAACAAATGCAAAACAATAAAATCACAACTGGCACCAGAAGCAGCTTTTGAAGGTCATTTATTCCTTTTTACTTTATCTTTAGAGTATTACTCAAGCCATTTCAAAAAAAATACTGTTTCTTTGAATCACTGCTAAGTCTGATGGTTGAATGTAGAATTTAGTAAGCTATTTAAAATCAGTAAACGTGATGTTTTGACTATGATTCCTTTCTGAAATAAATGTACTTGGTTCATTACCAATGAATTTCAATTGACACTACTTAAAAATTCAATTTTATATAAGAATATATATAATTCATGGATATTTAATTTTGAAGCTGTTATTTTCTCTGCTTTAGTCTCAAGGTTAAAGTACTTGCTCCCAAGCAGTCTGACTCAATGAATACTGCTGTGTATGGTGTATGGTACGCAGTAGACCAATAAAAACAATCTGATTGATCTATCTCGTTATGGACTTGATAGCTTCCAAAGCACTAGCTATAAAATAAGCTAACTGGAAAATCAAAGCTTTAGTGACCTCAGAGGACTCTTCATCACATACTGCAGTTTAAATCATGTTACTTTAAATTTAGATATCACATGCACAACACATTTTATATAACAAACCAGCAACAACTTGTAAATAGCATTTTATTTTCCACCTTTCCAGGCTGAAACATTTGGACAACTGAATAGCTTTCCAAGTACCCACCTTTTCTAAATGTTTAAACTTTCATTTTGTTGAGATTTTCAGACTTCTGGACCTTCTTTCTAAGCATTTATTCTCTTATTTGAATGTTTCATTCCAAAGAGACCCACTAGTACTCTTTATATAAATCCTAGACAATACATTTAAATGTAAAAATCATTAGTTTTAATTCCATGATTTCAATTTGGCAAAAATGATGGATATATTTTTTTCTAGTTGTAATTGAATATCTATAGGCTGTGAAACAAAAACAAGTTTAGTGTGGAGAGATGTCTGTGCCTAGTTGGTTTTATTGCAAAGTAATTAGTTATTATTACAACAACTGAAGTGAGTTCTTAAATTCTTAGAAAGTTAAGTCCATTTAATTCTACAACTGAAATTTGAGTCATCATTTTTTAGCACCTAAAATTTCGTGTATGTCTTTTTTCTGTGAATAACATCCAGACTTTCATCTCTATTTGAGGTATCCAGTGTTATAATGACTTATCATTTACCAATCACTACAGTGGCAACAGAGGCACATCAAATAGAGTTGCTCTTATCAAATGATTCTTGAGAATGACTTCTTGATCAAAGGTACCATTTTGTAGAAAAGATGGGGAAATGAAGAAAGACATGGTACCCAGGCAGATGCTGCCAAACAACAGGGTACAACTGAAGCAGCTGTTTGGCCCAAGGCAAAGAGCCCTGGGGGCACAGATGCTAAAACATGATTCAAGATAGAAATCTGATGTGATTCTTGAAGTACAACAAGGAAGAGATATAGCCAAGAAAAATGATTCAGAAATCAACAGGTCAATGCTGAGCTACGGAAACTGGTAAATTTCCCACAGTGATCTGTCATTTTCCCTATCATTGGGCAAGCAACAGTAGTATTGAAGAAAGAAAAGTCTACAAATACGTAGGGTTACAAGAAAGTTTAACTTATTTTTTTTCTTTTCTTTGCCTCAAATGCTGATCCCTTCCAAGTGAAAACCAAAAACCTCGGTTCAGATGTGAATATCAAAGACCACAAGACATTCTCAAGAGTTTACTGGTGATGTTGTGAGATAAGTACACAAGCAGCCATACCTGCCTCCTCTGTTAAAGCTGTCAGTAGTGCTAGTGACCTTCCTGTTAGGTCATGTCAAATTGAATTCAAACGGCCAACTGCTGATCTGAGCTCAGGATTTTTAGAAAGATTGCAGAAGCCAATGAAGCTTCTTAGAAGAAACCTCTTCTGAATAGGTATTAAACATTTGCTACCTACTCAAAATTCTTATTTGTGAATACCTGACACAGTCTACTTTTGCATTTAACTATTAGTCATGATTGCTGCTTTGAGTTTGGGTCCTGAGCACATTATCAATATCCTAAAATACAGTTCGTGACCATGTAAGTTTCACTTCTAATTGTATCTTTTTCACTCTTCTTTACAATTCACCTTAGAAACATATGCCCTCAACACACAGCCATCTTCCTTTGAAACTAATAAATGCAAAACTTCAAGCTTTCTAGTTACCCATTTCTTATGGCTGATATTGGGGTTTGAACTCAGGGACTCACTCTTGGTAGGCAGGTGCTCTACCACTTGAACTATACTCTCCACCCTTTTATGCTTTAGTTATTTTTCAGATAGGGTCTCTTTTTCTCTGCCTGGTTCCATTCTTGATCTGTGATCTTCCTACCTATGCCTTTCATATAGCTGGGATGATAGACTTGGACCAACGTGTCTTGTGCATTTGTTGAGATGTGGTTGCACTAACTTATTTCCTATGCTGCCTTCAACCTCAGTTCTCCCTATGTCTACCTCCTGAGTAACTGGGATTATAGGTAAGCCATGTTGCCTAGTCCTAGTTACATCGTCCTTGTAGTACTTTCTGTTAGTATTTTCATTGTCATAAGTAAATACAGAATTGAGATTTAAAAATTATTAATAAGATTGTCATTATTTTCAAACAATTTTTTCAGTCTTGAAAACCTGATTTAAATTGGGCTTCTATCTCAAGGAAAATAAAAACATAGCATTCTCAAATCTTTTGTCTTAACTGAAGTGCTATTCTATAGGATTCTGCCTGAAACCTATACAAATTTATTATGATTTACTTATATGTGACCTCTAGTAATGTTTAGAATTAAAATAATGTTCTTAATGTGAGCTTACTTTCTAGAATTAATCTTTTAATCTAAACAAACTCCATTGTAAATTTGAAATTCTATTGATTGATCTTTTCAAGTTTATATTTTGGAGTGAGTTCTTTTAATATATCATTTTTCCACTCTCCTAACCATTGACTCCTTTCTTTGACATTTCATCTATCAAATGTCAAATGGACTTATCTTAGAAAATTGTAAGTGCTATTGGTGGTAACCCAAATTCACTAGGTTTGTAATTTTTCTTTCTGGGCATCTGGAGTGACAATTGGGAAGGAAAAGATTCTGTTATTCTGTGAATGTTTTCTGAAATTTTGAAGCAGGCCAGTGGATAGTCAAAAGTACTCTTATGTTAATGCACTCTTTATTTCAATGTATTTAATGTAATGTAATGAATATTAAAATCATAAACAGTATTAGTAGGACCTTTTCCCCTGCTAAAGGATTTATTTCTATTACCCAACATTTTTCCTTCATAACCCACCAGTTTGATGGACTTCATAGTTGCATCATTATATCTTTGTCCTTTGGCCGATAACATTAACAATAGATAGGGAATATTTTTATCTACTAACAGACCCAATCTTATAATAATAGCTAACCTTAGTGAAATGCTTATTCTGTACCATGGAGTGTTTTAATTATTTGCTGAAAATTAACTCATTTAATCCTCACTAGAGCACCATGAAGTGTGTGCTCTTCTTATCTACATTTTGAAAATGCACAAACTGAAAACTAAGGAGATTAAAAAACTTTTCCATAATCACAGGGCCCAGTCTCTTTTACATTACACTATAACAGTGGGCTACACATTGAATAGGGTCATCTGATATTGAAAAACATGGCTTCATATTTTGATACTATAGTATAAGATATTCACTTGATGTTAGCTCACTAGCATTTAATGATATATAACCTGGACATAGAAACTTGCATTTATGCTTAAACTGATAATATATATATGATATTCATATTTATCTAATGAAAAGTGTGTACAGTTTTCCCAGGGTTTTCCCTCCCTCCTTCAACTCAGCTATTTCTATAAAGTGTACTTTCCATCCCAATTAGAACATGCAGTAGTTGATTTAAACTGAGCATATGGAGAATGAGGCCTTTATCTAGTATCCAAGATTGGTTCCCACAAAGAATAAAATGAGCTAACTAGCTTCACAATGATAGAAGACTTTTGAATGAAGGAAGCAGCATGTACAGCTGTAGCTAATTACAAATTTGGGCTTCACTTTTGTTAACAGCAGACTAATGTTTGCATATCAAGCATTTGTTGTAAATAAATAGTTTTAATAAGTGGGAAGAAGACAGTAAGCAATATAATGCCAGGGGTAATTACAGCTATGTTTGCAAAAGCCACAAATGCAGTACATAATTATCTTAATATGAAAAATGGAGATTATCTCATATTTTAAGCTCCTTATTAGAATAACTCTAAGTTTTGAATATTCTAGTATTTGAACAGTTGTCTGAGACTGACTTAATTTTCTTGATCTGCTGCTTTATGTAACACCTATGAATACACAGTTCTGCAGCTTCAATGAATAGAAGATCCTTATCTATTAAATGAGATGCTTGGAAGCACACTTCATCATGAATTTATACCTTCATTTAGTGATGATTCACCAGCTGAAGTAAGGATGGCTGTAAAAGGCTATTAAGAGGTGATACAGTTCATTTCAAGTCAGACTTTCCCAAACTGCCTCCTCCACACTTCTCCCCATCCAAGAAAGGTATCAATGCTTTTACTTCAGCCCCAATAATAAGAGTAGGGAACTATTACATTATGGAACAAGACTGAAATGGAAACAAAAAGCAAATGTAGCTGTTGAGTTACATAAAGGGATTGTGTAATTCTCTGAACCACACTCTGTCATAAGTTTCAAACAAGAATTACTACAGAATATAATTGTATATTAAATACCACATAGTAGCAATCATTACTTACCTGAATTCAATATTCTGATAAAATAGTCTAGTAAAATGCATATGAGTGGCCACACAAAACCTACAAACAAATGTTTTAACAACTTTATAATTGAGAAAACTTGGAAGCAACCAAGATGTTTCTCAATAGGTGAATATGGAAAAAGAAATTGTGGTACATCCTTACAATGGAATATTATTTCATGATAAAGAGAAATGAGTTATCCAGCTATGAGAACATATACAGAGAACTTAAATGAATATTGTTATATGAAGGAAGCTATTTTGAAAATGTCATACTCTGTTTCATTGCAACTATTTGGCATTTTGATAAAGGCAAACTATATTGATAGAAAAATGGTCAGTGGGAGATCTAAGATGGCGACTAGGGTATGGAAGCAGATAGCCGAAGTTCTGTGACTCCAAAACCTCCCTGAGATGTTGGAGTCACACTTGGTGTAAATAAAGCACCAATCATAATCAAATCTTCAACATCCTGTACCCCTAACCTGTGGAAAGCTTCCCCACAACACATTACACTGAGAAAACTTGAGGGCTCCAACCCTGCCACAGCTGCCACTACTGGCTCCAAACCTGCCTGTGAGACATTCGACAGACCAAACAGGTGAGTGCCACGTGTCACACAGAATTCCCCCTGCCAACCCTGGAATAAACCAGCACAGCCCCTGGGCAGACTGACCCCTCCCCCAAAAAAGCTGAACAACAAACAGTGAACTGTAATCTACCACAACATCAGAAGGGATGGGAATGCTGAAAGTGCACTGGAGAAAAGGGGAGGGCTAAGAGATAATCTCAGCACAAGCCATCAGTAAACAAACACTGGAAAGGCAGGAAGTCCAAAAGCAGGCAGGTGATATGCTACTCCCTGAAGTAGGGCAGATAGTGCATCACAGAGCTCATCTGAACTAAAATCCATTGCTCCCCTCCCCAACAACTTGTTCTGCCCCTTAGTAACCACTCTCTACCCAACCTGTCACCAGACTACCCCTCCTTCCTACACACACATCACCCACTGACCAACCTACTATACCAAGTTTACACAACCCCAAAACCCTGCAATCCCTAACACAAGCACCCTCTACTACAACAAAAGAAATAAACCCAAACACACAAAAGGGCCACAAAAACCAGCAGCCCCCCCAGTGCTTCCCCCACACACCTACCCCACTTCCTACCTCCCCTTTTAGTGCCACCCTATCCAACTCCCCAAATTTCTATAGCTAGCCTTACAAATGTTAACCCCCCAACTCCCATTGCTTATAGATATTACCATCAAGGGCTCTTCTATATAACATACAAACTACTGGTCAGGTATTAAACCTGTGAATTAGTTATTACTAAATTACACCCAAACCAGGGACAGAAATAGCACACCAACATAGCTAAAAACCCAAGACAGCCACAAAACAAAAATTAAATCAAGGGAAAGAGAACAAGTGACTAAAACTACCACTAGCCTATCAAAAACATAGTTACACAGTACCAATTGGAGCAATGGGAAGAAGGAAAAGGGATGGAAACCATTCTCCCCACCCCCAAAATAATTTAAAACAGGGTTCAGAGGGAAATGAAGAAAATGGATATCTATTTCTGGACTACAACAAAACAAAGATAAATGACACCATGGAAACAAATAATGCCCAAAAAACATCCTCAAAGAAGAAATCCTGCAAGTAATCACTGAGAATTTCATGGAGATGATACTAGACATAGTTAACCAAAATGTACAAGATACACTCAAGAAATTTCAAGACACCAAGAATAAAGAATATGTGAAGACACAGAAACAAATAAATGAACTCATAGGAGCACTAAATAAACAATAAAGTGAAACAAAGAACACTATATAGAGATAAGTGAATTAAAGATGAAATAGGAAATATTAAAGAGGAGGTGACCCATGATATGGAAAACATTGAATAAAGAATGAAACAGAAACATAAAACACAGTGGAAAGCCAACCAGCAGACTAGAACAAGCAGAAGACAGAATCTCAGAGCTCGAAGACAAAATATAAATTAATGGAAAAACTGAAGGACTGTTAGTCAAACAACTCAAGATCTGCCAGAGGAATATGGAAGAACTCACTGACTCCATCAAAAGACCAAACATGAAAATCATGGGCATTGAAAAGGGAGAAGAGGTCTAAGCAAAAGGGATTCATAATAAATTCAATACAATAATAACAGAAAATTTCCCAAATCTAGAGAAAGATGCCCATTCAGGTACAGGAAGGACACCAAACAGACTTGACCAAAATAGAATATCCCCACAACATATTATCACTAAAACAACAAGCACAGAGAACAGAGAAAGAATATTGAAGGCTGTAAGAGAGAAAAAACAAGTAACATATAAAGGTAAACCATTAAGGTCACAGCAGATTTCTCAACGGAAAACTTACAAGCAAGAATAGCATGGATTGAGGTATTCCAGCACTGAATGAAAATAACTTCAGCCCTAGGATACTCTATCCAGCAAAACTCTCATTCAAAATAGATGGAGCAATGAAAGTCTTCCACAATAAGTAGAAACTAAAACAATATATGACCACCAAACTATCACTAAAAAAGGGCCTCAAAATTTCAGAACACAGAAAATGAAAGCAAACAAAACCACAAGAGGACAGGCAGTATCAAACCATAGGAGAAGAAAATACAAGGAATTTGAGAGTAACATAGGTTCAGCTGCACACAATCGAACCCTTAAATGACAAAAACAACTAAATGACAGGAACTAACCACATACCTATCAATATTAATACTGAATGTCAATGGACTCGACTCCCAACAAAAGACACCATTTGGCAAATTGGATTAAGAAGGAAAATCCAACAATCTGTTGTTTACAGGAGACCCATCTCATTGACAGAAACAAACACTGGATTAGGATGAAAGGCTGGAAGGAGGTTTACCAAGCCAATGTGGCCCATGAAAACAGGCATGAGTAGCAATACTTACCCCAGACAAAGTAGACTTCAAACTTACATTAATGAAACGAGATAAAGAAAGACACTCCATACTTATAAAAGGGGAAATACACCAAAAGGAAATAACAATTATCAACCTATATACACCCAATTTCAGTGAACCCAATTTCATCAAAAATACTTTAAAATACTTAAAAGGACACATAGACTACAATACAGTGGTAGTGGGAGACTTTAATTACCCCCATCACCAATAAATAGGTCATCCAAACAAAAAAATAAATAAAGAAATTCTAGAACTAAATCACACCATAGATCAAATGGACCTAGCTTATGTCTACCGAATATTTCATCTAACATCAACACAATATACATTCTTCTAAGCAGACATGGAATGTTCTCCAAAATTGATCATATCTTAGGGAACAAAGCAAGCCTCAGCAAATATAAGAAAATATAGATAATCCCATGCATTCTATCTGATCACAATGCATTAAAACTATAACTCAAAAACAAGAACAACAGCAGAAGATATGCAAACAATTGGAATCTGAAAACACATTGCTCATTGATCAGTGGGTCATTGATGAAATAAAAGAGGAAATTAAAAGTTTCTTGGAAGTTGATGAAAATGAAAACACCACCTACCAGAACCTATGCAACACAGCAAAGGCAGTCCTAAGAAGAAAGTTTATAGCCATAAGTGCATATATTAAAAGGACAGAAAGATCTCAAATTAATGACCTAATGCTACATCTCAAACTCCTAAAAAAAAACAGTAACAAGCAAATCTCAAAACAGGCAGAAGAAGAGAAATAATAAAAATAAAGGCTGAAATTAATGAAATAGAGACAAGAAAAACTATATGAAGAATCAACAAAACAAAAAGCTGGTAATTTGCAAAAATAAACAAGATTGACAGATCCCTGGAAAATCTGACTAAGAGGAGGAGAGAAAAAACCCAAATCAGTAAAATCAGAAAGGCAAAAGGTGAGATAACAACAAACACCTAGAAATCAAAGAATCATCAGAGACTACTTTGAGAACCTATATACCAATAAATTTGAAAATCTTGAAGAAGTGGACAAATTTCTAGATACTTATGACCATCCAAAATTGAACCAGGAGTATATTAACCACCTAAATAGATCTATAAAATGAAATGAAACTGAAGCAGCAATAAAGAGTCTCTTAAAAACAAAAAAGTCCAGGACCTGATGGATTCTCTGCTGAGTTCTGTTGGACCTTTAAAGAAAAACTAATACCAACTCTCCTTTAACATTTCCTTGAAGTAGAAAGCAAAGGAATACTACCTAACTCATTCTATGAAGCCAGTATTACACTAATCCCAAAACCAGACAAAAGACACATCCAAAAAAAGGAGAACTGCAGGCCAATCTCCTTAATGAACATCGGTGCAAAAATCTTCAATAAAATAAGGGCAAACTGAATCTAAAAACATCAGAAAGATCATTCACCATGACCAAGTCGGCTTCATCCCAGGGATGCAGGGGTGGTTCAACATGCGTAAATCTATAAATGTAATACAGCACATTAATAGAAGCAAAGACAAAAACCACTTGATCATTTCAACAGATGTAGAAAAAGCTCTTGGTAAGATTCAACACCACTTCATGACAAAAGTTCTTAAAAAATTAGGAATAGAAGGAATGTACCTCAACATTATAAAGGCTATATATGACAAATCTATAGCCGAAATCATACTTAATGGAGAAAAACTGAAACCATTTCCCCTAAAATCAGGAATGAGGCAAGGGTGCCCTCTCTCCCCACTCTTATTCAACATATAGTCCTGGAATTCTTAGCCACAGCAATAAGGCAGGAAGAAGAAATAAAAGGAATACAAATGTGTAAAAAAATTGTCAAAATATCCCTGTTTGCAGATGACATAATCCTAAAAAAAAATCCCCAAAAAAACTCTACCTAAAAACTCCATGACACCATAAACAACTTCACCAAGGTGGCAGGATACAAAATCAACTTACAAAAGTCATGAGCTTTTCTATACGCCAACAATGAACAAATTAAGAAAAAATATATGAAAATAATTCCATTTACAATGGCCTAAAAAAAATCAAATACCTAGGAATAAACTTAACAAAGGATATGAATGACCTCTACAAGGAGAACTACAAACCTCTTTAGAAAGAGATTGAAAAAGACTACAGAAGGTGGAAGGCTTTTCTGTGCTCATGGATTGGTAGAATCAACATAATAAGAATGGCTATACTACCAAAAGCAACCTATATGTTTAATGCAATTCCCATCAGAATCCCAATTACATTCATCACGAACATTGAAAAATCTACCCTAAAGTTCATTTGTAAATACAAGAGACTATGAATAGCCAAGGCAATACTCAGCAAAAAGAGCAATGCTGGAGGTATCACAATACCTGACTTCAAACTATATTAGAAAGCAATAGCAATAAAAACAGCATGCTACTGGCACGAAAACAGACATGAAAGCCAGTGGAACAGAATAGAAGACTGGGATATGAATCCACATAGTGATACCCACCTAATTTTTGACAAAGGTGCCAAAAACACATGATGGAAAGTTGACAGTCTCTTCAACAAATGCTGCTAAGAAAAGTGGTTATCTTCCTGCAGAAAACTGAAGCTAGACCCATGTTTATCACCCTGTACTAGTATCAACTCAAAATGGATCAAGTACCTTAATATCAGACCTGAAACTCTGAAGCAGGAAATACTCTGGAAGCAATAGGTATAGGCAAGGACTTCCTCAGTAGACCTCCAGCAACTCAGCAACTGAGAGAAAGGATGGACAAATGGGACTACATAAAATTAAAAAGCTTCTGCACAACAAAAGAAATGATCTGTAAACTGAAGAGACCACCAACAGAAGAGGAGAAAACATTTGCTAGCTGTACATCAGACAATGGACTGATAACCAGAATATACAGGGAGCTCAAAAATCTAAACTACCCCCAAATCAATGAACCAATAAAGAAATGGGCAACTGAACTAAACAGAACTTTCTCAAAAGAAGAAATTCAAATGGCCATAAAACACATGAAGAAATGCTCTGGCCATAAAGGGAATGCAAATCAAAACCACACTAAGATTCCACCTCACCCCTGTTAGAATAGCTATCATCAAAACACCACCAACAACAGGTGTTGGCAAGGATGTGGAGAAAAAGGAACCCTCTTACACTGCTGGTGGGAATGTAAGCTAGTACAACCACTCTGGAAAACAATATGGAGGCTTCTTAAAAAAGTAAAGATAGATCTGTCATATGATCCAGCAATATCACTCCTAGGGACATCCCCAAAGGAATGCAACTCAAGTTACTCCATAGGCACCTGCACACCCATGTTTATTTCAGTGCTATTCACAATAGCTAAGTTGTCGAAACCACCAAGATACCCCACCACTGACGATGGATTAAGAAAATGTGGTATTTATACACAATGGAATTTTATTCATCTGTGAAGAAGAATGAAATCTTGTCATTCACAAGTAAATGGGTGGAACTGGAGAACATCATCTTAAGTGAAGTTAGCCAGGTTCAGAAGGCGAAAAATTATATGTTCTCCCTCATATGCAGATTTTACTGCATTTTATTACAAATGCAGTAATATTGTTGGACATGCTAAGAGAAGAATACATACAGGAGGAATAGGAAGAGGTTGGAAACCCAAAACTGGAAAGTGTTTGATGTGCCCACTGTAGAGGAGCTAATATAGTAACCTTAGAATGACAGTGGTCACTATGGGAAGGTGACTGGGAAGTAATGAAGAGGTCTGGTAGAGAGGAATCAGTTGGGGGGTTGTAATAGTCTTGTGCATGAAAGCAATCTCTCTGTATAGCTATCCTTATCTCAACTAGCAAAAACGCTGTCTTTCTCATTATTGCTTATGTATACTCTTCAAAAAAATTGGAGAAAAGGGCAGAACAGGTTCTGCCTAGAAGTGAGGTGGGTGGGAGAGGAAAGGAGGGGGCAGGGGACATGGGGGAAAAATGGCCCAAGAAAGTATGCACATATGAATAAATGAATAAAGCATTTTTTTTAAAAAAAGAAACATGATCAGTGGTTTCCAGGAGTTCAAGAACAGTTTGGGATGAATAAAAGTGAAAGTGATAGGGTAGTGAAACTATTCCATCTGATACCGTAATGTCAGATACATGTTTACATAAATTTGTCAAACTTCCATAAAATGTGCAACACAAACAGCGAACCATAATGTAAGTCATGGTTTGCAGTTTGAAATGGATTACTGATTGTAGCTCATCAGTTGTGACAAGTGTACCACAAAAATACAAAATGTAATTAATAGAAGAATTTCTCATGTGGGTTTGAGAGAGTATATGGAAACTATATTTCCATTCAATATTTATGTAAACTTAAAACTGCTCTAAAATATTAGTCTGCTGATTTTAAAAACTAATATTAATGGAAAAGGGGATTTTTAAGAATCAATAGTAGAAAGTCTGAAGTTAGCTTATTCTGTAAGGTCAAATCAGTTTAAAATAGTTTCTTGTAGCATTGCATAATGTTTTCTCTCAAATTCACACTGAAATAGTCCTTTTTTAACATACAAAAAATCAATGTTTAAGACATTGAAAATGAGCATGGATATCAATCTATTGCCAAGACTGTGATTACTTTTTTAAAAATAAAAGTTCAGTGGAACTTGATTGAGAAAAAAATTCATGTATTTTTTACTATTGCTGGATGTAGGGAGGCACAGGGAAGGGACACCTGCTGATTGATGTAACTAAGTCATATTTTAAATTAGACCCCAAGTCTAAAAATAAAATAGGATTTTAAATGATAGTAATTGTGTAAAAATTAGACAATAAAGAGGAGAAAATTTGTATTTGGAAAACAAATAGTACTATACTCAACTAAAGGTTTGCTTAATTATTATTGATAAATATGGTAAAGAAGAATCCATGTTCACAAATAACCTTTGAAACCTGGGATTTCAAATAGTACTATACTCAACTAAAGGTTTGCTTAATTATTATTGATAAATATGGTAAAGAAGAATCCATGTTCACAAATAACCTTTGAAACCTGGGATTTCAAATAGTACTACACTCAACTAAAGGTTTGCTTAATTATTATTGATAAATATGGTAAAGAAGAATCCATGTTCACAAATAACCTTTGAAACCTGGGATTTCAAATAGTACTATACTCAACTAAAGGTTTGCTTAATTATTATTGATAAATATGGTAAAGAAGAATTCATGTTCACAAATAAGCTTTGAAACCTGGGATTTCAATGTGAAATTACATATGGACAGGCTGCTGTAGACCTAATTAGTAAACTAAATAAATATAGTTTACCTGCACCATAGTATACCTTTCTTAGAGTTTTAAAGGGAATCTTTTGGCTAATATTACGAACTTATTATTTACCATTGGAAGTGTTCTCTGGGCTACAGAATACTAATTTGTAAGGTTGCTTGATGAAATTCAGAATGTGTAGTTCACTTTCAGTTTCTGTTTGTTCCATGCAATATTTGGTGTATATGATCAAATTGTCATTTATTCACATTCAAATTTAAGTGGGTTTATCTTTATTTGTTAAATCTCACATGTCAATATTTTGTCACATTAAAAGCTCTTATACTTACTGATAAACATTAATTGTAGAAGGCCTTAGGTAATGGTCTAATGGCTTTTCTTTGACATTTCTATACATGCATGTATTATGCTTTGAATGTATCTGCCCATCCTTCTACCCTAATTGTTTCTTATTCTCTCTGCACTCTCCTTGCCTTCTGTATCTCTTCCCCTTCCCAAATTGTCTCTCTTCTTTCAGGCCATTCACTTTTTTCAGTTTTCACATATGGAAGAAGACATATGATACTTGTATTTCTATGTCTGGCTTATTTTGTTTTATATGATATCCTCCAATTCCATCATTTTAAATAAATGACATGATTTTGTTCTTCTTTATGGCTGAATAATACTTCATCATATACATATACTATATTTTCTTTATCCATAAATCTGTTAATGGGCACCTAAGTTGATTCCACATCTTAGATACTGGGAAGAGTGCTGCAAAATACATCAGCATCTAGGTATGCTGATTCATTTCCCTTGTTTAAATGCCCAGAAGTGGTATGGCTAGATCATATATTAGTTCAATATAAATTTTATAAGGAATTTATTTCCACAGCAGCTGTTCTAATTTACATTCCCACCAACACTACATAAATCTTTCCTTTTTCACATTAATTGTACAAAATAATGGGTTTCATTATGATACTTTCATACATGAATATAATATCACTTGATCATATTCAGTCTCTTATCCTCTATTGTTCCTCCTTCTCCATTCTCTTCAAATAGTCACAATTCTACTTCTTTAAAAAGTATAGATTCCACATAAGAATGGAACATTCATCTTTGTGAGTCTGGCTTATGTCACTTAATATCCTGATCTCCAGTTCCATCAAATTTCCTGCAAATTACATGATTTTGTGTATCTTTATGCATAAATAATTCCCCACCATGTATATTAACTATAATTTTTCTATTGATTCATTCATTGATGGACACCTAAGATCATTCCACAACTTTACTATTGTGAACAGTGCTGCAATAAACATATGCATACTGATATCTCTGTTATATGCTGGCTTTGATTCTTTCAGGTATATACACAGGAATGGTATTGCTAGATCATATGGTAATACTATTTTTAATTGTTTGAGGAACCCCATTCTTATTTAAATAGTAGTTAGACTAATTAATATTTCTGTCTTCAGTGTATAAGGATTCATTTTTTCCCCACAACATTGACTGCATTATTTGTCATGGCTTTTTTTTCTTGATGTTAGCTATTATAACTGGGGTGAAAAGTAATCACAATGTAGTTTCATTTGCATTTCCCTCATTCCTAAGGATAATGAAGATTTTTCATGTATTTTTTGGCCACTTGTACTTTTTCTTTTGGGGAGCATTTGTTCAGTTCTTTCGATCATTTAATTGGGTTACTTGCTCTTTTGGTGTGTAAGTTTTTAGTTCTTTATATATCTAGATGCTAATCCTTTGACAGATGAATATCTAGTAGAATTTTTCTTCCATTCTATAAGCTATCTTTTCGTTCTATTGATTGTTTTCTTTGCTGTGTGTAAGGTTTTTTTTAATGTGATGTAGCACTCTTTTTCAATTCTTGCTTTTATTTCCTAAGATATTGGCATTTATAGGCTTCAGAGAGTATCTTATAACCAATTAATATTTTTTCACACATTTTTATGTTGGAATTGGTAAAAATAAAATTTGTAACTTAATATTTATGGAAAACACAGATTTTTTAATAGAAGATGCTGTGTAAGCTACACTGGAAAATAAGAATTCTGTCTTCATGAAGGATGTAGAGACAATAATAGAGCTGATTAAATACATATGAAGAGACAAGTATGGTATGTGATTGATATAGGCTTTCAAGAAATTTTTGAAAAATGTCCACTGCAAAGTATATTTAAATAAAGATAGCTGTCAGAAGGTAGGAATGAACCCTTTACAAGGAGGAATAAAATAGAAAGGATAAGTAGACATTTTCTCTCAGGAGCAACATACATATCAACAAAAAATGCACCAGAGATAAGTATTTGGCCAGTTTCTAGCATTTATGTGCACTGTCTGTTAGAAGAAATACACAATAAGATCTCCAACTTCAATTGAAATGCCAGGCTGATGACAGATGAATATAAAATATTTTCCTGATGCTGTGAGTCGTCAAAACGTGGTAAATGAATTGCAATATTAGACATTTCAGTGTACAACTTATATGACAAAAACTTAAATTTCATTTTTAGGTTGATAGAATCCATTTATTCTGTTTACAGGAGTACTGGGGAGTTGTTTTCATTCCCTATAACAGATCAGAGTTCTGTCCCACACTATTATTAGAAATATTCAACACAATTCTGAATTATATTAAACAAGTTATTTTAAAGAGAATTAAAATATTATTCTTATAAATGACAAGTAATAGTAATTTATATCTAGACTGTGATTCAGGACAATACATTTCAAGAGAGATTTAATAAAATTGTAGCTCATCCAAAAAATGGGAATGATCCAAAAATAGATAAAATGACAATGCTTTAAAAATGTTTGTGTATAAGAAGTGTGTTTTGTTCATGTTTAATGA
Organism: Castor canadensis; assembly: GCF_047511655.1. Classification (NCBI taxonomy): domain Eukaryota; kingdom Metazoa; phylum Chordata; class Mammalia; order Rodentia; family Castoridae; genus Castor; species Castor canadensis. The sequence continues at coordinate 76,493,338 of NC_133388.1, forward strand.
CAAATGTTAATCTCTGTTATCAATTCTCAGGAACTGAAAATGGATTTGTATAATCAAAAATAACCTTACTGATACAGTCCCTCCCTTTTTTGTTTTTTTTTAGTTATAGAAATTTTTATTAGAATATATTCATTATACAAGGGGAGATTCATAGTGACAGTTTCTATTAGATTTGTATTGTACATTGGTTAGATCACTCCCATATTCTCTCCCCCTCAACCTCATCCTCTTCCCACTTAAAGCTATTGCAAGAGATTTCTTTATGCTATTTCATATAAATATATGAAGTCCATCAACCATATCCTCACCTTCATCTCCTTTATTCACCTCTCTCCCACTCCTACCCACCACCCACCCACAGTACCTATCTTACACTCCATTTTTCATTATTAACACTTAAGTTAATGTTCTAAAGGGTTTCCCTATATATCCCTGCTATGGGTATACTTTATTTTGGTCTGTTCAAACCCTTCCATTACTCTCTCTTATCCCTTTACCTCCCCACTCCTCCTTTTTCAACAACTTTCAATACACGTCATTCTATCTTCTACCTTCACAGATGTTATGTTTTATGATATTACTGATGCTCTATTATTCTCTTTTCCTTTTTCCTTTCCCTTTTTCCCCACGTTCCATAGAGTAGTTCTACTGTTACAAACGTTCTACATCTGAGTTTGTATATGATCATGCTTGTTTTCGTGTATATGTTTATCTTTAGGATCTATCTTCCATGCATGAGAGAAAACATACAGCCTTTATCTTTCTGAGTCTGGCTCACTTCACTTAACATGATGTCATCCAACTGCATCTGTTTACCTTCAAACTACATGTCATTATTGCTTATGCCTGAGTAAAACTCCACTGTGTATATATATCATAATTTCTTGATCCATTCATCAGTTTTAGAGCATCTGGATTGTTCTAATGACTTGTTCGTTGTGGACTAGTGCTGCAATGTACAGTTGTCTCTATTGTGTCCTGACTTAGGAACAGTTGGAATCATACATTATATAGCCTTCTTTCAGTTGGCAATATGCATATTAGGTTCCTCTATGTCTTTTCATAGCTTGATAACTTCATTTCATTTGAGTACTGAAAAACAGCTCATTGGATGTACCACAGTTTTTATTATCCATTCACCTAATGGAGGGTATCTTGATTGTTTTCAAGTAGAGGCAATTCTGCATAAAGCTGCTATAAACATCAGTATTCAGGGTTCTATGGGGACAAAAAATCTGAGGTATTTTTAGTAGATACCAGTGTGATTGCTGGACCATATGGCAAGAGGGCATTTAGTTGTACAAGAAACTGCCAAGATGTCTTCCAAGGTGGCTGCACCATTTTTCATTCCCACTAGTAGTGCATGAGAATTCTCGCTTCACATCTTCACAAGCTTTTGGAGTAACCAATGTTATGGTTCTGGGCATTTTAAGAGTTTGTAATAATATCTCCCAGTTCCGGAGGTGGATAAGTGCAAAATAAAGATGGTAGAAACTAGCGATGGGCTTCTGGCTGTGTCATAACATGGTAGAGAGCATCTCATGGTGAAATTGTGCAAGAGAAAGATTGTTTTTATAAGTAATCTCTTGTGATATGTTAGCAACATCAATCCATTTTCTAGGGTAAAGCACATATGGAGTAATCACTACTTAATAATCTTGACTCTTAATACTGTTGCAATGACAATTAAATTTCAATATTAGTTTTGGGGGCAACATTCAAGCCATAGCAATATTTCTATTTGTCATTTGAATATCTTCTCTTAGGAGATGACTGGCACTACTAGACTTTCTTCTATTTTTATTTTTTATTGTCAATCATACAAACTAATGAGTTTCCTTTTGACAATCTCATACTCACATACTATGCACTTTGATCACATTCTTCTTTCCATGCCCATCTGTCATCTACGCTCATCCTTCCTATTGGTCCCCTCTCTCCCAAGTAGTACCCCTCAGATGTTCATGTCTTTTTTAAAAAACACAAACATTCAATGTTAATCTTTATGAGTCTGACTTATTTTGCTTACCATGATGATCTTCAGTTCCATCCATTTTCCTGCACATAAAATTTCATTTTTCATTATGGTGGAATAATATTCCATTGTGCACATACATCAAATTTCTTTATCCATTTATCTGTTGATGAGCACCTAGACTGATTCTTTAACTTGCGTATTGAAATAGTGCCACAGTAGACATGGGTATGCATGTTTCTGTATTGTATTCTGACTTTGCTTCCTTTAGGTGTTTACCCAGGAGTGGTATAGCAGGATGATAGAGTGGTTTTGTTTTTACTTTTTTTTTTGTGGAACCTCCATAATGATTTTAATAGTGGCTAGACTGATAGTCCCACCAACAGTGTATAAGGGTTCCTTTTTTGCCTTGATTCTTGGAAGTATTTGTTATTTGTTTGCTTGGTGATAGCAATTTTGACTGGAATGAGGTTGAATTACAATGTAGATTTCATTTGTAATTTCCTTTTGGGAAAGGAGCTTGTCCACTTCAATTACTCAGTGATTATATTATTTGGTGTTTAATTTTTTGAGCTTCATAAATATTCTGGATACTAATTCCTTGTCAGATGAACAGCTGGCAAAGATTTTCTCTTCTTTCTGGTAATTGTTTCCTTTGTTGTGCAAAAGCTTTTTAATTTGATGCAATACCATTTATCAGTTCTTGCTATTATTTTCTGGGACATTGGAATCCCATTGCAAAAGTCATTGCCTATGTCTCTATCCTCACATGTTTTCCCTATGATTTTACTGTAGTGGTTTCAGTTTTTTAGTTCATATATTAACATCTTTGACTGATTTTGTATTGGTTTGTACAGGGTGAGAGAGAGGGAACTAGTTTCATTCTTCTACATGTAGATATCCAGGTGTTTGAGAACTATTTCTGAAAGAAGTTGTCTCTTCTCCAACATATTTTGTGCACCTTAATTGAAAATCAGGTGACTGTAACTGTGTAGAATGATTTATGGATCCTCTATTGTATTACATTGTTTTTGTGCCATGCAGTTTTTCTTACTGTCAGGTATCGCAACATCCCCAGCATTGCTCTTTCTGCTCAGTATTGTTTTGATTTGGGGAGGTATTTTATCCTTTCAAAGGGTAGACTTTTCTATTTTTATGAAGAATTGGAATGTTGATGGGTATTGCATTGAATTTGAATATCACTTTTGGTTGTATGGTTGTTTCAACCGTATTTATTCTAGAGATCCATGAATGTGTGAGTTCTTTCCATTTTCTAGTCTTCTAGTTTCTTTGATTTATTTCTTCACTATTTTATACATTTCATTATAGTGGTCTTTCACCTCCTCGATTAGGTTCATTCAAATCTATTTTTTTTTTTTTTTGTCTGTTGAGAATAGTATTCTTTCCTGGTTTCTTTCTCAGCATGTTATTTATTGATAGAAAAGCTATTGATTTTGTACCAGCTACTTTGCGAAAGTGTTTATCATATCTGAGAGTCATCTAGTGGAGTTATTGGGGTTTTATTTACAAGATGTTTTTTGAAATTAAAAATAATTTGACTTTTTGCTCTCATAAGATTCTTTTCATTTCTTTCTCTTGACTTAATCTAGGATTTCCAGAAATATACTGAGTAAGAATAGAGAGAGTGGACAAATTTATCTCATTCCTGATATTTGAGGAAATGCTTCCAGTTTTTCCACATTTAGAACAATATTGGCTTTATATTTGCCATAGATAGCCTTTATTATTTTGAGTTATATTTCCTCTATTCCTAGTTTATTCATAGTTATTATTGTGAAGGGATGTTGAATTTTGATAAAGGCTTTTTCTGTATCTTTTGAAATGATCATGTAATTTTTCTCTGATTCATTTAAATATCCTGTTATGTACATTGATTTGTATATTTTAAACCATCCTTGCATCCCTGGATTAAAATCAACTTGTTATTGTACATGATCTTTTAAATGTATTGTTGAATTTTGTTTGCAAGTATTCTCTTAATAACTTCTCCATCTATGTACATGAAGAAAATTTTGACTATAGTCTTCTTTTTGTTCTTGTGTGTTTGTCTGGTTTTGGTGTCAGGATAAGACTGGCTTCATAGAATAAATTTGAGGAACATCAGTGCTAGTTCTTTAGAATTTTGAAAGAAGTCAGTAGTGAAACTATCCAATCCTGGGCCTCTCTCTATTATTGCTTCACTCTCATTAACCATTAAAGATATGTGTATGTAAGTTGTTTATAATTGCTCAATTCAATTTTGGATGTCATACACATCCAGAAATTTACCCATTTCTTTAAGATTTCACAATTTATTGGAATATATTTTCAAAATATTAACTAATGATCTTTGGGATTTCATTGGTATATATTATAATATCCTTCTTTTCAATTCAATTTGTCTTCTATGTTTTCTTTTGCTTAGTTTTGCTAAGAGTTTGCCAATCTTTATCTTTTCAATGAACAAACTCTTAATTTGACTGATTCTCTGTGTTGATTTTATTCTTCACTTCATTAATTTTCATTTTGATTTTTATTTTCTTTCTATGCAGTTTTTCTGTGTTTGACTTGTTCTTATTTTTTCTAAAACATTAAGATACATCATTAGGTTATTTATTTGAAATCTGTCTGCCTTTTTAATACAGACTCTTATAGCTATATATTTCCCTCTTAGTTGTATTTGCTGTATCCAAAGGTGCTAGTGAGTTGCATTTTCATTTTCATATTTTTCTAAGAATTTTAAAACTTAGTTCCTTATTTCTGCAATGACCCAATGACCTTCAGAAATGTATTGTTCAATCTCCAGGTGTATGTATAGCTTCTCTTGTTGTTTCCTTTATTACATTATGATCTATTCAGATACAAGAAATTATTTTATTTTATACATGTTTGTCAAGACTTGCTTTGTCTTCTAAAATGTGATCTACTTTGCAGGAAGTTCCATTGGTTGCTTAGAGGAATTGTATTCTGGAGATATTGGATGGAAAGTTCTGTAGATGTCTGTTTACCCCACTTGATTTTAACCTATGGTACAGTTTTGGGTTGAAATTTTTGGTCTAGATGATCTACCTACTGGTAAGAGCATGATATTATAGTCACCCACTATTATTGTATCTGAGTTTATCTGTCCCTTTATGTACAGAGAATTTGTTTTCTAAAAATGGGTGCACCAACATTTTATATATATATATATATGCATATTTGTATGTATATATATGAATGTATATATATATGTAAGTAACTTTATGTCTTCTGACTAATTTTGTCTTGAAGTTTGCTTTGTTGGATATGAATATAGCTACTGCTACTTGCTTTTAGCTCCTACTTGCTTGATATACCACTTTCCATCCTTTCACTTTTAGCATGTGTGTGTGTGTGTGTGTGTGTGTGTGTGTGGTGGTTGTGTCTTTGCTAGTAAGATATGTTTCTTGTAAACTTCAACTGTTGAATTTTTTTTAAATCCAATCAGCTAGTTTCTATCTTTTAATTGGTCAGGTAAGACCATTTACAGTTATGGTTATCATTGAGAGGACTTGCTGATTCACGTAATTATGTTGGTTTTATTCCCGTTTGATTCAAGTACTGTTTATTCTTTTCTTTCTCCCTTATTAGTTTTGGAGATTGCTGACTTACTAACTGGTGCTTCATTTCTGATTCTTGTTTGTTCACCTATTTCGCTCATGAAATTTATTCTTACCTGGGCTCTGGAATTGCAACTATGTTTCTTCTGAATCTCTTTGTAAGATTTCTTATATGTCTTGGACAGTTCAGGCTTAGTGGTCATGAATTGCTTTAGTTCGTACCTATCTTGGAAGGTCTTTACAGACTAACTGTGCTGGATACAGTTATCTTAGTTAGCAGTTATTTATATGCAGGGCTTGACATATATTATTCCATGTTTTCCTGGCTTTTATGGGTTCTGCTGAGAGGTCTGATGTTATACTGATGAGTTTTCCTTTGTAAGTAAGTTGACATTTTTCTCTTTTATCTTTCAATGTTCTTTGTTTTTATTTAATCTTGGCATTTTAACTATAATGTGGTGAGGAGAGGTTATTTTCTGGTCATGTTTATTTGTGGTTCTAAATACCTTCTGTACTTGAATGTCCAAAGATTTCTCTAAATTATGAATATTCTCTGCTGTAATTCCACTGAATAAGTTTTCTTTGTCTTTGGTTCATATCTGAGTTCCCTTTTCTACCACATTGAAGCTTAGGGTTGGTCACTTGATCATTTCCCAGAGTTCTGAAAAGTTATAGCTATGTTTTTGTTCTTTATTATTGTCTGAATGTAATATTTCCTTTACACTTTTTTCAATTCTTGACATTTTTTTCCTCTGCTTGATCTAGTATGTTGCTGGTGATTTGCACTGCATTTTCATTAAATTTATTAACCTTTTTTGTTTCTAAGATTTCTGGAATTTTTTGTGAAGGGTGTTTGTTTTCAACATCTCTATTTCCTTGTGTTTTTTTGTTTGTTTTCAAAATCTCACTTTCCTTGCTGAATTTCTCATCTATGTCTCTGACTTTCTTATCTGTGACTTGAATTAACTTTCTTATCTCATTTATCTACTTGCTTGACTCTTCATTTATTTAGTTTTTGTAGTAACAAGGTTTGAACTCAGAGCCTTACACTTGCTAGGCAGATGCTCTACCCCTCTCACACCCAGCCTTGCTTTTGTTTAGTCATACTTTTTTAGTCATATTTTGGATGAAGTCTTACATTTTTGTTTCAGACTAGCTTTTGACCCCTGTCTTTCTACTTATGACTCCCACATAGCTAGGATTGCAGTCTCATGACACCATGGCTGGTTTGTTGGTTCCCATTGAGTCTCATTAACTTCTTTTCTTGGTGGCCTTGAACAGCAATCCTTCTAATCTCTGTCTTCTAAATTAGCTGGGATTATAGTCATATACCACCAGTTCTGGCCTTGACTTTGTTTTTGAAATTGATTATTTTAAAAAGTAGACATTTTAATTCTTTTCTTATTATTTTAATGATTTTATTATCTTTGGATTCAGTTATTGAGTCATTATGAGCTTTTGGAGGCAGCTTATTGCCTTGCTATTTTACATTTCTTGTGTTCATATGTTGTGATTTATACATCTGTTCAAATGGATGTCTCTTTTAGTTTCTTTTATGCTATCTTGTGTTCTGGTGTCCTTCTTAGTGGGAAGCCTTCTTTTGAGAATATGATTCCCAATAGGACTTAGAGGAGATAAAGCAGAGTGACCTAACAAAAACAACTCAAAAATAAACCAGATCATTAACTAAAGTAAGAAACAATTCAAAACATGAGCTGCATCCTCAATAATCTTAAAAAAGAAAGGAACCTAGATATTTAAAGGCTAAACTAGGAGTTTAAAAGTATTAAGTTTTTAGGTATTATTAGTTAAGTAAAAAAAAGAAGGGGATATAGGGAGAGGGAGAAGAAAAACAAGATAGAAAAGTGAGGAGAAGTATATGGGATGAGAATATAAGATAACATAGCAAGATAGAACATGATAAAATAAGTACTGAGAAAGACAAAACAGAAAAAAAGAACTATATGGAAAACAATTTTAAAAAGAAAAAATGAAATAAAACTGACCAAAATATTCACTAGTCAGTTTTCCTTGCTGAAGAGGATGGTCCCCACACACATTCTAGGCTTTCTTTGGCAGTTTACTTTGTTTGTGGGGCAGTTTTTCTCCTTTCTGAAGTATAAACAAATTAGACTTACAAGGGCTGTCTCCTCCAATCTCCTGTCTTCAGGGAGTGTACAACATTGGCAAACCAAAACTGTCTGAGCTAGTTGGAAAAGGCACCTTGCTATGATTGATCCTGAGTGTTCTCACTTCTTAGTTTTCTGTTCTTAGACCCCAGATGGCTGGTCTCTCTGTTTTCTTTCCCTCCCCCTTTAGATATTTTATTTTATTTTTTTCTTTTCTTCTTTTATTTTATCATTTTAAATTTACTTACATGTGTGTACATTAGTTTGTGCCACCTCCCACTTCTCCAATTTTGTTGAAGAGAAAACATAGGAGATAATAAGAAAGACATACCATTTTTGGTAGTTTGGGATAAAGATAGCTATACAGAGAGATTCCTAGTGTTGGTTCTATGAACTTGTGTATTGCAACCCACACTGGTTCATTTCTACCAGACCTCTTCACTACTTTCTGGTCTCTTTTCTTATGAGAGTTCTGACTGCAGTTTCCCTTATATTGTGTTACCGCATACTCACTTCTATAATATTATATACACTGGATTCCCTTCTGCTTCGTAGTGACCAACCACAGCTTGTATGGTTCACAGCTAGTGTGGTCCACGGCTTGTGCTGCCTATGGCTGCCCTCTGAGGGGCAGCTCCAAGCTTGCACTTATTGCCCAAATTGTTTTGTGTCCATGAATCTGAGTATGAGTCACAGTTTTCTGAATCCAGTTTCCTGGATCCACAATTGACTCTTGGGTGGTTCAGTTAACTTGTGGGGGTGGTTATTCAATTAGCCAGTGGGAGTGGGGTGGACTTTTGGTTTTGGAGATAGTAAAAAATTGTCTGTGGCTGAGAGTTTGTCTGTCAGACCTCTCCCAGGATGAGTCCCAACATGACACCAATGAGTACATTAGCAAGTGCTGGGAGCCCCTTCCATATCTTTGGCTGTGCAGCATATCCCTGTACCCCTGAGTTTTCCCAAAGCTTTCTTTTTTTTTCTTGTTTGAAGCTCCATTAGGGTATTCTTCTACTTTCCTCCTTTGCTGCTGAATGATATCTATTATGGTCCTTTTTTTTAATATAAGTCTAAAATGTCAATATTTCTACATTTTACCTGGTCTCTGTCTACTGGTTGCTAGTGTTTTCACGTGCCTCTCAATACCACTCACCTCTCCTTGCAGCCACAAACCTGATGTTTGCTTCAGATTTGTGGAAGCACAGGGAAGAGCTGGATGTCTTTAATAGGCCATCTTTCTTCTCTTCTTATTATCAATATTGACTCATATAATTCTACAAATTAATGGACTTCTTGGCATTTCCATACATGAATATATCATGCTTTAATCACGGCTGTCCTCCCTACTAACCTTTCTTGCTCTCCTCTTTCCCTTCCCCCCATCCCCTTCTTTTTCCCTATTAGTCCCTCTTCTATTTTCAGGTCACACATGATTTTTTGGTTTCTACATAGGAGAGAAAGCATTCAGTACATGTCTTTCTGTGACTTATTTTGCTTAACAGAATGATGTTCGGTTTCCTCCATATTTTGTAAATTACATGGTTTCATTTATCTTCATTTGTGAATAATACTCCTTGTGTATATGTGCTATATTTTAATCCACTGCAAATTTTTTTTAAATTAATTTTTTTTAAAATTTTTTTTAAATTTAAATTTTTTTAAAATTTTTTATAAATTAATCCACTGCTGAATTTTTTGAAAACAAATTTTTGTTGTGTGCTGGGTGGGGGTAAACTGTGACATTTACAAATGTTTTAACAATATATCCAATATATTGCACTTGAATTTATTTGCTTCACCACTCTCCTTTATCCCTTCCTCCATCCATTCCTGGAAGAGTTTCAACAGGTATTTTTTTTCAATTTACATGCATATATGTGCAGTATTTGCACAATATTTATGCTCCCACACTTCTCTTCCCACCTCTCCTCTACCACCCACTGTTACCAACCCCTCCCCCAGACACTTCTGTTCTGCAACTTTGTAAAAAAAAAAAAAACTGATGCTTTTGTTTGTTGACATTTTGATAGCTACACAGGGAGTTTCCTTGTAACATTTCCATGTATACATGTATTATAACCTGAGCTGGTTCAAATCCTTTATTTTTCTTCTTTCTACTTTAATCCCCTTCTTACTGTAGATGTAAAAGTTTTAAGAATTCTATATTCATTCTTGTATACAGAGTACATCAACCATTTTCACCTCCCTAACTTCCTTTACCCCTCCCCCCATATATGATTTTCCCTTGGCATGACCTGTTTTTCAGAATATTGCTATATTTGCATTAGGTCTATATTCCACATATGAAAGAAAACATGAAGCATTTGGCCTTCTGAACTTGGCTAACTTCACTTAAGATGTTCTCCAGTTCCATCCATTTATCGGTGAATGACAAAATTTCATTCTTTGTGGCTGAATAAAATTCCATAGTGTACATAGATACCACATTTTTCTTAATTCATTTATCAGTACTGGGGCATCTTGTCTGTTTCCATAGCTTAGCTAATGTGAATAATGCTACAAAAAACAATAAACATGGGTGTGCAGGTGCTTTTTTTTTTTTTAACCTGACTTACATTCTTTCAGGTTTATCCCTAGGAGTGGAATTTCTGGATTACATGGTAATTCTAATTTTAGATCTTTGAAGAGCCTCCATAGTGTTTTCCATAGTGATTATCTTAATTTACATTTTTACCAGTGGTGTATGAGGGTTCTTTTCCCCCACATCAACAACAAAATTTGTTGTTTGTGTTTTGATGGTAGCTGTCCTAACAGGAGTTAAGTGGAATCTTAATGTGGATTAATTTGCATTTCCTTTATGACTAGGGATGTAGAACATTTCTTGATTTGGTTTTTAGCCATTTGGACTTCTTCCTTTGAAAAAACTCTTGTTCAGTTCATTTGCTCATTTCTTCATAGGATCATTGATTTTGGTTGGGGGTGTTAGTTTTTTGAGCTCCCTGTATATTCTGATTATTAATCCCTGGTCAGATGTATAACTGGTAAAGACTTTCTCTCACAATGTGGGCTGCCTTTTTCATCAGGTGACCATTTCTTTTGTTGTGCAGAAGCTTTTTAATTTCATATAGTCTTGCTTGTCAATCCTTTGTACTAATTGCTGAGCCATTTGAGTTCAGTTTGGAAGTCATTGCCTATTCCTTTGAATTCCAGTGTATTCCTTGCTCTTTCCTGAACTAGCTTCAATGTTTCAGGTCTTATATTAAGGTCTAAATCCAGTCTGAATTGATACTTGTACAGGGTGAAAGACATGCATTTAGTTTCAGTTTTCTGCAAGCAGATACCTAGTTTTCCTAGCAACATTTGTTAAAGAGACTTGTCTTTTCTCCATTGTATGTTTTCAGGGCCCTTGTCCAAAATCAGGTGGGTAGAGCTATGTGGATTCATATCTGGGTCTTTTCTTCTGTTACACTGGTCTTCATGTCTGTTTTTGTGTGAATACCATGCTGTTTTTATTGGTATGGCTCTGTTGTATAGTTTGGAATAGGGATTGTGATACCTCCAGCATTGCTCTTTTTATCCAGTATTGCCTTGGCTATTTGTGATCTTTTGTGTTTCCACATGAACTTTAGTGTTGTTTTTTTCAATCTCTTTGATGAATGTCATTGGATTTTTGATGTGAGTTAAATTAAACATGAAGATTGCGTTTTTACTTTCAGTGATAAAGTAATTCATTTTTAGAAATCTGAAGTATTGATTTTTGATACATGCATTGCATATACTTTCTGGTATTTGTTTTCACTTCTTTTTATTATATATTTGATTATTGCATTCATAATAATTTCTTATCTGATGTGGTGGTGGTTTAATACTTATGTTATTTCTATTTTAGGACTCTCACTTAAGGTGGTTGATCTCATTGTATATTTTGACATTATGGATAGCATTATCTTCAATCCTTACTTTTGAAATAGGGTATTGTGTCATCTGTGAGGAGGGTCTTTCCTTCCACATTAATTATGCATTTGCCTTTCCAAAATATCCCAATGTTTTAAATAACCTGAATCTGATATTTGTATTAATTTGATTGCCTGTACATTCCCATACCATGTAGTATAGAAAATTTTAAGACCTGTGGTCAGAAATGTAGCTCCAAATTTCAGTCCAATGTAAACCATCCTTCTTGTCATTCCATTTCATTAGGGCAGATTTTTTGTTCAGCCTTTTTCTTTTGTTTCATTTTGTTTTTTTATTATTATTTTATTATTCATATGTGCATACAAGGTTTGGGTCATTTCTCCCCCCTGCCAGCACCCCCTCCCTTACCACCCACTCTGTCCTCTCAATCTCCTCCTTACCCCCTCAATACCCAGCAGAAACTATTTTGCCCTTATCTCTAATTTTGTTGAAGAGAGAGTATAAGCAATAATAGGAAGGAACAAGGGTTTTTGCTGGCTGAGATAAGGATAGCTATACAGGGAGTTGACACACATTAATTTCCTGTGTGTGTGTGTTACCTTCTAGGTTACTTCTTTTTGATCTAACCTTTTCTCTAGTACCTGTTCCCCTTTTCCTATTGGCCTCAGTTGCTTTTAAGGTATCTGCTTTAGATTCTCTGCGTTAAGGGCATCAAATGCTAGCTAATTTTTTAGGTGTCTTACCTATCCTCACCCCTTCCTTGTGTGCTCTCGCTTTTATCATGTGCTCATAGTCCAATCCCCTTGTTGTGTTTGCCCTTGATCTAATGTCCACATATGAGGGAGAACATACGATTTTTGGTTTTTTGAGCCAGGCTAACCTCACTCAGAATGATGTTCTCCAATTCCATCCATTTACCAGTGGGGCATCTTGGCTGTTTCCATAACTTGGCTACTGTGAATAGTGCCACAATAAACATGGGTGTGCAGGTGCCTCTGGAGTAACCTGTGTCACGTCTTTTGGGTATATCCCCAAGAATGGTATTGCTGGATCATATGGTAGATCAACGTTTAGCTTTTTAAGTTCCAAATTTTTTTCCAGAGTGGTTGTGCTAGTTTACATTCCCACCAACAGTGTAAGAGGGTTCCTTTTTCCCCGCATCCTCGCCAACACCTGTTGGTGGTGGTGTTGCTAATGATGGCTATTCTAACAGGGGTGAGGTGGAATCTTAGTGTGGTTTTAATTTGCATTTCCTTTATTGCTAGAGATGGTGAGCATTTTTTCATATGTTTTTTGGGCATTTGAATTTCTTCTTTTGAGAAAGTTCTGTTTAGTTCACTTGTCCATTTCTTTATTGGTCCATTAGTTTTGGGAGAATTTAGTTTTTTAAGTTCCCTATATATTCTGGTTATCAGTCCTTTGTCTGATGTGTAGCTGGCAAATATTTTCTCCCACTCTGTGGGTGTTCTCTTCAGTTTAGAGACCATTTCTTTTGATGAACAGAAGCTTTTTAGTTTTATGAGGTCCCATTTATCTATGCTATCTCTTTGTTGCTGTGCTGCTGGGGTTTTGTTGAGAAAGTTCTTACCTATACCTACTAACTCCAGAGTATCTCCTACTCTTTCCTGTATCAACTTTAGAGTTTGTGGTCTGATATCAAGATCCTTGATCCATTTTGAGTTAATATTGCTATAGGGTGATATATATAGATCTAGTTTCAGTTTTTTGCAGACTGCTAACCAGTTTTCCCAGCAGTTTTTGCTGAAGAAGCTGCTGTTTCTCCATTGTATATTTTTAGTGCCTTTGTCAAAGACAAGTTGGTTATAGTTGTGTGGCTTCATATCTGTTCTGGGTCCTCTATTCTGTTCCACTGGTCTTCATGTCTGTTTTTGTGCCAGTATCATGCTGTTTTTATTATTATTGCTTTGTAATATAGTTTAAAGTCAGGTATTGTGATACCTCCAGCATTGTTCTTTTGACTGAGTATTGCCTTGGCTATTCGTGGCCTCTTGTGTTTCCATATAAATTTCATGGTAGATTTTTCAATATCTTTAATGAATGTCATTGGAATTTTGATGGGAATTGCATTAAACATGTAGATTACTTTGGGGAGTATAGACATTTTTATTATGTTGATTCTACCAATCCATGAGCATGGGAGATCTCTCCACTTTCTATAGTGTTCCTCAATCTCTTTTTTCAGAAGTTTGTAGTTTTCCTTTTAGAGGTCATTCACATCTTTTATTAGGTTTACACCTAGGTATTTGATATTTTTTGAGGCTATTGTAAATGGAATTGTTTTCATACATTCTTTTTCAGTTTGCTCATTGTTAGTGTATAGAAATGCTAATGATTTTTCTATGTTGATTTTATATCCTGCTACCTTGCTATAGCTATTGACGATGTCTAGAAACTTCTGAGTAGAGTTTTTTGGTTCTTTAAGGTATAGGATCATGTCATCTGCAAATAGGGATATTTTGACAGTTTCTTTACCTATTTGTATTCCTTTTATTCCTTCTTCTTGCCTAATAGCTCTGGCTAGGAATTCCAGTACTATGTTGAATAGGAGTGGAGATAGTGGGCATTCTTGTCTGGTTCCTGATTTCAGAGGGAATGGTTTCAGTTTTTCTCCATTAAGAATAATGCTGGCTGTAGGTTTGTCATTTATAGCTTTTATAATGTTGAGGTACTTTCCTTCTATTCCTAGTTTTCTTAGAGCTTTTATCATGAAGTGGTGTTGGATCTTATCAAAGGCTTTTTCTGGATCTATTGAGATGATCAAGTGGTTTTGTCTTTGCTTCTGTTAATGTGGTTTATTACGTTTATTGATTTTCGTTTGTTGAACTGCCCCTGCATTCCTGCGATGAAGCCTACTTGGTCGTGGTGAATAATCTTTTTGATGTGTTGTTGAATTCAGTCCTGGGATGAAGCCTACTTGGTCGTGGTGAATAATCTTTTTGATGTGTTGTTGAATTCGGTTTGCCATTATTTTGTTGAGGATTTTTGCATCAATGTCCATTAAGGAGATTGGCCTATAGTTTTCTTTTTTGGAGGTGTCTTTGCCTAGTTTTGGGATAAGTATAATACTGACTTCATAAAATGTGTTTGACAGTTTTCCTTCCCTTTCTATTTCATGGACCAGTTTAAGGAGGGTTGGTATCAGTTCTTTAAAGGTCTGATAGAATTCAGCAGAGAATCCATCAGGTCCTGGACTTTTCTTTTGGGGGAGACTCTTGATTGCTGCTTCAATTTCATTTTGTGTTATAGCTCTATTCAGGTGATTAATTTCCTCTTGGTTCAGTTTTGGATGATCATATGTATCTAGAAATCTGTCCATTTCTTTTAGATTTTCAAATTTATTTAAATATAGGTTCTGGAAGTAGTCTCTGATGATTTCCTGGATTTCCATGGTGTTTTTTGTTATCTCCCCTTTTGCATTCCTGATTCTACTAATTTGGGTTTTTTCTCTCCTCATTTTAGTCAGGCTTGCCAGGGGTCTATCGATCTTGTTTATTTTTTCAAAGAACCAACTTTTTGTTTCATTAATTCTTTGTATGGTGTTTTTGGTTTCTATTTCATTGATTTCAGCTCTTATTTTTATTATTTCTCTCCTTCTATTTGTTTTGGGATTTGCTTGTTCTTGTTTTTCTAGGAGTTTGAGGTGTATCATTAGGTCATTGATTTGGGATCTTTCAGTCTTTTTAATATATGCACTCATGGCTATAAACTTTCCTCTCAGGACTGCCTTTGCTGTGTCCCATAGGTTCCGGCAAGTTCTGTTTTCATTTTCATTGACTTCCAGGAACTTTTTAATTTCCTCTTTTATTTCATCAATGATCCATTGTTCATTAAGTAATGAGTTATTTAGTTTCCAGCTGTTTGCATGTTTTTTGTCTTTACTTTTGTTGTTGAGTTCTACTTTTACTGCGTTGTGATCAGATAGTATGCACGGTATAATTTCTATTTTCTTATATTTGCTGAGACTTGCTTTGTGCCCTAGGATATGATCTATTTTGGAGAAGGTTCCATGGGCTGCTGAGAAGAATGTATATTGTGTAGAAGTTGGATGAAATGTTCTGTAGACATCAACTACGTCCAATTGATCTATTGCATATTTTAGATCTTGGATTTCTTTATTGATTTTTTGTTTGGATGGCCTATCTATTGATGATAATGGGGTGTTAAGGTCTCCCACAACCACTGTGTTGGCGTTAATATATGCTTTTAGGTCTTTCAGGGTATGTTTGATGAAATTGGGTGTGTTGACATTGGGTGCATACAGGTTGATGATTATTACTTCCTTTTGGTCTATTTCCCCTTTTATTAGTATGGAATGTCCTTCTTTATCCGTTTGATCAATGAAGGTTTGAAGTCTACTTTGTCAGAGACAAGTATTGCTACTCCTGCCTGTTTTCAGGGGCCATTGGCTTGGTAAATATTCCAGCCTTTCATCCTAAGCCTATGCTTATTTCTGTTGGTGAGATGGGTCTCCCGTAAGCAACAAATTGTGGGATCTTCCCTTTTAATCCATTTCATCAAGCGGTGCCTTTTGATGGGTGACTAAGTCTGTTAACATTAAGCGTTATTACTGATAGGTATGTGGTGATTCCTTTTATTTAGTTGTCTTAGATGTTTGAAGGTTTGATTGTGTGTACCTAAGTTGAGGTTACTCTCTAATGTCTTGCTTTTTCTTTTCCTGTGGTTTGGTGTTGCCTGTCTTTTCATGGTTATGTTGGGTTTCACTTTCTGTGTGCGGAATCCCTTGAGGAATCTTCTGTAGTGCTGGCTTTGTGGTCACATATTGTTTTAGTTTCTGCTTATCATGGAAGACTTTTATTGCTCCATCTATTTTGAATGATAGCTTTGCTGGGTAGAGTATCCTGGGGCTGAAGTTATTTTCATTCAGTGCCTGGAAGATCTCACCCCACGCTCTTCTTGCTTTTAATGTTTCTGTTGAGAAGTCTGCTGTGATTTTGATGGGTTTACCTTTGTATGTTACTTGTTTTTTCTCTCTTACAGCCTTCAATATTCTTTCCTTAGTTTCTGAACTTGTTGATTTAATTATGGTATGTCGTTGGGTAGTTCTATTTTGATCTGGTCTGTTTGGTGTCCTGGAGGCCTCTTGCATCTGTATAGGAATATTTTTCTCTAGATTTGGGAAATTTTCCATTATTATTTTGTTGAATATATTACGCATTCTCTTTGCTTGCACCTCTTCTCCTTCTATGCCCATGATTCTCAAGTTTGGTCTTTTGATGGAGTCGGTGAGTTCTTGCATTTTCTTTTCACAGGTCTTGAGTTGTTTAATTAATCGTTTTTGGTTTTTCCTTTAATTACCATTTCATCTTCAAGTTCTGAGATTCTGTCTTCTGTTTGTTCTATTCTGCTGAATTGGCCTTCCATTTTGTTTTGCAGTTCTGTTTCATTCTTTTTTCTGAGGTTTTCCATGTCCTGGGTGGTTTCCTCTTTAATGTTGTGTATTTTTGTCCTGAGTTCATTTATCTGTTTATTCATCGTGTTCTCTCTTTCACTTTGGTGTTTATACAGTGCTTCTATGGTTTCCTTTATTTCTTCTTTTGCTTTTTCAAATTCTCTATTTTTGTTGTCTTGGAATTTCTTGAGTGTCTCTTGTACATTTTGGTTGACCCTATGCAGTATCATCTCTATAAAATTCTCATTGAGTACCTGTAGTATTTCTTCTTTTAAATTATTCTTGTGGGATTTATTGGGTTCTTTGGCATAGTTTATCTTCATTTTGTTGGAGTCTAGATCTGAGTATCTGTTTTCTTTATTCCTCTCTGGTTCCTGTACTAATTTTTTGCTGTGGGGAAACTGGTTTCCCTGTTTTTTCTGTCTTCCTGTCATTGTGTTTGGTGTTGTTACTGTCCCTGTACTGTGTGCAATTAAGTATTTTCTAGCTTGTAATAATTACAGTGGTAGTATTTAGAATGGAAAGGTGAGCGGAGATGGAAAGCAAGAAGTTAAAGAAAAGGGAAAAACGAATAAATAGACAAGAAGGACAAAACAGAACAAGGAATCACACAAGAAAGTTTCTAAGGTATAAAGAGGGAGCGTTAGTGTACTAATTGACAGTTAGCTTGTCCGCGTCTTCCCAAGCCATCTGGGTGCGGGCGACTGGTGCCCCGGGGGCCCTCATTGTTTCTCTGTTTAACGTGAAGTGGAGATTCTCTGCGGCGCTGGAGGTGTGGAGGGATCAAAGTTTTGCCTCTTCTCGGTGATTTTGCCTGCCAAGTGTGTCTCCAGCATCTCTCAAGATTTTACTATAGGAGGCTCGCTTTCTGCTTCCACCCTCTAGCCGCCATCTTGGAATCCCTTTTTTGTTTCATTTTGTTGAGGCAGGGTCTCAAACTCACTCTGTAAGTCAGATTAGCCAGGTACTCACGATCCTCCTATTTCAGTTTCCCTAGTGTTGCAACTACAGGCTTGTCCCACCTTACACCCAGATTTTAAACAATCTTCCATTATATATTCACTCTTTCAAAGACCCTAATTTATGTGTGAATCTTAGTTCTAATTCCTTTTCTTAACTTGTCCTATGAATTGATGTTATGTCCACATCTTGGCATTTAAACATAAACTGTTGAGATACTTGGTTTAGTAATACACAAACACATTTGTTACCACCTTCTAGGGAAAGTTATTCTGTGGACATGACAATAATTTTTGAAAGTGGGAACTGTAGACAGTAATCATCCTAAAACTTGTGACATAGAATGACACAATAATGAATTATCCTGGCTTAAATGCCAATAGTACCTGTTTGGGAAATTGATTAAAGCCTCTTGAAATAATCACTTTGAGTATGCTCATGTATGTAACACCTTCATTTTTAGTCTGCATTCACTTCAAGTTTTGATATGTCATATAATACTTAGTATTATACAATTTGAGTTTTCCCCTTCTCTCCCACTGTGGGAAGGACTTCCTGCTTCCTAGGAAAGAACTCTACCACCTGAGCAATACACCTAGTTCTTTGTTTTTTCACTTTAGTTATTTTTTTCAGATAGCACCTCACTTTTTGCCTGGTACCTCTCTCAGACTGTATTCTTCTTACTCCACCTTCTGTGTAACTAGAATTAAAGGCATGGGCCACTATGCCTGGCATGTTTTGAGAGGTCTTGCTAACTTTGTTTCCTGTGCTGACTTTGACCCATCTTCTCTCATCTCTACTTTCTGCATAACTGGAATTAAATACAGAGACCACCACAATGACCCTAAAAATTAAATAGTTAAAGCTTGCCTAATTTGCTGTATATTAACAAAATCAGATTTCTATCAGACAGATGTATGTTTGTGTGTGTGTACGTGCATATATGTGTATATTTCACATATGTATATATGGATGAATGAGTACACACATCTGAATACACAAATTATGCATCCACACATTATTATTTATATATGTATATATACAATGTGTAGCATACTACAAAAAAACAATATTTAAACATATGCTAACCTTGTACTAATAATGATTTTCTATGGATTGAAGTTGTGATTTCTTAAAGAATATTACCAAAACATACAATGGAGAAAAGACAGATTGTTCAACAAATATTACTGGGAAAAGTGGTTATCTGCCTACAGAAAACTGAAAATAGATCCCTATCACCCTGTACTAGTATCAACCCAACATGGATTAAGGACCTTAATGTCAGACCCAAAACCTTGCAGTTAGCACAGGAAAGAGCAGGGAATACTCTGGAAGCAATAGGTATATGCAAGGACTTCCTTAGTAGAACTCCAGCAGCCCAGCAACTAAGAGAAAGGATGGACAAATGGGATTACAGGTGATTAGAAAGCTTCTGCACAACAAAAGAAATAGGCTTAAATTGAAATTTCTCCCACAGAGTGGGAGAAAATATTTTCTAACTGTACATCAGACAAAGGACTGATAACCAGAGTATACATGGAGCTAAAAACTAAACTCCCCCAAATCAATAAACCAATAAAAAAGTGGGCAAATGAACTAAATGAAACTTTTTCAAAGGAGGAATTTCAAATGGCCAAAATGCACATGAAAAATGGCTCTCCATCCCTAGCCATAAAAGACATGCAAATCAAAACCACACTGCAGAGGCACCTGCACACCCGTGTTTATTGCAGCACTATTCACAATAGCCAAGATGACCCACTACTGATGAATGGATCAAGAAAATGTGGTATCTATACACAATGGAATTTTATGCAGCCATGAAGAAAATGAAATGTTATCATTCGCTGGTAAATGGATGAAATTAGAGAGCATCATTCTGAGTGAGGTTAATTTGGCCCAAAAGACCAAAAATCATATGCTCTCCCTCATATGCAGACATTAGACCAAGGGCAAACACAACAAGAGGATTGAACTTTGATCACAAGATAAAAGCAAGCGCACACAAGGGAGATATAAGGATAGGTAAGACACCTAAAAAATTAGCTACCATTTGTTGCCCTCAATGCAGAGAAACTAAAGCAGATACCTTAAAAGCAACTGAGGCCAATAGGAGAAGGGGACCAGGAACTAGAGAGAAGGTTAGATCAAAAAGAATTAACCTAGAAGGTAACACACATGCACAGGAAATTAATGTGAGTCAACTTCCTTTGTAGCTATCCTTACCTCAACTAGCAAAAACCCTTGTTCCTTCCTATTATTGCTTATACTCTCTGTTCAAAAAAATTACAGATAAGGGCAAAATAGTTTCTGGTGGGTATTGAGGGGGTGGGGGAGAGGGAGGGGGCAGAGTGGGTGGTAAGGGAGGGGGTGGGGGCAGGGGGGAGAAATGACTCAAGCATTGTATGCACATATTAATAATAAAAAAATTAAAATTAAAACAACAACAACAACAAAAAAAACACACTAAGATTTCACCTCACCCTGTTAGAATGACTACCATCAGAACACCACCACCACCAAATATTGGTAAGGATGCTGGGAAAAGGAACCCTCATACACTGTTGGTAGGAATGTAAGATAGTACAACCACTTTGGAAAATAATATGAAGGTTTCTTAAAAAACTAAACATAGATTTGCCATATGATCCAGCAATACCATGTCAATTTCTCATATGATTCTAGGAATATAGCTGAAGGAATTTGACTCCAGATATTACATAGGCACCTGCATACCCATGTTTATTGTAGCACTATTCACAATAGCCAAGCTATGGAAAGAGCCAAGATGCCCAACTACAGAATTAAGAAAATGTGGTATTGATACACAATGGAATTCTATACAGCCACAAAGAAGAATGAAGTTTTGTCATTTGCAAGTAAATGGATGGAACTGGAGAACATCCTCTAAAGCAAAGTTAGCCAGACTCAGAAGACTAAAAATCACATATTCTTCCTCATATGTGGATTATAGACCGGAAACAAATGCGGTATCATTTTTGGACATGGGTCACACAATAAGAGGAGAACATGCATGAAATAGGGAAAGGGAAGGAAACATAAAACCTGAATGTGGTTGAAGTGCTCACTGTAGAGGAGCGAATAATCTTAAACTGCTAGAGGCCACTATATGAAAGGGACTAGGAAGTAGTGAAGAGGTTTGGTAGAGATGAGCCAATGTGGGTTGCAATACACATGTGCATGGAAGCAATGCTAGGAATCTCTCTGTATAGCTATCCTTATCTCAAACTAGTAAAAGCACTATATCTTTCTTGTAATCTCTTCAACAAAATTGGAGAACAAGAGAGCAGAATGGGTGTAGGGAGAATGTGTGCCAAAAAATGTATACACATGTGAGTAAATGTAAAAATGATAAAATTTTTTAAAAAGGAGAAAAAATGAATTTTATACTCTCTTCCATTGCTTAATGTATATTTACTTATAAATTCTTTCTGAAAATTCTTGAGTAAATTATTTATACCAGAAAAAAATTATTGGTGTAACTGAAGAGAATACAGATATCTGCCCAAAAAGGTGAAAAAAAAAAGAGACAGATTTAAAGTTTGCCTTAATGTTCAGTTTGACTAGGTTTACATGTAAAATGTGTTGACTAAAAGAAAATGGAATGCAAATTGGTTCTATATTTTTATATCCAAATGGTCAAAGAAACACCAGACTTGTATAGCTATGTACCCAGATTGTTTAATCCTTAATAAAAGTGCTGTATCTCTTAAATAGCACATACAGAAAGAGCTGCTATAGCAACGCAGGACACAGGAAGGACATTTCTTCCCCTTTGCTCACCCAAGTGTCAAAAAAAATTTCCCACTGGAAGGTGTGAGAGATTTCAGTATGTCTGATTAGAAAAGTTATTCCACTGTAGAGGAGGGAATCTCACTGACTCATCAGCAAGTTTTGCTATATGCTGATTTAATATGACATTGGTTGAACACTGTTGTATAATTTCATTCTTCTTGTTCCAAGGGAGAATTTTATTCTACTTATGTATTGTGGATGATGAGGGCAGAAAAGTTATCTTTTCATCACACAGCCTGGAATCACTAACTGGATAAGTTTTGAGAATACCTCTGTGAACGAGTGACTTTGTTGTGAGTAATGGGGAAAAGTACACACACACACACACACACACACACACACAAAGTTGATATGGATGTAGATTTTATAAAGTTGTGTCAGTTAACATTCATTTAATAATCTCTCTCTAGTGCTTTCCACAATAATAAAAGAAAGGGAAACCATTTTCTCAATTCATCAACCTCCTTTGAACTCTTGATTCAGTGGACACTTCATCCAAATTTTAGTGAAGTAAAAATATGCAGGGTATAGCTCTTTGAAAATCTTTTGATGTAAACTTTTTTGATATAAAAGAATGAACTCAATTTGTAGAGCCCTATTTACCCATCATCTCTTCCTCCTTGCATTTAAGATAGAGTGCCAGAATATATACATAGACTTTCTGTTAGTAAGCCTAAGGAAAACCTCATATAGTCTCATGATGTCATGTGTGAGTAGTTGACAAATAGTCAACACTTATCTATTTTGAACTGTTGGTCAGTATTGTATTATATAAAAATAATAATGAAGGCTGACAGAGTATCTGAAGTGGTAGTATGCCTGCCTAGGAAGAGCAATGTCCTGTAAAAAAAGTAAATAAAAAGTAAAATAATGCTCATGAATGCAACCCAAATGGAAAATGTATTATCTTAATTACATGAATTCAAAACATGAAAGTGAAGGGTATTCTTGGATTTCCAATACTTATGTTTAATATCCTTTGAACATTTCACCAGGCTAAATACTAAATAGTGTTTAAGACCAGATTTTTCTTTACCTTTCTTTCTATTTTTTCCTTCTTTGTGAATTTAGGCTTTAGTCAACTGAAATATTTATTCATTTGACAAGAAGTTATCATCATGCATTATATTATAATGCATTTGATAAAAGCAATAAAAAGGGGGACATCAAATTTATCCAACCAAATTGAAATTTGTTGTGAGGATAAAAACTGTCTACCAACTTTGTAGATGAATGATTCTTTGAAATATCACATATAACCAACATCAAATGTTACTTATTGCGCGACATTTTTTGTTCTAAGCCCTATGGTAAGGGGTTTATGCACATAAGTTTCATTTAATAAATGTAATCTGGAGACTTGAATATATTAAGAAAATAAAACTTATAAAATTTTGTTTTAGTTAAGAGTCTCTTATGGTGTTATTGACAGCGTGCTAACCACTGTGGAGACAAAATAAGGTATGGTCTGCTCTCTATGACTTCACAGTTTCAAGAGGGAAATTATTAGGCAACATGAAAATGTCATGGAATCCCAAAAGTAGAGGAAGTGATTAGTATGTTTGGTGAAGAATTTTTAATGGAGGTCATGGTAGAGTTGGATCTTTAAGATTGTGTTAAGATTTAACAAGATAGCAGAAAGACAACTACTCTCTACAGAAGCTCACAGCATATTCTGGAATTGTTAGTGGTCGTATTTAATTGAAGCACTACCCCTAGGGAGGTAGAAAGGTAACAGAACTACAAAGTGAAATTATCTTTTAACTTCCATTCTAAAAGATTTGTATTTTGGGGGGCTGGCAGAGTGGCTCAAGTGGTAAGAGCACATGCCTAGCAAAAGATTCATATTTTGTTACACAAAAATTATGGAGCTGTTGAAGATTTTGAAAATAAGTGATAAAGAAGTATATGATAAAATTTTTATATTAGAAAGATCATACTGTTATAGTACAAAGTTGAATAGAATATGGAAATAATTTAAAATTTGAAAACAAGTTTAAAACCTATTGCATTAGTGCAGAGAGACATTTTCATAGGTAGGGTCAATATGAATTCTAATTCAACTATTTACAAAAATGCGGAATCTAACTTGCTATAAGAATTCAGATAGGAAAACATTTGGAGTGGGGTTGGCAGAAAATGGAATATCTGGATATCTGTCACACAGGTAGAAATAGATCCTTGAGTGTGTGCAGTTAATTCCTCCTTATATCTGACTTAAGTTACTTAAATTTCTTATTGACTGTTTCATGACTTTTATTAATTGATATAATAAAATATATATGCATATATCTCAATTCCACTGTAAATTACTAAAATAAAAAGAGCACTAGTAGGAATTTTTACTTACAAAATTATTAGGTATTCAGCTACTTTTCATACAATTTTGCTTTCTAATATTAATCATTTTTTATTGAATTTTAAGACACACTACCTATAGCACCCCTCTTTCTTATGTGAATTTTGACCCAATTGAAGAATAAGACACACATTTGAAAACAATAGAACTTCATTATGCATAACAGCAAGTTTGGGGATTGTTTTCTTCTTTTTCAAGTGCTTTGCTGTAAGTGTAAAGAAACATGACAGATTTTTGTTTCCTGATATCCATTTCCTAATCTTTACTGAAATTGTTGACTACTTCCAAAAATTTTGATGGCATCTTTAAGATTTCTACATGTAAGATTATTTCATCCACAAGTGGACCTATTTTCTTTTCATTTCAGATTTGGTGCCCTTTAATTTGTTTTCTTATCTAATTTTGCTGACTAGGATTCCAGTACATGTTAAACATAGAGAGGGTGGATACTCTTATCTTGTTACTGATGGTAAAAGAAAACCTTTCAACTTCTCATGGGTAGGTAAGTTGTTACCTGTCACCTTGTTATATATGGTCTTTATTATGCTGATGTATTCCTGTCATACCTAATTTTGAAGAGTTTTATCATGAAATTGTGTTGAATTTTCTTAAGTTCTTTTCCTGCATCTATTTAGATAATCGTGATTTTTACCTTCCTTCTGTAAAAGTGGTATGTTACATTTATGGATTACATATGTTGAGTCATTCTTGTATTCCAGAGGTAAATCTCAAAGTGGTGTATGGTTCTTTTTATGTTCTATTGAATTCAATTGGCTCATATGTTGTTGAGGATTTTTGCATCTTTGGTCATCAGGGATATAGGCCTATATTTTTTTCCGTGTAGTATCCTCGTATGTGTTTGATGTTTTGTTAATGATACCTCATAAAATGTATTTGGAAGTGTCCTCTGATCCTCAAGTTTTGGAAAAGTTTGAGAAAGACTGACATTAATTCCTTCAATGCCAGATAGAATTCTTTCTTGAAACTGTCCAGTCTTGAAGTTTTCTTTGTTAAGAATTTTGTTAATCACTTCTTTGATCTCCTTACTGTTGATCAGTCTGTTCAGATTTTCTCTTCATGATTCAGTCTTGGTAGGTCATATGTTTCTATGAATTTATTATTTTCTTATAGGCCACTTAGCTTATTAGTGTGTACTTGTTCATGGTAAACTCTTATGATCCTTTGTACTTCTCTGTATCTCACTTACAACAGCATCATAAAGAATAAAATACTTAGTAATATGTTTAACTAGGGAAGTGAATGACCTGCACATTGAAAACAAGACACTGGTGAAAGAAATTGAAGAAGGCATGAATATATGGAAAGATATTCTGTGTGCATACTTTGGAAGAATTAATGCTGTTAGGATGTTCAATACTATCTAAAGTTATCTGCTGTCTCAGTATAATCCCTATCAAAATTCCAATGTCATTTTTCATACAAATAAAAAAATCCTAAAATTCACAAAAAGAGTCACAAAGGAATTTAAACAGTCACAATTATCTTGAGAAAATTCAGTGTTGATGTGGCTGTTCATAATTCACAGGAAAGAGGTAATAAGGTCAGAATATTGACTAGAGAACCCATGAAACAGAATATGGACAGTCACTCATATTTATTCACAATTTCAAGACTGAGCAAGAATTTCACAAAGAGGAGAAACATTTTCTATTTGTGATCATAGAGTCTGTGCCATAAAAGTTCTACGTAGACACTGATCCAGTAAATTCTCATAGCTCTGATTTGTTGTCATTGTGTTTCTCTAAGGTACAATTTCTAAAGGAAGAAGTTAAAACAGTTGCCCTGTGATTCATTTTTTCCCCCTATTGCTGGGGTCACAATTTTTGGTATAGGTGCTTCTCCAGGGAAAAAGGAAGAAAACAAGTGACCAGGCCATTTGCCTCATCAATATGCTAACGAGGCAGAAGAGCAAATAGAATAATACCAGTTAGAAGGAGAGAAGCACTTTAAGCAGAATGACCTTTTTTCATATTCAAATACAGTTTTTATTATTACCATATTATAATTGTACTGAGGTTACAGTGTGACATTTACTTAAGTGTTTACAATATATCTTAATTAGATTCACCCCCTCCATCTTTCTTGTTTATCTACCCTCTCCCCTTTTTAGAACAATTTCAACAGGTTTCATTGTTCAATTTTTTCATACATGAATATAAAATACATCTACCTTATTTACCTTCCAACACTCTCTGCAGCTGCCCTCCCCACTCCTACTGGTATAGCAGAATGTCTTAAGTTTAGGGTTGCATGTGATAAACCAGCAATCTCTTTGTGAGTCATGGCTCTCTGATAAATGAAATGGCTGTGTTCTATGAGTTACATGTTCTTTGTTGTTTGAGAGTACTCAGGTAACTTTCTTACAGAACTTGTATTTAGATACTCACATGAATGATGCTATAAGAATGGATGTGGATATTGCACAGTAAATTTCAGACCTCTCCTTGTTGCATTCAGGCCTCATAAATGTTGACATGTTTAAGTTATTAGTAAATCTCTTAACTGTTTCAATTAATGATATGATCTTTTGAATGAGCTCAACTTTCAAGCTTAGAATTCTTAAAAGCAATTTTTAAGGCACAATTTGTATTGATATGTTTATTGACGGAACACTAGTTCTATTAATAGCATGACTAATTTAAATTGGATCTCCAAAGAACGATTAGATTCATAACAATGATATAGCATAGCTTGATATTTCTAAATTCAGCCATAGAATATAGAAATAGCCTTGAAAAAAATTATGTCCCCTTGCTGGTTAAAATTTAGTGACACTTATGTTTGCAGGATATATGATCCTTTAAATGTAACATCTTTAATCCTTGAGATTTGGTACTGCAGTGCTCTCAAGAAGCAGGTAAAAGAGTCCAGAGTCTCTTATAATAGAGTAGACTGCTGTGCCTCCACTACTTAAAAATAATAAAAATCTCCAATCTTTCCTCCTCTTAAAAATATTTTCATGCTCTCAAATTCTACAGCTATCAAAAGAGTAATTCTTTGAGTCAAATATTCTGAAATCTGTACTCTGGCAGGGCAGGGTGAGATAGGTATAAATAGTGCAGGCTCTGTGCCCTAAGAAAGGCTTCATTTATAACTCTTCCCAATCCCTGATTTAAGCTTATCGACATACCACAAGGTCAGCTGAAATTAGATAAGACTAGTTCTTAAAAACGTGGTAACACCACCTTCAAGAA
Source organism: Castor canadensis (assembly GCF_047511655.1). Taxonomy (NCBI): domain Eukaryota; kingdom Metazoa; phylum Chordata; class Mammalia; order Rodentia; family Castoridae; genus Castor; species Castor canadensis. The sequence goes on from NC_133388.1 coordinate 76,520,680, forward strand.
TAATCTATATTTATGAAGAAATTCTTTTTCTGATTTTCACAGTGTAGACCTTTCAAAGAACTGCAGAAGAAGTAAAATGACTCTGACAGTAGAATTGTCAAAATTATGTAAACAAAATGTTTTGAATAATGTGTGTTTTAATTTCATTTAATTTTACTGTTTTATTATTTTGTTTTTATTTAACTACCCTCAAATACCAGAACTACATAGAGTAAACCAATAAAATATTTTTTTAAGCCCGAGACAGGATTAGTGCAAATTATTAAAAGGGGTTAAGAGTTGCTGAGATCAAACCTTCTAGACTCCTCTTAAGGGTACAGTCCTTTGGATGTTGTTCTCCTCTTCTCAATTCATTTACAGCAAGCACATTCTTAATTTGTGTGATAGAACCTGATAACTATAGCAAGTTACACAATGAGTCATTTCATGGAAACATCCTGAATTGTTTACACCTTGCTAAACATGCATGTTGTGTTTTCCTCAGAAATTTACTTCCTCAGAAAATAATGAGAAACCTCACTGGAGAGCTTCAAATTAATTTCTTCCATTTTGGAAGAGTAGAAAAAATGACACAACTCACAATGGAATATTCTATTATATAATTTTACTTCGATATTTTTCTAACTAATCATGAATAGGCATATTATAAGAATCAGACTGATATGGTTTGAATTCAAAATTGTCTGTGTGACTTGAAATATATCACTTAATCTTCCAGAGAATATTTTTTTGCTTCTTAAAATATAGGTTGAATACAGAATAGAGAATACTGGTTGTAATACTACCTGGTAAGTTTGTTTTGTGATCACATGAGGTAATTACAATAATGTGCCCATTATCTTAGCATAAAAAATAAAGACTTTTGGTGGAACTATCACCTCAAAAGTTTGTTTTGGAATGACATAAGATAATTAAAGTAACATATCAATTACTCTAGCACATAATACTCAATGAACATTGTTAATTGTTTTTATCATGAAAAATGAGCCTTGGTTACAATCAGTGAATTTAATACAGGGTAGAAACACTGCACTGACTCAGAGAGGAGATAGAGCATGTGCTAATCCCTTTGTTTCAAGAGACACATTTTAACAAAACAAAGGTATCATTTATTTTGCTTTCATTTTTGATAATGCCAATAATACATCATTTCTCCCCATTGTTTATACTACACAAAATGAGTTTACAAACACATAAAAATAAGTCTGGCTACAGTGTGACACACCTGTAATTCCAGCTACTCAGAAGGCAGATATTAGAAGGATTATGGTTTGAGTCCAGCCTGAGCAAAAAGTTAGTGAAACCCAATCATAATCAAAAAGTTGTGCATGGTAGTGCACATCTGTGATCCCAGCTGTGCAGGAGGTAGAGGGAGGAGGATCTCAATCTGAGCCTAGTCCATGGCAAAAGCTAGTCACTATCTGAAAAATTACAAAGGTAAAAAGAGCTGGGGGTAAGGCTCAAGTAGTAGAGTGCCTGTCTAGCAAGCACAGGGACCAGTACTGCTGATGATAATAATAGCAGTAATAATAATGTATCCTATATAGAGCAAAAATAGTCAGCATAAATAGAAACAGTTTTCCCCTATTCTGGGTAATGGATCACAACCTGATTAATGTACAAAACATACTGGAAGTGATTTGTTAAGAAGAGAAATCATTTCAGCAATTACATATTTCTTTATTCTAACAAATATATTTATCCTGAATTTATTATTAGTTAGATATCAGGTATATAATGATAACCAAAACATGGGAGCCATTTTTTGGTGATGAAACAAATATTAAAGTCATTTTATCACTTGCATATAGGAAGCATCTATAAATATGGAGGCCTCAGTCGTTATGCATCCTGATAAGGTGTCAGTAACCATCCTATACATTGTTACAGGTAATGATGTTACAAGTGTTTGATATGGATTCTCTTATGTCTCTCTTCTCTTTTATGGCTGTAAGTAGCCCAGCCTCAATTTGTATATCGCCTGTAGCATTAGGACCTTTATGTTCTGGACTCAGTCAGTTTTTGTTTGCCAACAAAAAAGGACTTCATAAAGTACTAACTCTGTGGTTCTGTCTGTGGCAGTTGTGATCTCTTAGTAGTGAAGATTTGGGATAAGAAAACTGCACTATTACAGTGGTCATTGGTTTTTTTAATTTCATTTTTGTTTTATGTTTGTTTGTTTTGAGACAGAATATTTCTATATAGTCCAGGTTGGTCTTGAGTTTGCTATCCTCTGGCCTCAGCCTCTGTAGTGCTAGGATTATAGGCAAGCAATTGTATGCCACTTCTACCTGGCTTGATTATGATTTTAAAGAGCTGTGGAGGGGGTGAAACAAGTACAATATATTTGAAATATTGTAAATGCCACAATGTACCACCACCCAGCACAACATTAAAGGGAAAAAAACAAAGTCATGTTCATTGAGAAGGGATTACTTATTCTTAGAGTCTGAGATAGCTATAATTTCTTCTTTATGAAGTATTTAAGGTGAACACCAGTCCCGATTTGCAAAGCATTAAGAAATTCCTGTGATGCAAGGTTTTCACTGTAAACTAGGAAATTTGGGACAAAATGAGATGAATTTTTTACCCCTGGATGGCTGTGACACTTTTTGTGTAAATCATTAAACCTTTCCCTGAATATGATAGTATATATAAAAATGTATGCATAATGCATTATAAAGAATACTTTTCTGCTATTATAGCATGAAGTTTTTAAAGTGATCATTAACATCTTATTTCTGAAGTGAGAAAACCTTTTTCTTCTACAAAATCGGAAAGCAGAATGGGTTCTGCCTGGGGGCGGGGGAGGTTAGCACTGGTGTGTGGGGGGAGGTGGTAGGGGAAGGGGTAAGAGGACATTAACATACACATGCATGTAAATGCAAAAATGATACCTGTTGAAACAGTTCCAGGAATCAGGGGAGGGAGGATGAAAGAGAACAGTGGAGGGGGTGAAAAATAGTAAATAAATAAATAGGTGAAGTAGACAGGAGACGGTGGTTTATGCCTGCAATGCTAGCTGCTGAGAAGGCAGAGATCAGGAAGATCCTAGTTCAAAGCCAGCCTGGGAAAATAAGTTGCAAGACCCTATCTCAAAGAAACCCAACACAAAATAGGGTTGGCAGAGTGGCTTAAGTGGTAGAGCACCTACCTAACATTAATTGTGTTCAAATACCAGTACCACAAAATAAATAAATAAATAAAGAGGTGAAGTGACTATCTGGGATCCATCTGTTGTTTTATCTACCTACTTACTTATCTATTATCATGTATATACCATAGATATACATTTATGCATAATTGATCTATACAATTGCTTTTATTATAGTGTTAACACTTTCTGACATCATCAGAATTTTTTTAGATTGGGTGATTTTTTTGGAATGGGTGAACAAAACTTGAGACCGTCAGCTATAGTAGCCATCTCTATCACCTCATAAGGAGAGTTCATCTGCAAATTAGCACCCTAAGAGCCTTTACTTTTTCAAGGAAATAGCTGTCCTTGGAAAACCCTGTACTCCACCATTGCACAATATTTCCTCTTGCAAAATCATTCAGACTACTTGTTTCTCCAATTGTAACCAGAAACAGACCAATGAAGCTGAAGGGCCATTGAGACATCTTCCTCACATCTAAATGCTACACTCTAATGAATGTTTGACAGAGACCCAGTTTTTCTCTCTTAACTGTGTAAACCCTTTTCTCCTAACATTTTTTTCAGAGAAAAAAGACTTTATTTCTGACAATGACAGCCATAGAGAAGAATATCAATGTTGTTGGGAATAATTAAGCAATCCCAAGTTCCCAGAAGGAAACATGAAAGATCACAAGTGACACCTGTCTATGAAGTGAGTTCTACTGCATGGAACCTTAAACTCAGAGGAACCTAAATATTTGCTACAGAAGAGCATGAAATGCCTGCCTGCCCCTTTCTCTGCAGGGAGATACTATCTCTGTGCAAATAGCTATGCACTCTGCAACCATTCTTAAAAATACAGTTTGTAGATAGCAGTCAGTATCTCTTTTTAGAGGACATTCATAAACATGAGAGATTCACGAAGAATTGTCTTCAAACACTTTAAAACACTTTAAATTTAAGCAAGTCTTGTCCCAAATCATTTGAAAACAAATCATACAAGATGAAGAAAATATGAAATACAGAATATTCAAATGCTCATTGACTAAAGAAACCTTTTTCAATTTCTAACAAAGTTATTAAGACTTGTATTCCAATTGTTCTAAACCAAAAAGTATTTTTAAAAATAAAAAATAATTGGTATTTTGCCAGAATAGAAGTTAGCTAGACTAAATTTTTAATGATTTATTAAACAACGACAAATGAAGAAAATATTTCTGCACTAAAAAGAAAGAAAAACTCCGAGTGAGATATTTTCATGTTTCTTAAAATGCATGAAATTAATGACAAGGATTCATTTCCCTGAAACATTTTATTTTATTTTAATTCAACTATTAAAAATGTGGATCCTAAGCACAGCAAGAAAATTGCTTATATGATACCTAGTGGATATGACAAAAACAGTGTTTTAAAAACTCTTCATTTTTGGCTTGAAAAGCAAAGTTGTTGCTGTTCAAAAGCAGCATGAAAAAATATATGAATTGTATGTTCTATGCATTTCTCCTAACATTTTTAAACTGCTGCTAAAACACAAGTGAGGGAAAAACAGTTCCCTTGCCCCAGGATTATTCATAAACAGACTTTATTAACTTTGTTTCAATTAAAAAATGTACTTTGCACAACTTAGAGTGTTTGCACTTTTTTAGCACTGCTTGACTTTCTGAGATGGAATAAATGAGATACATGCATTTTTTGGTGGGACAGGGGTTTAAACATAGGGCTTCACTCTACCACTTGAGCCATATCTTTAGTCCATTTTGCTCTAGTTTATTTGGTGGTAGGATCTCACAAAAAATTCCCCCAGCTGGCCTTGAGCCACAGTCTTCCCAATCAGCCTCCTAAGTAGCTAAGATAATAGTGGTGAGCCATGTACAATCAGCTGAGATACATTTTTAAAAGTGACTCATACAGTTACTTTCTATTTGCTGTAAGAAGGTATCAAGGTCTTTAAGAAGCATCCATATTGTTTTCCACAGTAGTATTTCTAGCTTACATTACCACCAGCAGTGTATGAGGGTTACTTTTTCCCTGTATCCTCGCCAACATTTTCTGTTGGTGATGTTCTTGATGATAGCTATTCTAACAGAAGTGAGGTAGAATCTTAGTGTGGTTTTGATTTGCATTTTCTTTATGGCCAGGGATGTTGAGTCTTTTTTCATTTGTTTTTTGGCCATTTGGACTTCTTCCTTTGAAAAAGTTGTTTAGTTCAGTTGCCCACTTCTTTATTGATTCATTGATTTTGGAGGACTTTAGTTTTAAACAATATGGAGGCATCTTAAAAAACTGAACATAGATCTGTCATATGATCCAGCAATACTACTCCTAGGATATACCAAAAGGAATGCAACTCAGATTTTTCCAAAGGCACCTGCACACCCATGTTTTATTGAAGCACTATTCATAATAGCCAAGCCATGGAAACAGTCAAGATGCCCCACTACCAATAAATAGATTAAGAAAATGTGGTTTTTATACACAATGGAATTTTGTTCAGCCACAAAGAAGAATGAAATTTTGTCATTTGCAAGTAAATGGATGGAACTGGAGAATATCATCTTAAGCAAAGTTAGCTAGGCTCAGAAGGCCAAAAGTCATGTGTTCTCCATCATATGTGGATTATAGCCCTAAAACAAATGCAGTAATATTAGTGGACATAGATCACACACTAAGGAGAGAATGTGCACGGGAGGAATAGGGAAAGGAAAGGAAACTTAAAACCAGGATGTGGCTGATGTGCCCACTGTAGGCAAGCAAATATAGTAATATTAAACGGGCAGAGGCCACTATAAGAAAGGGGGCCAGGAAGTAGCAAAGAGGTCTGGTAGAGATGATTCAATGAGGGTTGTAATACACATGTGCATGGAAGCAACACTAGGAATCTCTCTGTATAGCTATCTTTATCTCAAACTAGCAAAACGCTATGTCTTCCTTATTGTTTCTTACGTTTTCTTTTCAACAAAATCAGAGAACAAGAGGGCAGAACAAGTTCTGCTTGGAAGCAAGGAGGGGTGAGGAGTGGGAAATGGGACGGAGGGGTGGTGGTCCATACAATGTATACACATATGAATAAACATAAAAACAATAAAAAAAGTGATCAAAGTCCTTTTTGTCTATTCTACTCTTGATACTCCAGAACCATGTTCTGTTGTTTTCAAAGCAACATATTAATGGTGTTGTAGAAGAAAGTCATAAAGCTTTAAAAAGTTATGAAAGTTATGAAAAGGCATTCTGGCTTTCTCAAAAGTTGTATCTACTCCATTGAACAAGGGCTGTGCAGGGGTTTTTTACTGTTATGGACTCTAAGGACAGATTGAATATCTTTCCAAGAAAGTTACAGATAATTTAACATAATCTGCATGCAGTTCTGAACAAACTATATTAGTGACTACCTTGGCTCTAACCTCCTCATTCAAGAGGTATATGAAATGGAACAAGCTAACACAAAATTTGCAAAATTTAATCAACAGGCAAAAGTGTGAAAACATGTTCTTCTTTTCCTAAAATCTGCTCATTCTCATTGAAATTATATATTCTACAATTTTGCTACCTTTTCATAAAGTCATACTTTTAGGCTTCAAAGCCTTTTTTATCCAAATGCCTTTGTTTATAGATTAAGAAATGGATATATAGAGATAGTAAGTTATTTATATGGGTTACAGAATTTATTAAATGGCATGCCTGGGAATCATATTATTTCGGTCTGATTTCTCTAAAAGACTGGCCAGAGAAAAATGCTGGTATAAGGGTAACTTATTTGCCATATGATCTCAGAGAGGAAGTGTGAGAGGTGGGATGCAAAAGGTTGAAGAGAAGAAATTCATACAACAGTAAATTTCTAGTTGGCTACTTCTAGAGATGACTGATTCTGGAGCTTAATGAACCTCTACCCACTGGGAAATGGTGTCAACATTTGTCCATTGGCATCAAAAGCTAGTTGTCAAATGTGTCCCCCGAACTCAACTTCCTCATATTTCTGTAATATGTTTACGAACACCAAATACTTCCCCTCTGATATCTTCTGCCACGATGTCAGAGAGATTCCAGAAGAGAACAGAAGAGTGGGAGGTTCAGATAGATGAGAATCATTCATGTAATTTACCTGTCAGAAGTAGTTAAAACATGTGCAAAATTAGTAGGAAGAGTTTGGAATATGAGTTATGGTCCTTTTCTTTTCTTGCCGTGGTGGGTACACAGATATTAAATGGTATATAAAAAGTATCTTATCATCATAATAGAAAATAAAACTCTTACAGTTTCTCATGTTGCATCACCAAGTGCCTCAGAACCATTTCCATTTTACTCACTGACAATTCAACTCATTTTCACTTCAGATTTTGTAGTATAAATTTATATGCATATATATATATATATATATATATATATTTGTTTGTTTTTGTGGTACAGGGCCTCTAAACTAGGGTCTTGGACTAGCTAGGCAAATGTTCTACCACTTGAGCCCTGCCCCTAGTCCCAAATTGTGATATCTTTGGAGGAAAATGTTAAAAGAATGTATGGACATTGTCATTATATATGCTTCCTATATTTCATAATTTGTACAAAACACTAAAATATGTACTGGAGTACTTTCTCATTGAGTATAACTTCTACATATTTATTTTGTCAGTTGTACCATACACTTCCATTTCTTTGCTTCTCACTGATTTCTGTATATGCTTTTACTTTTGTATAAGATATAAAATTCAAGAGTGGTAGAATCCTGAAAAATAACACAAATTGAACAACTTTATTTACCTATTTATTATCTGTCTAGAGGTTGAAATTATTCAAATCAGACAAAGAACATCCTCTGATCAAATTCTATATGCAAAACCTAACCAAAAGCATTATGTTCTATTAGAAATGCAGGTGTTTGACACTATTTAATGGAACACAGTGGTGTCCCACAATGTCTTTGACAACCTGAAGTGTGCCTCCTGAATAGACTTGTGAAAGTTTAATTGGATAGGAGACCACTCCATGAGGGACTACTAGCACTTTAATAGCTAGCTGCAAACCCCTAGTGAGGTTGAATAATTACAATCAAGGAGATGTAGCTGTTTCCATGACTGCACTTATACTTCTGCAGAAAGGACCATTTTCCCCCACATGACAGTCACTTTGTATTAATTATAGATTACATGCTTCAGTCCTCTATCATTATGCTAGCATATTCTCATAAAGGATGGCACATTAACCATAAAATACTGTGTTCATTGCATGTATGATTGTACAACTCCCTGGACTGGGTGTGTATATATGGAATAAAGAGAAAAGGAGGTCACTTCATAAATGTCAATAGCACCAGATGTGCAAATAACAAATGAAAGGCAGCAAAGGAGAGATGGCATACTCTGAACAGAAACAGGGTTGCATGTGTACTTTACTCTCTGTTTCTCTTCCAACACCTGAGAATACAGCATGATCGAAATATAATTTTAGATAATTATATTCTTACAATTTGAAGTTAAGCATCATCAGTAAGGCTGCTTTTGTCACACTTTAGACCTCAAATTCTGTGAACAATGACAATATACCTTCACCTTTTTACTATGAAAGATTTCAGAATCGATGAGAATATTATAATGTTGATATTTCTTATCTACCATTTTCCAGTTGTAAAATAGTAAGTTATTTCATTAATATTTTAAAATACAATTGTAAGGTCATAGATTCAATCATATTGATAGATTACAAGATACCACATTGCATCTTTTTTCAATGCCCAAACTGTTTTTTGTTTCCTCTAGTTTTATCAAGTGCTCCTCAATCATAAATACATTAGTCTTTGATAATTTTCTTGGCTTCTAATATAAACAGTCTACATTCATCTTTAGATTCCTGCCACAGACATGGGATCAATCATTTCCTCCAAGAAACTTGATTCTTCTGACTGGGGAATGATATTAGGAGACCACAAGGTAGACAAATAGATCTTTGCTAGTGAGTTGTCACTATTTCTTGACTTTCTCAGTGGACAGAAATAAGAAACCTGTATATTTTTTAAAGGGTGTTTCACAAGTTCCTACAGATATTTTCAGTTTAAGCTTACATGTTACAGTTTCTTTTCAAAAATCTGAATTTTTCAATTGTGTTTCTTTCCTCTTGTCTATCTTCATCCCAATGGCATTAACATAATTTATTATCAGAACACCATTTCAATATTAGTAATAAATATAATTGCTGGAAAATAAAAGAATTTTCAGATTTTATAATCTTTCAAAAATCTCACCATCTGGATGGAGGTGTGTGTACCTATAATTCCAGCTACTCAGATGGCAGAGACATGAGGATCACGAGTTTGCGACCAGCCTGGGCAAAGTTAACAAGACCCAATCTTAAAATCAAAGTACAAACAAAAGGGCTGGGGGCATAGCCCAAGTGGTAGAGTGCTTGCTTAGCAGGTATGAAACCCTGGGTTTGATCCAATAATGATAACAACAACAAAACCCTCACCATCTTATGTGTACTTTTGTGTGTGCCTTGGTTACCAACCCCATACAAAATTTCTCTCATTTTGCCCATGTTGTGTGTATGTGTACATGTATACATCTATTTGTATGTTTAACATATATGCAAATATTTTATAGATATATAAACATTTGTAGATTCCAAATTTAAATCTGGAATGTAAGTTAAAATTTAAAAGAAATTCCATTAAAAATAGAAAAAGCTGGGCATAGTGGTGTATGTCTATAATTCCAGCACTTGGGAAGCTGAAGCAGGAAGATTGGGAGCTCCAGGCCAGCCTGGACTCCATAGTAAGCCCCCGTCTCAAGATAGGAAGAAAGAAAAAAAATGAAATCTCACTTTTGTACCTGTCTTCCTACACTTATACCTATTTCTTATATCCATGGGGACCTCTTTCACTGTTTAATTTATTAACTCTACAATTTTTTTAGATGAATGTTAGCTTAAGCTAGCATACTACACAAATTTTCCTCTACTGTGATATTTTTCACTTTAATGTCCTGAGAGAATCTATATTCCAGTAACTAGAAATGTTCCTTATGCCTTTTTATAGCTGCAAAATACTTCAGTGGGTGTGTTTTCATAGTTTACTATATTACCATTTATTGATGAGCTTTGGGTTGCTCTTAGTCTTTTTATACAATGATTAATATTCTAACAATTTTAGTGATGATTTGACTCAAAATTTATTGGGTTTTTTTCAGGCAATGGTTGGATGAGGTTTTCTCTAGTGAGTAAGGGATGATTTATTTCACCATGCATAGATGATGGGTGAAGTTATTTCAGAGAGAATTTCCCTGTAATTCTTGCTTTATTTTTACACTTGAATATTTAATATATGTGGTAGGTGAGTAATATAGAAATTTAAAAGTTACAGAATTTGTTAGGGATCTTCTTCATCCTTATCAGACTTTCATAAACATTTGTTAATAGAATGTTTTCCCTATTTTACATTTTCTAAAGTAGAAGAATATGAATGTTGAGGAAAGAAACTACATTTTTCCTTAATGTCTATAAGGTTTCTATTGTCCAAAGCAAGAATAAAAGCATGTCACAATTAATGCAGTGTTCCTTTCTTGAGAAAAGTTTAGGTAAGATGCTTTCCACAACAATGAATAAATAAATACTGAAAAAAATCTCTTCTTGATATAAAGTTGTATACTAATGGGCCTGAAAACTGGTGATCTAATAGCCAAATCCATCCTACAAACACACTTTGCATCAACAAATCTCACTGTCCTTTGATAGAAACATGTTCTTCCCTTTGTTGCAGTCTCACCTTTCCTTATTGATTGCAGTTTTACATATTAATGTGTCTGGTATCCTTTGCATATTTCTTTACCTTGTGTGCAAAACCCCTAAGTTTTAGACTAATGCCTAAAATAATTAGGGCATTTGGTCAGAAAATGTGAAGTCGAGATATCATAAAGCTTAGATATTATTTTTTAAGAGACAATTCAATTTACTACATAGGTCTCAGTAGTGAAACATAAAGTATAGTTGGCATAGCACTGTCAAAGGAATCAGATGCTGAGAGTGATACATATAATGTCAATCCCTGATTATCAGCATAACTTCTGGGGATTTACTCATTAGATAAAGGTTAGCTGTGTTCTTGATTTTTTGTGATAATAACAACTGATAATTGCATAAAAATTACATTGCTTTAGCCTTTAAGAGCTTCACCTAAAATCTTCATTTAATTTTTCCCATATTGAGGTACTTTCATATTCCTTATTTTACCAATAAGTAGAACAATGTATAGAAAACTTAAATAGCTTTCAGTTGACATAGGTACTTATTAGGATTTGAATCCAGACTCCATGCTGTGCGAAAATCATTATGCTGTCTCATCATTTTATTTCATATTCTCAAGTTGGAGCAATTCTGTCGATTCCCCAAACATGCCAGGTTTCTCTTTTTATGTCTCTGCTTGTAAAAACATTGCTATAGCAACTGTGAGGTATTTGATAGGAGAAACCTCACAGATCTGACACTGTTAATTCCTTCCTTATGTTCACAGCATTAACATTTTAAAAATATTTCCATTTAGAAAACATAAGTGTTACCAGGATCAAAGAAAAATAATTAGGAGCTTCACTTATCAGGACTTTGTTCATTATGCAAAAGGTTCATAGAAGAAGCAAATTTTATGATGCTTCTCCTCTGAATGCTTTCAGTTTTTCTCATCCAGAGTACAACCCAGCAATTGCCAAGACTGCCCACCCATACAGGAAAGCCTGGCTCCAGAGACCCCCATGAACTCACCACCCTGTGATAGGGTTCCATGTACCCTATCACAAACACCACAAATCATCTCCAGTGAATGTATCCCTCCCATCATTTATTAGTCAGTATATACTTAAACCATGTTTTTGAAATTTAAAAAAAGTATAACCTCCACAGGTATAACTTATCATTTTCAACCTACATTAATTTTGTGCATCAAAATACTAAGATATGTAGTATTTTTATTCAGTTATGGTATCTTACCAATATGCTTCTTGTATCTTATTTAACTTCTCTTTACATGAATGTTTCATACTCCCAAAGAGATTGTAGGCATCTTCAGATGATATTAGACTATTGATATTCCCCTTATTCCATTACTGGTACATTGAGTATGAGATGCATTCACCAAAGCATAGTTGGAAGAAAGACAGCTTCTCAATGACTTGCATTCATCCCAATTCCATTTAATGCCATCTACATGTGGGACATATAGAAAGTCATTGTCACAAATACAGATTTGCTTTTCCAAGGGTATGTTTGTGTGTACATGTATGTTATATAAAAAAGATATTTCTCTCTCTCTCTCTCTCTCTCTCTCTCTCTCTCTTTTACTCTCTCTCTCTCTCTCTCTTTCTCTCTCTCGCTGAATAGTAAGGCATAATAGGAATTGAGCCAGAATAGTGCCCAGGACATTTTAAAAAGCCATTATAAATTCTTGTGTTGGCCAACTGAAAGTACACATCTCTTTTCACTCACAGCTGCATTGTTAATTAAATTGAATGGGATCAACTTTATCTGAACATTAATGGTATAATTGCATTGCTGTAAGTAATTAAAACCTTATCCTACTTATCCTGATAGATGGTTTGCTTGAACATTTCAACTGTAAAGGATGAAATTTATAAAAGTAGATTCTAGAGAATAGAATTATTTGCTCTTATTTTGATTACCTCAGAAATAATTCCATATACTTTTACCCCCACTGAACTTTGCTAACAGAGGTAGTTAGTAGATTTAAAATGCACCAGCCAGTAAAATGCTATGGATAATTATTTCTTTACATGAATTGACTTTACCTATTGTGAAGGCTTCACTTATTGTGATAGCTCAAGATTTAATTTGCCATAACAGTAAACTTGAATCTTAGAACTTGATCAAAGGGGAATGTTCTTATTTGAATAAAGAAACATTTCATTTCACATCACAAACACTCCATTGATTCACCTGACCTCTGAATCCTATTTGTTTTAAACACAAAAAATTGATTAAAGAACAATGAAGCCGTTACTATATTGATGAAATGTTCCAGTTCCTGTGGAATGTGTTCAATAAATTACATGGTAGCAACTTTAGTAGAACATATTATCAAATATGTTGCTCTACTTTATCATGCTATTGTTCAAAAATCCTAGGTTACTCCTGTACAAGAGACTTGGCTTCAAAGAGAACAATCTATTCATTGTATTGAGGTATACAAAACCTCAGAATGACGTTTTCCAGTATGCTGTAGAGTCTCTTATCATAAAACCAATAGCAGTTTCTCTTTACTCCCTCCCTCTCTCCTTCCTTCTTTCCTCCCTCTTTGTTTCCCTTTCTTCCTTCTTCTATTTTTCAAAAATTTTACTTTAATGTGCTCTACCAGCATAAATGCTGAAAAACAAATCGCATTTCCCCAGAGATTGCTAGAAGATCTGTCATAAAATTTGAAGTGTGTAGGAAAAGTTTTGAAAAACAAACAGGACAACAGCAGAAATATGGTTAAGTTAAGTAGAGTACAGAAGTCTCTTCCAGGCCTTTTCATGTTTTTTCTAGTAAAATATCGTCTAGCTCTGAATCCAGTTTTTTTTTAAAGAATAGATAAAATTTTCTTCTTGTTTATATTACTTTAAAGAATAACTACCAGGAACATTTTGAATGACCTTTCTGATTTTATTTGACATCAAGAATATTAAGGTCAAAGTGACCTGTCAAAAAGGGGGTGATTTTAGCCGGGCTCACACCTATAATCCTAGCTACATGAAAGATTGAAATTGGGAGGATTGAAGTTCTCAACTAGCCTGGGCAAAAGTTAGCAAGGCACTATATCAATGGAAAAAAGCTGGGTGTGGTAGTATGCACCTATCATCCCAGTGATGTTGGAAAGCAAAAAATAGGAGGATTATGGTCCCGGTCAGCCTGGGAAAAAATGAGATCTTCTTTTTTTGTTGCCTTCTAAACAATCAGAACAAAAATGACTGGAGATGTGGTTCAGGCAGTAGAGCACCTGCCTAGCAAGTGCAAAACCCTGAGTTCAAATGCCAGTCCCACGAAAATCAAAGTATGGAGTGATTTTGTAAAAAGGAAAAATGTAATATTCCTGTCTTAAAAATCCCCAATGCAAGGAAATCCTTTAAAATCATCTATCTCACAATTTCTTTATGTACAAGAAAAAGACAAAAAATACTCTATTTTTCTCTAATGATTGATACTGGTAAAATTCCTTGGGCATATTTTCATGTGATAGTCATCTAAAAGAATTTGAGAAAAGAAACAGACTAGTAGATGTCAACAAGAGCTTTGGAAGAACTGTTCAACTTCTTTTAAAGTATTTTTAAAATCAACTTTGGAATGTCTATTGTGTTGCTAAGAATGTTTAATTTAATCCACTTGGAATTTATTATAAAATAACTGCATATAAGTTTTAAGTTTTCTTTTTCTGTCAATTCCCAAGTAATCCCATGCAACCAGATGACAAGTCTTTGTGCAGTAGGGATTTTAGTAATGTGGAATCGGAACACTCCACATCTAATATGCTCTTCAAGGGGCATTGTATAAATTGTCACTGCTGTTGTAAATATCTCAATTAAGTTCAAGAACAGTAACTCAGTCATCCTTTCCTGGTGAAATTATACCAGCATCTGGGAAACCTCTAACCAGCTGCTGTTGTTGCAATTACACATGAATTGTAAAATAATCTTTCCAACAGGCACAAGTAATACAGATGCATAAGTTCTTTCTCAGAAATTACTAGTAGTCTTCCTTCCATGAACAGGTCACTTACTTCACTACTACACCCTCAAAAATTTTTACTTCCATACAAATGGGAAGGTTAAATTCACTTACATATTAGCATTTGTTCCTTGTTCCAAATTATTGTGGTTATTAATATTAATATTAATTCAGGAGAATAGAAAATTTCTTTTTTTTGTCTTTGAGGTTTAATCAATTTGTAACAGATAACTAAATATTCTTTTTTGATGTTTGTCATCTTTTTTCCCTTTATTGTGGTGATGGGTGGAGGTACATTGTGACATTTATGCAGGTTATTATAATGTATCAGATATGTCATATTTGAATCCATCTCTTCAACCATTCTCTTTCTTTCCCCTCTCTCCCAATTCCTGGAGTAGTTTTAACAGGTATCATTTTGCATTTACTTACATGTGTACACATTTTTATTATACCATATATTCTTTTGAGCATGATTTGTCACAAATATTTGAATCAGCTTAATGACATTTACGTTCTCAAACTTATTTATCACCTACAATGAAAATAAATATTTTTGTGCACCTACTATATGAAAGTATCAATATATTATTAACATAATGCCAAAGTCTAGAGTATTGCTTTTAGAAGTATCATATCCTTTATTAGAAACCACTTAATCAAAATTCTACTCACACATGAATTTCATATGTTCATGACTAATACTTTGTCATTTGGAAATTTTTTCTTGTGAAATCTATATTGGACTCACAAGTTATGATGACTTATAAGAGGCATAATATCCACTGATCAACTTGATGGATATGTACTAGACACCTACTAATACCAATAACTTAATGAAATGCAAAATAGAAACAAAACAAAGTCACTTGCCTGTATAAAACTTACCTTCTAGTGGGGAATAATTTAGAAAATAATGAGGTAAGACTTCTTTTAGATATTTGTAATGAGGTAGAAGTTTCTTTAAATATCTTGATAATCGCATGAGTTTGGTACAATGAGTCATATGTATAATGAGTATGTACCTGAACTAATGACATCTATGTGCAGTTACTTAAAGAAGTTTGAAATGTTACTTTGTCTGGGAAGGTGAAGCAATATGCCTGATGGAGGTGTTATATTTTGTCTCAAGTGCTAAAGATAATGATTTAGAAATAGGGTGACTATATAGGAAAGCAAATGTTTAGAGTAAGAAGAGACTGAATAAGGAGTTTGAAAATTGTTGGATAGAATACTTTTGTTTTGCAAAGACAAAGAACAATACAATCATGTTTGAGAGACAAACAAAACAAGGAAATATGGGAAATACATAGGCATAATTTTCAAAGGACAATTTCCCTTCAATGCTACAAAAACCTTATCTTTACATTTCTTTAGAAATAATTAGATGAATAATTCTACTTGTGATTCTCTTTCTCAAAGAGTACTCTTCCAACTTGCAGAAAGAAACAGCAAAATTCAAGGTCTTCAATACCTTATTCAAAAGTTTGGAAAACATTAACACTAAATAGATTACATGTAGCAAACCTATAGTAATACAGTATCTTTGAATATCTTGTCATGGCAAAATCTAGGTATGCAAGCCAATGAATTACTTGGAATGGTTTGTTTAAATGTGAACAATAATAACAAAAATTGAAAGTAAAAATATTATAAGTTTCTCAGGCAAACTAGAAGACATCTGCACATGAAAATCACCATATTAAGCAGATACAAAAAGGTTCTCTTTGACAGGCAGAATTTGTAATCCAGATTGAAATAGTCACAGTAGGATCAGTTTGGCATGTATTTAATATTACAAGTACTTAATAAGACAGTGGGAGATCCCCAGAAGAGAAGAAGAAAATTTTTATATGGGTCACCCAGATTAAAAATTAGGCTAAATCGGCACTCCATGAGATCTGGCTATAGGTAGTAGGGATGCAAATACCAAGTCTGGGTTTAGACATAAGTTTCCCATTCCTTAAGGAGAAACTGGGAAAATCTCAAGGCCTTGTTTCAACAGTTGACAATCAGTAATAGGAGTCCAGTTATAGAACTGAGACCATAAGTAGAACTAATTGAGTAAGTAGACCATATCTGCTGTGGTAGCTGCTGAAACTGGGAGTGGTCTTATTATTTATTTATTAGTATTATTAAATGCCTGATTTACTATTTAAAATAAATTTTATTGCATATATATGAGATTTATATAATTGTATTATGGGATACAAATAAGTAGTAAAATACTACAGTAAAGCATATCAATGTATCTACCATCTCACATAGTTACCTTTTTCTAAAACCAGAGCAGGGCAGTCAGAGAGCAAAGAAAGAGACTACAGAAAAATTCAAGTCAAGATAAAACCCCCAAGGAATATCTCCAGGGTCTTACTTCCTCCAACCAGGCAAAACACTCTGTCACCTCCCTATAATTTATTAAAATTTCAAATCCATCAAAGAATGAAATCATCCATCAGGTCAGAGCCCTCATGATCTTGTCTTCTCTGGGAAACCCCTAATAGATCTTTCCAGAGGTGTGCTTTACTAATTTGCTAGGTGTTTCTTAATCCATTGAAGGTGACAGCACACTACTCTTTTCAGATTAACAACCAATTTGTAATAAAACAAAGAGATCAAATAACATTTTGTGAAATAATCAGATTTGCTTGAGTGTCCTGGGTACTGCTCGAAACATGTGGTAGATGAAGAAGCCATTGTGTATCAAAATTATTATGAAAGATTCAACTTGAGGTATAGATTTTTAAAATGCTGTTTACTAATTCTCACTATAATGTGCTTAAAAAGCATAAGTTCCTCTGTTTTAATATGTCATGTCAGCTCTGCAATTGCATGGAGATATTTTCTGTCTCATACACCTTGGCACAGACCTAATTGGTTTTTTTGCTTTTTTTTTTTTGGAGCCATACTAATGTCTGAATTTAGGAACTTGCTCTTGCTAGGCAGGTCATTTGAGCCTTTTTTTTGCTTTAGATATTTTTCAGTTCAGTTCTCAAATTTTTTGCCCAGGACCAGCCTCAGATCCTGATCCTCCTGTCTATGGCCTTCTGTGTAGGTGGGACCATAGGCTCACACCACTTGCCTGGCTTATTGATTGACAAAATGGTTTTGATAGCTCTTGCCTGGGCTAGTCTTGAACTGTTATCCCCTCAATCTCCACCTCCTTGAGTAGTTGCAATTACAGGCATGAAGCACCACACCCAGCCCTAATATGTTGTTTTATATTCAAATTATATTCTATAAAGTATAGCTTTTTTATCTATTGATATTCTCATAAATATATACCTATGTGTATAATATTTCCTGGATAATTTCATATCATTTATATAGCTAAATTAGGAGGAAAATAAAAGAAAAACAGTTCTCTATGTAAGTTCATCAAAAGAAAATTATTTCCTCTCCTAGGAATAGAAACACATTAACTAGCTTACATAGGACTGCCTCATGACTCATTGGATTTGGTTCTTCCTATTTCACTTTGTATTGCAGACACCAGAGCAACATACATCTCTGTTCTTTTCATAGTGGAGGTCGAACTCTACCAAAAAGAAAAGCAAATCATGATCCATGATCCACTTTTCTTTCTTTCCTTCTTTCTTTCTTTTCTTTCTTTCTTTCTTTCTTTCTTTCTTTCTTTCTTTCTTTCTTTCTTTCTTTCTTTCTTTCTTTCTTTCTTTCTTTCTTTCTTTTCTTTCTTTCTTTCTTTCTCTCTCTCTTTCTCTCTCTCCCTCCCTCCCTCCTTCCTTCCTTCCTTCTTTCTTTCTTTCATTCATCTTTTTGCAGTGCCGGGAATTGAACTCAGGGCCTTGTGCATGCTTGGTAAATGCTATACTATTGAGTGCTACCACCAACCCCATCCAGTACTTTTTGTTTTGTTAGATAGGATCTCACTGTGTAGTGCAGGCTAACCTTGAACTTGAAATCCTCCTGCCTCCACTTACAAAGTGCTTGTATTGCAGGCAAACCCCAGCATGCACCAGTTCCTATGCTCTACTTCTTAGGAACTACATTTTATACTGGTACATGGTAACTTGCATGTACAATGTAAATGGAATGGAATTTTTTTGTGAAAATCTAACCTCAAATAAATGAGCATTTGATAGTTGCTAAACAAAATCTTATCTAAGATATTAGAAAAATTGACATTCTATTTAAAAAGAATTTACTTTTGGTAAATTAATATATCAGGAAATTATATATTTTTTTTACCTGTAGATTCATTTTTAATAGGTTTTCTACCCTTACATGTATGATTTCAAACTTACAATTGAGGTAGAATCTTAATGTGGTTTTAATTTGCATTTCCTTCATGGCCAGGGATGCAGAGATTTTCTTCATGTGTTTTTTTTAGCCATCTGGACTTTGTCCTTTGAGGAAAGCTCTGGTCAGTTCATTTGCCCATTTTTTCACTGGGTCATTGATTTTGGGGGAGTTTAGTTTTTTGATCTTCTTATATATTCTGGTTATTAATACCCTGTCAGATGTATAGGCAGAACAGATTTTTTTCCCATTCTTTGGGCTGCCTTTCCAATATGGTGGTCATTTTTATTGTTGTGTAGAAGCTTTTTAGTTTCATGTTGTCCAGTTTGTCATTCCTTTGTCTTAGTTGCTGCTCCATTGGAATTCTATTTGGGAGGTCACTGCTTATGTCTATAAGTTCCAGTGTGTTTCCTGCTCTTTCCTGTACTAGCTTCGAAGTTTTAGGTCTTATATTAGGGTCCTTCATTCATTCTGATTTGATATTTATAAGAGTGAGTGCCATGGATCACTCTGCATGCCTATATCCAGTCTTCCCAGCAAAATTTGTTGAATCCATCGTATGTTTTCGACACCTTTGTCAAAAATCAGGTGGGCGTAGGTACCTGGATTTGTATCTGTGTGTTCTATTCTGCTCCACTGATCTTCATAACTACTTTTATGCCACCACCATGCTGTTTTTTTGTTGTGGCTCTGTAGTGTAATTTGAAGTCAGGAATTGTCATACCTCTAGTGGTGTTCTTTTGCTCAGTATTGGCTTCCATGAAGGAAACTCAAAGTCTTTTGTGCTTCCATGTGAACTTTAGGGTTGATTTTTCAATCTCTATGATGAATGTCATAGAGAATGTCATTTCATTCTCTATGATGAATGTCATTAGAATTTTGATAAGGATTGCATTGACCATGTAGATTGCTTTTGGTAACATAGCCATTTTTACAGTATTGATTCTGCCAGTCTATGAGAATTGGAGATCTTTCCACCTTCTGTAGTCTTCTTTAATTTATTTCTTCAATGATTTATCATTTTCATGGTAAAGTCTTCAACTTCCTTTATTAACTTTATTCCCAGGTGTTTAATCTTTTGAGACTATTGCAAATGAAATTGTTTTCCTATATTGTTTCTCAATCTGTTCACTGTTGGTATATAGAATAGGAACTGATTTTTGTAAATTGAATTTGTGTCCTGCTACTTTGCTGCAGGTGTTCATGATGTCTAGGTGTTTTTTGGTGGGGTTTTCAGAGTTTTTTAGGTATAAGATCATGTCATCTGCTTATAAAGATAGTTTCACTTCTTCCTTTCCTATTTGAATTCCTTTTATTTCTTCTTCCTGTCTCATTGCTCTGGCTAGGATTTTCAGGACTATGTTCAATAATAGTAGAGAGAGTAGACACACTTGTCTCAGTCTTGACTTTAGAGAAAATTGTTTCAGTTTTTCTCTATTTGTTATGAAGTTGACTGTAGGCTTGTTGTATATAGTATTTATTATGTTGAGGTACATTCCTTTTATTCCTAGTTTCATCAGAGTTTTTATCATGAAAGGATATTGAATTTTGTCTAGATAAGAGCTTCATGATAACACTAGTTGTGATAAAGTCTTTGAAAGACTTAAACACAATACACTATTAGTGCACATAAGGAGGCACCTAACAAAACTGGCAGATTGGGGAATAGTTCTTTTGGTAAGAAGTTTAGAGCAAATTAAATATCAGTTATTTAAGGTTTATGGACTTCAAAAGCAATTCAACCATCCATGAAAATAAAAGAAAAATGTTGTTTCTGCTATAGAAAGAGCCTCTATATGTTTACATGGCAAGGATACTTGGTTACCTAATTGTTATGGAAAACACTACCTTCTAAAATTGCCAAAGTTTAAGTATTTGCTTGACTAAGTTCCAGAAAACTCAATTTTACTTCTGCTACTTCATTGTCATTGTCATCTTGTTTTTCTTTTTATTGCACTTTACTGCTGCTGCTATTGAAGTATAATATTTCTGGAGGCTAATATTTTTTAAATCACTTCCATAGACGTTATTTAATTTAACTGTTCAATGACTCCATGAAGAAGCAGAGGAGGAGATTATTATTATTGACATTTGTGCTGATGAATAAGAAGCCCAGAGAATCGAAAGGATGAACTTTTATTTATAAAAAAACAGTATGCCTTAAGGCCTTGATTTTAACTCAAACCCTCTGATACCATTGAATTTGTACTTTATGAAATATTGTAATATCTCAATTTCCCTTTATTATCTCATCTCAGTTTTCTTCCTGATATGAATCATCTTAATTTTGGGATATTAAGGAATATGGAGAATGGATCAATATTTCTTTTTTGAATTTGGTTCCAAATGCCAAACATAGTATGCAGCACTCATCAAAATAATTGGACTTTTATTATTTTCAGCTGTCAATCTCAAAGCAGCTCAGGTGGAACAATTTAAGAATGGAGGGAAAGGTATGTAATCTCACCAAATTTAATTCTTTACTGGGCCAAGATTATTGCATTTTACCATCTCCATTGCATTTTTATTTCCCTCCTGATTTTTTTCTAATGCATTTTATGACTTTACTGTAGAATTGAGATCTAAAGAAATTATCAGAATACCATCTTTAAAAAACAATTTTGAATAACTATTATTTTAAAACTTCAGTTTAATTGTAATATTCTTCTGAATGAAATTGAATTATCCAATTTACAGAGGTAAAATTTAGAAAATGTATCTAATGTTTACTATTTGCAATGTATAACCTGATTTAATCAGTTGTGAGTGCAAGATATTTAAATGAATGAATTGCACATACATAAGCAGCAGTATATTATTTCTAATTGAGTGAAATGCCAAAATAAGTTTAGTTTATAATGCAATATTGGAGATATTTGTAATTCAATTTGAAGTGAATTTGTAACTATGCACAGAGTTTGAGAAACTAGATTTTCATCAAAGATAAGGCAATTTTATTTTTAAAGAACTATGTAGTTTATTTATAAGAGCTTAAATTATATAGAAGACACTGTATAAATTAAATTACCTTACCAATTTTTCATCTTATTCAATATGGTTCTGTCTTACTGTCTTCCTTTGGGCCTCCTTTTACTTCCCTTCCTTTCCCTTTCACATTCCCTCTTCTCTTTTTAACTTCAAAATGTAACATGAAGTGACTGACCATATTGGGAGTCAAATTGAAAAGTGGTTAACTCTGTTACTTCATCATTAGGATTTTAAGTTTATTGATCACAATATGACCTTAGAAAAGTTTAAATATCAGAGAATTGATTTTCTCCATCTTAAGAAAATATAAATACATGTTAATAGCTACCTTTTTACTATTTATAATCACTGTCCTCATAACATTTAAGTGGGACAAAGTCATTTTGTACACTATTTACAATATTATTCATTATCATTGATATCATAAAGGAATGATTCACTCATTTATAAAATGTTATGCATTTCTTTAAAATATTTAAAACAAAGTGATAAACATTGCAAATAACCTGAAAATGAATAGAACATATTTCTAAATTTACAACACTTATATTCAGTGTTGCACTAAGGGACTCTGCAGTTTGAAAAAGAATGCAAACAGGGCTTAGTGAGAAAGGAGTGCATATATGATGTAGCCCAGAGAAAAACATGTACAGCAGTTTTAATTTCACTGAGAATATTTAATGAAGTAATGAGTAATGCTAATAAGAAAAACAAACACTCTGGGATATTTGAGGTACTAGACTATAGTTTCAAAATACAATGAAACTTCTTTTCAATAATTTGTTTACATTAAAAGTTAACAGGTTTTCTGAGCAGTTTTGGTTCACTGAACTATTGAGCAGAAAGTTCAGTAAATTCTTATATTACCTCAATTCTATCCTCTGTCAGTTCCTCACACATATCTTGCCAGGAAATTTTAAAGGCTTGGGCTGCTACCTGTAGCCAATAATTATGAATTATTCAGCTCAAAATACATTTAGTAATACTATGTCCATTGTTAGACACTTTAGGAGGTAAAAAGAACAAGTATAAAAATGGCACTCTATCACTATAAAGACTTAATTTCTAAACATATGGTAAATGAATACAATTAAAAGTAGTTTACAATTGAGTTGCAATAATTATGGCAAAAAAACAGGAGAGCAAAGTTTAGAAAATTTTGGAACATCTTTTAGAAGACATTTGTTAAGTGCATATGTGTAATAATTGACACGGATGCTGGAAATGATTTTCAAAATCACCTAATGTGCTCTCATTTCATAAATGACTGACTCAGAATTCTTTTCTTAAATATCATTAAAAGCATGCAGTATGAAATCTGCCTTTTAAATAAAAATTTAAATGTACAGTATTTCTTTAGAGGTTTGGCGGTTCTTTGGAAAATGAAAAATAGAATTATCATATGATCCAGCAATTCCATTTCTCGGTATTTATGAAAAAATGGAAATCAAGATCTCAAAGAGTTGTTTGCACTTCCATGTTCATTGCAGCATTATTCACAGTAGCAAAAAGATGGAAACAATCTAAATGTCCACAGCAGAGGAATAGCCAAAACTCTTCTGTCCCTCATTCTAGAACTTGTGTCTTTGTATGGTCAACACCATGCAATGCCAACAGCAGTGAAAATCTCCAAGCCTTGTACTTAGAAGAAAACAGTTAAGATACTGTTAAATTTCCAAACATAACAAAGGTATATAAGGAACAAAAGTAGATTTTTTTTCTAGAAATTATACATTATATTACAGGAACTCAATTCTGCATTCAGAAACTTCTTTAGAACTAGCAAAGCATTCATTTATTAGGGACAAAATTTAGAGGTTGAAAAGTTCTTTTTTATTTTAAAAGGTTAAATTAAATTATTCTATAATTGGGAAAAAGTATCTTTGACAATAAGACATAACAACTTGGAGGATTTTTGTTTGAAAAATTGATGTATTTTTATGCCTTAATATTTGCTCTTTTAATAAAAAGATTTCTAAAAAAAAAAAAGTAATTCTGACAACCTCTCTGTAATAAAGAAACAAAGAAAAAAACAAAACACTTTTGATCTCTTATTTTAATGAAAATATTCAGCCTTATTTAGGCCATCAAAATCCTGACTAGACCTAAAATTCTTACATGAGTTATTCTGTAAATCTTTCTAAAACATGATTCAGTGTTATAATATGCTTCTATCAGAAAAAATCTGAGGTAGGCAGTGCCACAGAACAATTCCCTGATTATGGCAAAGGCACTGAGAATGTTAAGAGCATGGACTGATTCTTCTCACCAGCTATATTCTTTGCATTGATATGCCAGCTTTGTTGTGAATTTGAGTGATGGACAGAAAGAGAGCTTTTTTTCTAAATCTTTACAGGAATATATTTATTATCAACTAGCAAAGCTCAAAATGAATCTTCTTCAGATATTTTGAGCTTTTGTTCCTGCTTCTGCAGGAGACCTTACTTAGATTATTCTCTGACAGAATACTTAGATATTCACTCACTTTTCCCAGGGGGCTATTTTGAAGCCCTCAGCAGTTCTATTTGGTAGTCTATCCTTAAGAATGCACAAGTGAGGACTTGTTTTAAGCATAGTGAAATGATGCAGATATGACCTGAGCATACACTCACTTTATCTGAATAGCTTGAATTATTCATTTTTAAATAATAGTACTTTAACAATACCAAAACTGTTTAAAGAATTAATATCAGTATCAGATTTAGTTCTGTTTTATTACCTGAGTGATTGGCTTCTTGGGAATGTAAAAAATTTGAAGTATATTCTCAGTCCTACTTTCTTATCTGCTCAGTATTGTCTTAATTTTCCTCAGACCTTCTCCAATCTGATATTAATAAGAGGAATTCACTATAGTTAGAGACCAGTGTCTAACCAATAAAAATTTAATACTTTTGAAAAAACAAACAAACAAACAAATCAATTTCAGAACGTCATCATAATGACTTCATAAATGTAACACAACTATTCCTGAAATCCTCCCCTATTTTAGGACAGGACTTCACCTAGGCATATTGTACATAATTATGTTCTGTTTGTTATACCAGATATCTACCATTTTATGCATTTCACTGAAACTTTGTTACTTACTCACAATAAAACAGAATTCAAAATAAAGTACACCATTGTACTTTATTAAAAGGAACTTCCCTAAAAAAAGAATAGCTATAACAATACAATATTAGAAAGTCAGTGAGATTGAAAGGTAGCATAGCTGACCATAAGAGTGTGTTCTATCCCTTACTACATATATTTTACTAAACAATTCCCTAAGCATCCACTTTTGTCAAGATTAATACCTGCATAAGCACTATTCACAATAGTGAAATAGCCTAGATGCCCTAAAACTTACAGATGGATTCAGAAAATGGGGTATATATATATATATATATATATATATATACACAATGTAGTTTTATTCATCCATAAAGAAGAATGAAATTATGTTGTTTGCAAGTAAATGGATGGAACTGTAGAACATCATGCTAAGCGATGTGAGCCAGGTTCAAAAAGCCAAAGATTGAAGTTTTTCCTTATATGTGGAAACTAGACCTATAAGTTAAATTTATATGTAAATATATATATGATCATACACTCTTACCACCCACACACACACACACACACACACATAGACATATGAAGTGAAAGAGAGAACAAGGTTTGTTAGTGGGTCTTTCTGAGGAAATAATGGGAGGCAGGAGAGTGAAAGAAAATGTTAGGACTTCTCTTATTTCTCTGGCTAGGAATTCCAAGACCACATTGAATAGAAATGGAGAGAGTGGGCACCCATGTTCTCATTCCTGACTTTTGAGAAAATGGTTTCAGTTTTTCCCCATTAAGTGTGATGTTGGTTATAGGTTTGTCATATATAGCCTTTATTATGTTAAGGTACATTGCTTCTATTTCTAGTTTCATCAGAGCTTTTATCATGAAAAGATATTGAATTTTATTGAAGGATTTTTCTGCATTTATTGAGGTGATCAGGTGGTTTTTGTCATTGGTTCTGTTAATATGTTGTATTACATTTAATGATTTGCATAGGTTGAACCATGCCTGCCTCCATGGGATGAAGCTGTTTTGGTCATGGTGAATGGTCTTTCTGATATGTAGTTGGATTTGAGGAATTTTCATTAGTATTCAATAAGGAGATTGGCCTGTAGTTCTCTTTTTTTGGATGTGTCCTTGTACAGTTTGGGGATGAGAGCAATACTGGCTTCATAGAATGAGTTAGGCAATGTTCCATCTCTTTCTATTTCATGGAAAAGTGTGACTGTTGGTATTTGTTTCTTTAAAGGTCTGGTAGAATTCAGGGGAAAATCCATCAGGTCCTGGACTTTTCTTTTTGGGGAGACTCTTTATCGCTGCTTCAATTTCATTACATGTTATAGATCTGTTTAGGTGATTCATGTCCTCTTAGTTCAGTTTTAGATGACTCTATACATTTAGAAATTTGTCCATTTCTTCTAGATTTTCTAAATTATTTGAATATATGTTCTCAAAGTAGTCCCTGATGAATCCCTAGATTTCCTTGGTGTTTTCTGTTACGTACCATTTTTTTCTTAATAGTTTTAATAATTTGGGGCTTTTCCCTCCTCATTTTGGTCAGGTTTGCCAGGGGTTGGTTAATTTTGTTAATTTTTTTCAAAGAATCATCTTTTTGTTTTATTGAGTCTTTCTGGGTTTTTTTGTTTGTTTGTTTTTGGTCTCTGTTTCATTGATTTTGGCTGTTATTTTTATTATTTCTGTCCTTCAGTTTGCTTTGGGTTTACCTCCTTCTTGTTTTTCTAGGAGTTTCAGATGTAGGATTAGGTTGCTTATTTGAGATTTTTCTGTGTTTTTAATATATGCACTCATGGCTATAAACTTTCCTCATAGGATTGCCTTTCTGGTATCCCATAGGTTCTTATACATTGTATTTTCATTTTCATTAAATTCCAGGAGCTTTTTGATTTTCTCCCTTATTTCTTCTATGACCCACTTATCTTTCAGCAATGAGTTGTTCTGCCTCCAATTGTTTGAGCATTTTCCTGACAAAAACTGCTACTTTTGTTGTTGAGTTCTAGTTTTATTGCATTGTGATCAGATAGTATGCAAGGGGTATTTCAATTTTCTTCTATTTGTTAAGATTTTTTGTGCTCTAAGATGTGCTCTATTTTGGAGAAAGTTCCATGGGCTGCTGAGAAGAATGTATACTGTGCTGTTGTAGGATGGAATACTCAGTAGACGTAGACATGTGTCAGTTTCATTAGATCTATGGTATCAGCTAGTTCTAGGATTTCTTTGTTGAGTTTTTGTCTTGATGACTGATCTATGGTTGATAAAGAAGTATTAAAGTCTCCCACCACCACTGTATTGGGATCTATATGTGGTTTTAAGTCCTTTAGTGTATGTTTAGTGAAGGTGGTTGCACTGACATTGGATGCAAATAAGTTGATAATTGATATTTCTTCTTGATGTATTGCTCCGTTTTTAGTATGAAGTGACCTTCTTTACCTCTTGTAAGAAATCTAAGTTGCGAGTACATTTTATCTGACATAAGTAATGCTATTCCTGACTGTTTTCAAGGGCCACTCGTTAGTTAAATCATCTTCCAGCCTTTCACCCTAACCCAGTATTTGTTTCTGTCAAAAAGGGAGGTCTCTTGTAAACAACAGATTGTTGAGTCTTCCTTTTTAATCCAGTTTTCCAAATAGTGTATTTTGATGGAGAAGTTGAGTCCATTAACATTAAATGTTAATATTGAGAGGTGTGTGGCGATTCCTGACATGTAGTTGTTTTGGTAGTTGAAGGATCTGAGTGTGTGCAGCTACTCTCTGAGTGTTTGTCTGTTCTCATGAGTTTCAATACTTTATGTCATTTCATGGTTATGTTTATTTTCATCTTCTGTGTGCAAAATTCCTTTGAGAATCTTTTGTAATGATGGCTTGGTGATTATATATTGTTTTAGTTTCTGTTTGTCATGGAAAACTTTTATTCCTCCATCAATTTTGAATGATAATTTTTCTGAGTAGACTGTCCTAAACTGAAATTGTTTACTTTCAGTGCTTGAAATACTTTGTTCCATGCCCTTTTTGCTTTTAAGGTTTCAGTTGAGGAGCCTGCTGTTATTTGTATGGGAATACTTTTATATGCTATTTGTTTAGTCTCTCTTACAGCCTTCAATATTCTTTCTCTGTTCTCTGCACTAGCTGTTTTCATGATAATATGGCTTGGAAATTTTCTATTTTGGTCAAGCCTGTTTGGTGTCCTGGAGACTTCCTGTACCAGACTGGGCAACTCTTTCTCAGACTTGGAAAGTTTTCTGGTATTACTTTGTTGAAAATATTTCATGTCCCTTTGGTTTGCAACTCTTCTCCTTTGATGCCCATGTTTTGCAGGTTTGGTCTTTTGATGGAGTCACTGAGTTTTTGTGTATTCCTTTTTCAGCTTTTGACTCTTTTGTCTAAGAGGTCTTCTGTTTTTTCTTTAATATTTATTTTTTCTTCAAGTCCTGAGATTCTGTCTTCCACTTGTTCTAGTCTACTGCAGTGGCTTTTCCTGGATTTTTTATTTGATTTATGGAACTTTTTATTTCCAGGTTTCTGCTTGATTCTTTTTTCTGAGGTTTTCCATATTTTTGTTAAATTCCTCTTTCATATCTTGTGTTGTCTTCTTTATATCATAGATCTCTTTTTTATAGTCTTCTTTGTTTCATTTTGGAGTTTGGTGAAGTCCTTTCTGAGCATTTACTCATTTCTATGTCTTCCCAAGTTTTTTATTTGTGGGCATCTTCATATTTCTTGAGTGCATCTTGTACTTTCTGGTTAACCATGTCTTGTAGTTGCTCCATGACTTTCTCAGTGATTTCTTCCATATTTTCTTCTTTGAGAGATTTTTTTGTGGATGTCACTGAGCTAATTGATGATATTTATCATTGTTCTATTGGGGTCAGGAACTGGGTATTCATTTTCTTCATTTCCCAGCAAATCCTCTATTGAATTGTTGGTCTTTCATTGGCTAGGATTTCTTGGTCTCCTTCTCTTCATGCTTCTCTGATGTGCTGTGCTCCTGTGTTGCTGTGTGGCTAATTGGGGATTTTAATTACCTGTTATTTCCCCCTTGACTCAATTGCTCTGGGGTGACTGGCTTAGTTATTAGAGAGGTTAATGTGCTATTTCTGTTCCCTAAGTAGGTGGTATAAATGAACAATAAGAAATTTACTGATTCAATGCTGGACCAATTATTTACAAACTATGTAGGGAGCCCTTTGGTGATATTATGTATAAGCCATGGAGATTGGTGCATAACAGTTGTAGAGGTAGATACATAAGTATTGAAAGAGCTGGCACTGGAGGAAGGGGCAAGAGGGGGGAGTGGGGGGGGAGGGATGTGAAGCATTGGGGTTCTAGGGTACTAAGCCCCTATTGTGTATTGAGATGTAGTTCACTCATTGAGGAAGAGGCTGCTGTTGTCAGGGATTGCTGTGGGATAGGAAGGATTGGAGTAATATGCAAATTTGGTATAATAGAGTACTCTGTGAGTGGTGCATTTTGAGGAGATCAAGGTAGTGAGGAGGGAGCAAAGAGGATGAGAAGATGGAAAGAGATGAGAAAGGAAAAGATTGGGGTAGAGAAAGGAAAGTCGGGCAATAGAGGGCTGAGAGAATTAGTGTTAGGACAGAATGAGGAGGAATATTTCCTCTGATTTCAGTTTGAAGTGATTTTTTATAGGGGCTTTGACTGACTGTCCCTTCTTAAGGTTGGTATGTCAGGTTGCATGACAATGAGTATTGCTCTTCCCTTTCAGAAAGATTTTGGGGGGGTGGTGTCTTAGCTCTTAGTGTTTGAGCCTTGGCTTCCTTAGTGGAGTGTGACCTCTGGAGCAGGCAGGTTCTCAGAAGTGGTCCCATGAGGGGTTGGTGAATGAGCAGTTGTCAGCCCCTTCCACTCACAGGACAAGCCTGTGGATTAGGAATGAGTTTTTATAATGGTAAGACTGCCAGTTTCAGCTTGCTCCCAGTTTCTCCAAGGTAGTTCAGTATCTGGCTTTCTCCTGGGGTGTGGTGTGTCACTGCACCCTAGTACCAGAATTTTCAGCTCTGTGTTCTGCCCCTTCCCCCTAGGCAGAGGGGAAATATTCCCTCTGTGTGTTTGGCCACAGCAGGGGTGCAATCAGCTCCCCAGCTGTGCTAGAATATGTGGTTCTTTCTCAAAGAGTGTGTTGCACTCTTCTGACAGGTTAGCAGATTCACTTTTTTGAAAATGGATCAGCTACAGGGCAGCTTAGGCAGGTGGCAGACAGAGATTTTGTGTCCACACATGTTTGGCAGGTCCTGGTCTTCTTAGATGCTTGCAGCAGCTCTCTTTCTGTGATTCTCTGCATTTCATTATTGTTGGTAAGGTTGTAGACATATGAAGGCAGATAGAGATCTGCACAGGTGGGTGGCAGTCAGAGGTTTTGTGTCCACACATAATATGGTGGGTCCAGGTACTCCCAAGTGCTTACAGGTCTCTGCCATTCTCTGCATTGTGTTTTAGCTTTACCAACTCAGGCAGGAGAGAATTAAAAGAGAGAGAAAAAGAAGAGAAAAAAAGTGGCAGATCATCTGGTGCTATATGACCCTGCTCCCAGCTGTTCCCAGGAAGCAAACAGACAGGACAGGTGGGAGCAGCTGCCTGCCCCTGTCCCAGGCTGTTATGCACTTTATTTATTTATTTTTGTATGGTACTAGGACTTGAACTTAGAGCCTTCACCTTAAGCCACTCCACTAGCCTTATTTTTGTAAAGGGTTTTTTGAGATAGGGTCCCAACAGAACTATTTGTCCGAGCTGGCTTCGAACTGCAATCCTCCTGATCTCAGCCCCCTGAGTAGCTGGGATTACTAGTGTGAGACATTGGCGTGCTATGTGCTTAAAAAGTTAGTTTAAGGGCCCAGTCAGTAAATATTATGTGCCCCCTATGTGTTGGCATGAAAAAGCAGTATCTTGGTTGGCAGAAAAAGCAGTGTTACCCCATCCTTGCTGCCACAAAAGCCTGGAGTAATTGTTTGAAATTGTGCGGTTTCCAGTATCTTTCGACCATCCACCACCTTGATTTTTTCCAGAGAGGACACTTTCTTGGACTTTCCTTCTTTTTTTAAAACTCTATCTCTATATTTAAATAGCCCAGTGGTTCACCAAGAACTATATCATTATTATTAGTAATGATAAATAAGCTTTAAAATTGATTACATGTATTTTTTTTCTTTTGTGATACAGTGAAAGATTCCACAGGCTGGAGTCATATCCAGGTTTGAATATGAACCTTATTGTCCTCATACATAAGAAAAGGTATACGTGATATTAAATGGTCATTCACATCAAATATGTTTATAATTTATTATTTAAAAGTTTGGGAAACATAAAAACATAGGTGAACATAATATTGTATAAAGTAACACCAAGAACATCAAATAATAATACTTCCACAGGAGCAAAATGTCAGAGAAGAATTGTAAGCAATATAGGAAATGTATAAAAGCACATAAGAAGTCGACTTTAATCTTATGAGAGTGGTAGGTGAAATATCTTGGCTTCCATACCTATATTTCTATGTCATTTGTTTTCCTTTTTCTTGTATCTACTTCTGAATTTTAAATTGTGTATTGTTCTTAGTGGAATGGTGAAGTCTTATGTCCATCCAGGACATGAACCATCCCGTGTCCAGTATGCTCATGCTTTATTTGCTAACTGCCTGTTAGTTCCATAGTAGATTTGTTGGCTACCAGATTGACTGTCATGGTACCTTCTTGTTTGTTCAAATAACCTTATGTTACCTAATATGGCCCTCAGTGCAAGAGACTAGATTTGTTGGTAATAAGGTAAGCCAAATAAGAGACATAAAATGGCTTCTTTTAAGTGAAAATATTAAAGTCCTTGACTTAATAAGGAAAGGAAAATAATCATATTCTGAGGTTACTAAGATATATGGTAAGAATGACTCTTACATGTGAAATTTTTAAGAAGGAGAAAAGAGATTCATGCCAGTCTTACTATTATATTTTAAACTACAGAAGTTATGGCCACAGTGCATTCATGGTAAGTGCTTAATTACAATGGAAAAATCATTAAATTTGTAAGTGGAAAACATGAGCAGAAATGTATTATATTTTATGGTAATTAGGTTTGGTACTGTCCATGTTTATAGCCATCCACTGAGGATCTTGGAATGCATCCTTTGGGAATGAAATGGAACTTCTGTATTGATATAACAATACTCTCCTATATGAATCCATGCATATTTTTTTGACAAATATGCCAAAAAAAATACAATGGAGAAAAGATAGCCTCTTCAAAAAATGTTGCTGGGAAAACTGGATATCTGCCTGCAGAAAAGAGAAACTAGGTCCATGTTAGTCACCTTTTGTAAGTAACAACTCAAAGTGAATTGAAGACCCTAATTTATGATCTGAAGCCTTGAAGCTAGTACAGGAAAGAGCAGGGAATATATTGGAAGAAAGGGGCATAGAAAATGATTTCCTCAGTAGAACTCAGTGGCTTAGCAAGTAGAGGAAAGGATTGACAAATGTGACTATGTGAAATTAAAAGGCTCTGCATAAAAAAAGAAATGGTCTCTAAATTGAAGAGGACACCCACAGAATGGGAGAAAATCTTTGTCTGCTATACATCAGACAAGGTACTGATAACCAGAATAAACAAGGAGCTCAAGAAACTAAACTCCCCCAAAATCAATGACCTAATGAAGAAATGGACAAGTGAACTGAACAGAGCTTTTTCAAAGAAGTTCAAATAACTAAAAAAAACATGAAAAAAATGCTCACCATCCCTGACCATAAAGGAAATGCAAATCAAAACCACACTAAGATTCCACATCACTTCTGTTAGAAAAACTGCCCTCAAGAACACAAAAAACAACAAATGTTGATGAGGATATAGGGGAAAATGAACCCTCCATACACTGATGGTAGGGATGTAAACTAGTAAAACCACTGTAGAAAACAGTATGGAGGTTCCTTAAAATATGGAAATAGATCTGCCATATGATCCAGCAATACTATTCCTAGGGATATACCCAAAGGAATGTGAATCAAGTTATAGCAAAGACACCTGCATATCCATGTTTACTGCAGCACTATTCATAATAGGTAAGCTATGGAAACAGCCAAGATGCCCCACTACTGTCAAATGGATTAAGAGAATATTACATTTATACACACTGAAATTTTACTCAGCCACAAAAAAGAATGAAATTTTGTTGTTCGCAGATAGATGGTTAGAGAAACAGGAGAACATTTTCTTAAGTGAAGTTAGCCAGGCTCAGAAGCCCAAAAGACACACGTTCTCTCTCATATGCAGAATGTAGACCTAAAACTAATGCAGCAATATTATGGGATGCTGGTCATACTAAGGGGAGGTCACACAAGGGAGGGATAGAGCAAGGGAAGGGAAGTAAAAACTTGAATGTGGTTGATGTGCTGTCTGTACAGGAATGAATGTAGAAATCTTAAACTTGCTTGGGCCACCATAGGAAGGAAACTAGTGAAGAGTAAAGAGGATTAGAGGAGATGAACCAATTGGGGCTGTAGTACATATATCCATGGAAATATTACAAGGAAACTCCCTGTTTAGCTGTCTTTGTCTCAAACTAGCAAAAACATTATGTTTTTCTTTTTAAAAAAATCCTCTCCTGTATTCCCATTTCTACAGCCTTATCTGAGAATATCAATACTTCTCATCTGAAGAATTGCAATATCTTCTAAGAAATCTCTTTTTGTTTCTCCAATTTATTATGTATGTTTCTGTTGAGTTATACTCCCTAAATTTCATACATGGCAGTGTCACTACCTTGATCACAATTCATAAATAGACCCTATGTAGCTTTCTGAAATGACTTTTCAAATCTGAAATTTTACAGTGTCTAAGATTTCATCCTCCTCTTCTTCCTCCCCCTCCTCCTTCTTCTTCAGTGGTATTAGTGTTGAAACTTGGGGCTTCATGTTTGCTAGGCAGGTATGCTAACATTTCAGCCACACCTCCACTCCTTTTTGCTATGGTTATTTGCAGAGATAGGGTCTCACATTTTGCCCAGATTGGCCTGGATCATAATCCTCTTCTTTTGTGCTTTCAATAGTCACTGGAGTGATAGACACACTCTACCATGCCTAGCTTTTCTACATTGATATGTGGTCTCACATGTTATTGTTCATGTGACCTGGAACTATGACCCTCATGCTCTCAGCCTCCAGCATAACTTGGGATGGCAGGCATCACAACTGAGCTGTTTTTTCAGATGGGGTCTTATAAACCTTTTATCCAGGGTGACCTAAACCCACAATACTCCCCATTTCAGCCTCCCAAGTATAGGATTTCCTTCTCTATCTCCCACTGTCAATTTAGAAGCAGTTCCATAATGAGATACATATACTAACTGGAGTGTATATTTCTCAAGCAGGGTGTATTAAATAAAGATCAAAGGCTCAATGACTAATGTTACTAGTCTTTGCCTACCTCTTCAGTTTCATTTGTTCCCAGTCATATTTCAGCATTGTTTCACCAGACACATCAAACGTACCAAGTTATCGATATTAACCATGCTTTTTCACTTCATTTTAATGTGTTGTTTACCCTCAACATGTCCTTCCCAACATTATCTACCTAACTTCTAATAGTTCTTTAGTTTTCAGTTTATGTTTTACTTTCTTCTCTTGTTCTCCTTATTAAGTGCTCATTTCTATGCTTCAAGAGGGTTATAGTCTCATACCTATTTAAGCAGTTATTATAGGCTTGTGAGCATGAAATAATATTCTTTGTCCTTCAATAGATTCACAGTAAGCTGAAGAGCAAGACCTTTCTATCTGCAGCAATATGTCAGCACTCAAAAAATTTTGGTTGGAGGAATGAATGAATGAATTTTTGTCCTACTATCAGTTGGATATGTGGCCTTGAGTAAAAAATGACTCCAATTCACTTAGTGTTGTGTTATCATTCTCAATGCTGCCTTTCTCATCAATCATTGGGAATAATAGTAATATCTACTTTAAGCAGCTATTTTAAAGCAAATTTAGATGATGGCAATATATTGTGATTTGTGTCATGCCATTACTTTCTAATAATATTCTAGAATTTGCAACTAGTTTTTATTGCAAATTGAAGTAGGTTTCAGATAACCATTTGATAGTATCATTCGTGCTTCTTTACATCTTATTATTTGGTAAGTGTGTGTAATTAAAGGCTAGACATGCTGAAATGCCCAGTGGAAGGAGCCACATGGAAATTTCATGCATCAGTGCATCATAGGAAGGGAAATGGTCTTTGCTTATCTGCCTTATTATTGAGTTCCACCAGTTTGTCGTTTTCTTCTCTCCTTCACAACTTTATTTCACTTTTTTAAAAAAGTATTTAAAACAAAATAGTTTAAACTCTTAAAATTTCAAACATTTTTGTGAGTGGAAAATGTTATAATTGACAAGCAACTAGAAGTTGATGTTTAGACTCATTGCTTTATTGAATCTTGTTTCATACTTTAAATTCGAGCACTTTGACCTAGGAAGAATATTTTATAAATCTGCCAATTGTTCATGAAAATTTCAATTTTTGCATAGTTTTTAAAATCAATTTCATGAACAACAAAATAAGTTGCTTTAACCTTCAGCATAGAGACAAAAAAAGAAGACTGATCAAAGGAGTGGATGAAATATAACTTGACATAGGAATAAGAGGAAGAATTTTGTAAGCCATTTGTTAAAGCACTCATGCATTAACATAGGAGCTGGCGGAAGTATCATGAAAATTCACAAATACCACTAGGCATTTGCTTTTCCCCTGAGAGTCAGTTTATCAGCACAGCCCTGACAATTAGGAGAAATAAGAACATTCTTAAGGGATAACCATGTCTAAACTCTGAAGAATCAGAATTCCACCAACTGAATCCTGAATAGGAGTTCTTGGCTCTACCCACCTAGGTACTCGTTTATAAAGGGCTATGTTGAGTCAAAGGTCAGTTCTTGTTTTCCTGATAAACCTGTCCTAACTCAAAACTAAATTATGTTTTTCATAATTTTCAAATGGATGGAAAGCGAAGTTATCCTTTTCAGATGAGATCCCTAAGAGGAAAGGAGAATGAAACAAAAATGAATGACTTATCTTGACCTATGGTACTACTAACTATTATTTTTAACAGACTTCATTTTAAAGCAGTTTGGGCCCACAGCAAAACTGAGGACAGTCAGCTTTCTCATGAATTTCTTGCCCCACAAAGGGACAGTCTTTCCCACTTGCTAAAATTAGAACTTAAAAGTCACTATCTTCCAGAGTGTGTAGTTTACATTAGGATTAACACTTAGTGTTGTATGTCCTGTAAGTATTGGCACATGTATGATTGCACATACTCACGATTACAGTATTATACAGAATTGTTTCACTGCCCTCCAAATCATCTGTGCATCCTCTATTTGTCCCTTCCTTCCCTTCAAGCACTGCTAACCACTGACTTTGCTTCCTTTATTTTGCCTTTTCCAGAATGGGTTGTAATTGGAAGCATAACATATGTACACTTTTCAGATTGATCTATTTCCCTCAGAAAGAATGCATTTATGTATTCTTTATGGCTTTTTAGGGATTGATAGTTCACTTTGTAACTCTGAATAATATTCCATTATCTACATTTATCAATGTCCTTTTTGGCAGATATCTTAGTATATTCCAAGTTACAGCAATGAAGAGATTGTTTCCTAATGCTCATTGTCTTGAATCCAAGTGAATGCTTCTTATTAGAAAATACACAGAGCAGAAGGTGTGTACATACTGCATCACTACAATATTATTTCATCTTATTTTATTTTATTCTTTATTGTTGTGCTGGGTGGGGTATGATGTGGCATTTACAAATTTCTTTTATGTCACACTTAAATTCACCTACTCCACCATTCTCCTTTAATTTCTCCTCCCTCTATTTACATACATGTGCACACAATATTTGCTCAGTATTCACCCTCTTATACCCTTTCCCACCTTCTTTCCCTCCTACTGGTACCATCCCCCATCCCAGTCAGGACCAGTTTCACCCTCCTGTTTTCTGATTTTGTAAATGAAAAAAAAATGACCTTTTTGTTTGTTTAAGATTGTTACCTTGTGATATTTCCATGTATGTGTGTATTATAACCTGATTTGGTTCATCTTCTTTTTCTCTTCTTTCTACCATAATCCCCTTCTTATAATGGTTTCAATAGGTTTAGAAATCCTATATTCAGTCTTTTATAGAGAGTACTTCAACCATATTCACCTGATTAATTTCCTTCTTTTACCTTCCCCCTCTTGTATGTGACCTCCCCTTAACGTGATATGTCTGTATTTCTATTTGGTCTATATTTCACATATGAGAGAAAATGCCTGGCTTTTGGCCTTCTGAACCTAGCTAACTTCACTTAAGATGATATTCTCGGTTCCATTCATTGCCTACAAATTACACAATGTCATTCTTCTTTGTGACTAAATAAAATTCCATTGTATATAAATAACACATTTTCTTAATCCACTCATCAGTAGTGGGGCATCTTGGCTACTTCCATAGCTTAGCTATTGTGACTAGTGCTGCAATAAATGTGGTGCCTCTACTGTAACCTGACTTACATTCCTTCAAGTATATCCCTTGGAGTGGAATTGCAGAATAATATAGCAGTTCTATTTTTAGTCTTTTGAGGGGCCTCCATACTGATTTCCATAGCGGTTGTAGTAATTTACATTCCCATCAGCAGGGTATTTATGGTTCCTTTACAACATTTATTGTTACTTGTGTTCTTGATGGTAGTTCTTCTAATAAGAGTAAGATGGAATCTTGATGTGGTTTTGATTTGCATTTCCTTTATGGCCAGGGATGGTAAACATTTTTTCATGTACCTTTTGGCCATTTAGACTTCTTCCTTTGAAAAAGTTCTGTTTAGTTCAGTTGCTCACTTCTTTATTGGTTCATTGATTTTGGGGGAGTTTAGATTTTGAGTTCCCTGTATATTTTGGTTATCAATTCCTTGTCACATGTATAGCTGGCAAAGAGGGTTTTTTTTCCCCATTCTGTGGGTAGCCTCTTCGGTTTAGAGACTATTTCTTTTGATGTGCAGAACTTTTTAATCACATGTAGTCCCATTTGTCAATATTTCCTCTTAGTTGCTTTGCCAATTGAGTTCTATTTAGGAAGTCATTGCTCATGCCTATTAATCTCAATGTATTCTCTGCTCTTTCCTGTACTGGCTTCAAAGTCTCAGGTTTTATTTTAAGGTTCTTGATCAACTTTGATTTGACACTTGTTCAGGTGAAAGACATGGTTCTAATTTTAGTTTTCTGACGCAGATATCCAGTTCTCCCAGCAAGATTTGTTGAAGAGGCTGTCTTTTCTCCATCATATATTGTGGTGCCTTTGTAAAAAATCATGTGGGCACAGCTGCCTGGATTCACATCTGGGTCTTCTATTGTTCTCCACTGGCCTTCATATCTTTTTTTGTGCCAGTACCATGCTGCTTTTAATGTTATGGCTGTGTAGTATAGTTTGAAGTCAGGTACTGTGATACCTCCTTCATTGCTCTTTTTTCCTTAGTATTGCCTTGGTTATTCACAGTTTTTTGTGCTTCCAAATGAACTTTAGGTTTGATTTTCAATTTCTGTGATGAAAGTCATTAGAATTTTGATGTGGATTGCATTGAACATGTAATTTGCTTTTAGTAAAATAACCATTTTCACTATGTTGATTCTACTAATCCACGAACATGGGAGACATTTCCACCTTCTGTGATCTTCTTTGATTTCTTTCTTCAATAGTTTATAGTTTCCCTTGTAGAGGTCTTTTACATTCTTTGTTAAGTTTATTCCTAAGTATAATTATTTTTTTGAAGTTATTACAAATGCAATTATTTTCCTGTATTCTTTCTTAGTCTGTTCATTGTTGTTGTATGGAAAGGCTACTGAATTTTGTAAATTGATTTTTTTATCCT
Source organism: Castor canadensis (assembly GCF_047511655.1). NCBI lineage: Eukaryota > Metazoa > Chordata > Mammalia > Rodentia > Castoridae > Castor > Castor canadensis. The sequence continues at coordinate 76,559,709 of NC_133388.1, forward strand.
GTTTCTTTGCTGAAGCTGTTTATGGTGTCTAGGAATGTTTTGGTGGAGGTCTCAGGCCTTTTAGGAATAAGATCATGTCATTTGCAAGCAGGGATAGTTTGATTACTTTTACGGTCATTTGTGTCTAGAAATTCGTCCATTTCTTCTAGATTTCCAATTTATTTGAACATAGATTTTCAAAGTAGTCACTACTAATTATTCCATAGATTTCCTTGGTGTTTATTGTTATCTCCCCTTTTTATTTCTAATTTCATTAATTTGTATCTTTTCCCTCTTGATTTTAGTCACATTTGCCAGAGGTTTGTTAATCTTATTTATCTTTTTAAAAAAATCAGCTTTTTGTTTCATTGATTCTTTTTATGGTTTTCTGGTCTATCATTGATTTCGGCCCTTATTTTTATTATTTCTTTCCTGCTAATTTTGGTTTTAGTTTGTTCTTGTTTTTCTAGGAATTTGACATGAATGCAGCATTAAATGGTTTAGTTTTAGATTTTTCTGTCTATTTCATGCATGTACTCATGGCTATAAACTTTCCTCTTAGGACTGCCTTTGCTATGTCCCATAGGTTCTGATAGGTTGTGCTTTCATTCTCATTAAATTCCAGGAACTTTTTTTCCATCTTTTGTTACTTTGCTGACCCACTTATCATGGATCAATGTGTGCGGTATTCAGTCTCTAGCTGTTTGAGAATTTTTTGCTGCTTCTTTTGTTGTTGAGTTCTTCTTTTATTGTGTTGTCTTCAGACAACATGCAAGCTGTTATTTCAATTTGCTTATATTTGTTAAGACTTACTTTGTGACCTAAAATATTGTCTATTTTTGAGAAAGTTCTGTGGGCTGCTGAGAAGAACATATATTGTGCTGTTGCAGAATGGAATACTCTGTAGACATCTGTCAGGTCCATTTGATCTATAGTGTCATTCAATTTTGGAGATCCTTTACTTTTTTTTTTTTTTGTGAGCCCCCCCATACCTGGCCGTGAATTCATTCTTTTTTTTTTTTTTTTTTTTTATTTTGAGGTACTGGGACTTGAGTTTAGGGCCTTCACCTTTAGCCACTCCACCAGCCCAATTTTTGTGAAGGGTTTTTTGAGATAAGGTCTTGAGAATTATTTGCCTGGGCTGGCTTTGAACTTCGATCCTCCTGACTCCTGCCTCCTGAGAAGCTAGGATTACTGTGAGCCACGGGCACCTGGCTGAATTCATTCTTCTTTTTTTTTTTTTTCATTTTTCTTTTATTATTCATATGTGCATACAAGGCTTGGTTCATTTCTCCCCCCTGCCCCCACCCCCTCCCTTACCACCCACTCCACCCCCTCCCGCTCCCCCCCTCAATACCCAGCAGAAACTATTTTGCCCTTATTTCTAATTTTGTTGTAGAGAGAGTATAAGCAATAATAGGAAGGAACAAGGGGTTTTGCTGGTTGAGATAAGGATAGCTATACAGGGCATTGACTCACATTGATTTCCTGTGCGTGGGTGTTACCTTCTAGGTTAATTCTTTTTGATCTAACCTTTTCTCTAGTTCCTGGTCCTCTTTTCCTATTGGCCTCAGTTGCTTTAAGGTATCTGCTTTAGTTTCTCTGCATTAAGGGCAACAAATGCTAGCTAGTTTTTTAGGTGTCTTACCTATCCTCACCCCTCCCTTGTGTGCTCTCGCCTCATCATGTGCTCATAGTCCAATCCCCTTGTTGTGTTTGCCCTTGATCTAATGTCCACATATGAGGGAGAACATACGATTTTTGGTCTTTTGGGCCAGGCTAACCTCACTCAGAATGATGTTCTCCAATTCCATCCATTTACCAGCGAATGATAACATTTCGTTCTTCTTCATGGCTGCATAAAATTCCATTGTGTATAGATACCACATTTTCTTAATCCATTCGTCAGTGCTGGGGCATCTTGGCTGTTTCCATAACTTGGCTATTGTGAATAGTGCTGCAATAAACACGGATGTGCAGGTGCCTCTGGAGTAACAGTCTTTTGGGTATATCCCCAAGAGTGGTATTGCTGGATCAAATGGTAGATCGATGTCCAGCTTTTTAAGTAGCCTCCAAATTTTTTTCCAGAGTGGTTGTACTAGTCTACATTCCCACCAACAGTGTAAGAGATCCTTTACTTTTTTTGTATGGATACCCTATCTTTGGTGATAGAGGAGTGCTGAAGTCTCCCACCACCACTATCTTGAGGTCTGTCTGTGGTATTAAGTCCAGTAGTATATTTTTAGTGAAATTATGTGCATCAACATTGGGTGTTAACATTTGTTATTTCCTCTTGATGTATTGCTCCTTTTATTAGTATGAAGTGACCTACTTTGTCCCTTTTGACTAATCTAAGTTTAAAATCTACTTTATCTGATATGATTACTATAGTCCTGTTTTGGGGGCCATCAGCTTAGTTAATCTTCTTCTATCCTTTCACCTAAATGCAGTATTTGTTTCTTTCCATAAGGAGGGTTTCTCATAAACAACAGATTGTCAGTCTTTTTTTTAATCCAATTTGCCAATCAGTGTATTTTGTTGTGGGAGTTGAGACCATTAATATTTAGTGTTAACATTCATATGTGTGTGGTGATTCCTGCCATTTAGTTGTTTTGTTGTGTAAGGGTTCATATGTGTGCAACTAATTCTATGCTACTATCTCCTAATTTGTCTGTTCCTCTCAGAGGTTTAATAATTCCCATTCATTCATGGCTATGTTTGTTTTCATCTTCTGTGTGTATGATTCCTTTCAGAATCTTCTGTAGTAGTGTTTTAGAGGTCATGTATTAGTTTGGTTTCTGTTCGTCATAGAAGATTTTTATTACTCCTGTAATTTTGAGTGATAGCTTTGCTGGGTAGTGTATCCTAGGACTGAAATGCTTTTATTTTACTGCTCAAAATAACTTACCACATGCCCTTCTTGCTTTTAAGGTTTCTGCTGAGAAATCTACTTTTATTTTGATGGATTTACTTGTACATTTTATTTGATTTTTCTCTCTTACAGCCTTCCATATTCTTTCCTGGTTCTCTGTGCTTATTGTTTTAACTATAATATGCTGTAGAGAAGTCATATTTTGGTCATGTCTGTTTGGTGTCCTGGAGGCTTCCTGTACCTAAATGGGAATCTCTTTCTTGAGATATGGGAATTTTTCTGCTGTAATTTTGTTGGACACATTATCTATACTCTTTGCTTGCACCTCTTCTCCTTTGTCGATTACCATGATTCACAAATCTGGCCTTTTGATGGAGTCATAGAGTTCTTTCTTATTCCTTTCTCAGCTCTTGAGTCTTTTATCTAACAATTCTTCTGTTTATTCTTTTAATATTTATTTTATCTTTGAACCCTGAAAGTCTGTCATTGGCTTGTTCCAATCTGTTAGAATGGCTTTGAACCGTATTTTCTATTTAACTTAAGAATCTTATCATTTCCATGGTTTCTGTTTGATTGCTTTTTTCTGAGACTTTCAATCTTTGTTAAAGTCCTCTTTCATATCTATGCTGTCTTCTCTATTTCATTTACCTCTTTTTTTAATAATCTCCTTAGTTTCATTTCAGAGTTTACTGAAAGCCTCCTTGAGTTTATTTGCTTGTTTCTGTGTCTTCTGGAGTTTATCTGTGTTCTCTTGATATTCATTGAGTTGTTTTTGCATGTTCTCTTAAATTCCTCTTTAAGTTCATTGAATATTCTTACCATTATTCTTCTGATGTCAACAACAGGAGACTCATTTTCTTAACTTTCAACCACATCCCCTATTATGTTTTTGTTAGTCTTGTGCAGAGTCATAGTCTCCTGCCTTCCTTTTCTCCCATTTCTGTACAGTGCTTTGCTTATGAGTTGTTCATTCGTTAATTGGAGGTTTTAATCACATGCCATTGTTCCCTTGACTTACTGTATGTACTCTGACAAGTTTGGTTGTTAGCTATGTTATTTAGTATTTTTGTTCCCTGATCTAGAGATATAACTTAGCAATAACAAATTCACAGAATCAATGCCAAAGCAGTTATTTTCATAATATATATATAAACCGTTGGTAATATTATCTATCAACATCATGTATTGGGGAGATAGCAATTGTTTGCATAGAGATAGATGCTTAGGTAATGAAAAAGATGGCACTACAAGATGGGGCAGAGAGAGGGAATGGGGCAAGTGAGAAAAGAGGTGTGAGATGTGGGGACTGCAGTGTATTGTGTTAAGTCCCTAATGTGTGTAAAGGTATAGTGCTGTCACTGTGATCATGAGTGCTATTGTCTGAGATTACAGAGAAAGGATAAGAGTTAGTGTAATAGACTATTCCTTCAGTGAGTGGTAAATTTGGAAGAGGTAGGAGCAGTGGGGGAAAGGGAGAAGGCAGAGAGGAAGATAAAAAGAAGAAAGAAAAAATTGGGGAGAGAAAGGAAAATGGAACAAGAGAAGGCTAGGTAAATTCATAGTTGGACAGAAGAGAACAGGAAGATAGGTAACAACAAATTTTTCTAAAATTAAATGTAAAAATTTTTTTAAATAAAAATATTACAAAAGAAAAAGAAATATATGTATATGCATGCATATGTAAGAATGTGAGTGTGTGTGTATAGATAGATAGATATATAGATAGATAGATAGATAGATATAGATATAGATTCAAGCTTTCATTTCTTCCTTGTTATGGAGAGGAATGGGTTCCTTCCCAGTTCAATGGGTATTCTGGGCTCTTTCCTCTGATTTGTAATCCAGGTGCTGACACTTTTGACAAGGTCTTTCTCTCTGTCTATGCCCCTTCTTAAGGTTGGCATGCTGGTTTGTGTGCAATGGATGTTGCCCCTCCCTATCAGAAGCTTTGCGGGGTATGGGTTCAGGGTGTTTGAGCCTAGGCTTTTCTTGGCAGGATAGGCCATAAGTGTAGGCAGGTTCTTTGAGGTGGTCCTGCAAAGATCTGTTATGAGAGGTGTCACCAGCCCTTACTACTTGCAGGGCGAGCCTGGGAGCTATCACAGAGCTTTTTGATAGACTGTTTTTCTTTTGGAAGTCTGTCAGTTTTGCCTCACCACTAGTTTCTCCAAGGTGGTAGAATGTTTTGTTTTCTCCAGTAATTGGCTGGACTACCCTGCCCCCACAAAAGCTGGGGCTGAGTGTTCTGCTCCACCTCCACTGGGCAGAAGAATAATATTCCCTCCATTTATTTGGCCACAAGTCTTATACAGGGGTGTGCAATCTGCCCACCAGCTGTGCTGGACAATGTGGTTCCATCCAAAGAAGTAGATGTCTCACTCACTTGGCAGGGTTGCAGCTACTCTTGGTAGAATCAGGTAAGCTCCAGGAAGGCTCAGGCAAGCAGTGGTCCAACATTCTATTTATGCAAATTATGGCAGTTCCAGGATGTCCTAGATGCTTGCAGAAATTATTCTGCAGACCTCTGCATTGCTTTTTTTCTAAGAAAGGAGAAAAGAAGCCAAAAAAAAAAAAGAAAAAAGCAAAGGAAAGATGACTTTCCAGAGGGCAGGCTGGTCTTTAATGCTCAGGCTTTGGGAGCTGTTATTAGCTTTAAAAAACTAATTTTAGGGTCAGTCATTGTAATTTATGTACACCCTATATATTGGAGGTATACTTTTTAACAAAAAAGGTGAGCTACCTGATCCTTACTGCCATGAATCTGAAGTATTCTTCTAAAATCATGGAGTTCAGGGTCCTTCACCTATCTACCATCTTGGTCTCTCAGACTTCTAATGCTCTTGACAGTGTTTTTTACGTAAGAGAAGTTTTGAAAGGTTCATTGATGTCCACTTTATCAAGTTTCGTTTGTGAATAATGTCAAGTACATTATGTCAAATGATGTCCTTGCTAAATCCATAGTCATCTAAATTGTCTCCTATGTATACATTTTAGGATGTGTCTGTGATCCATTTTGAGTTAATTTTTGTGAATGGTGTAAAGTCTGTTACAGAATTACTATGTATTATATTTTTGCATGTAGATTTCTTGTTCTACCAACACCGTATATTGACAAGGCTACCTTCTTTGCTATTGTAATTCCTTTGAACTTTGTCAAAGATTAATTGGCTGCATTTGTGTGGGTCTGTTTCTGGACTTCCTATTCTGTTCCTTTGATCTGCTTGCTTATTCTTTGGCCAATACCTCACTGTCTTCCTTACTACAATGTTAAAAATCATTCCTGTGGTCAAATATTGTCAATCTCCTTCAATATTGTGTTAGTGCTTTTGATTCTTCTGCCTCTTCATATAAACTTTAGAGTGAGTTTGTTAATATCAAAACGTGACTTTTTGTGATGGTACTGGGGTTTGAACTCAGGGCCTCAAGTTTGCTAAGAAGATTCTCTACCACTTGAGCCCCTCTGTCACTCCCTGGATAGCTATCTTAAACAAACAAAAATACCTTTCTTTTAAATTGGAAAACAGGAAGGTAAAACAGGTCCTATCTAGAGATTGGTACCAGTGAGGGGAATGACATAAGGAAAGATTGTAGAAGGGTGAAAGTAGTGGAAATATTATGTACTCATTTATGAAAATGGAAAAATGAGACCTGTTAAAACTATTACAAGAATGGGGGTGAAGGAACAAAGCTTTGTAAATGTCACAGTGTACCCACAGCTCAACAATAACATGATAATAACAAAAAAAAGACAAATTTTTTTAAATGACTTCCTGGGACTTTGGGATTTTATTGACTCTAGATATAAAATTGGGACAACTTTGAGATTTCTGTCCATGAGTATGAAATATGTTTCCATTTGTTTAATTCTTTTTAAATTTTATTTCCTTGGAGTTATATAGTTTTCTTCCTAAATATCTAATTCAAATTTTGTCAGATTTATGCCTAAGTGTTTAATTTTGAGCATGCTAATGTAAATGGAAATGTGCTTTTAATTTTAAATTCCATGTATTCATTGTTGCTCTATAAAAGCAATAGACTTTTGTATACTACCTTGAAGGCGTTAATCCTTCCACAATCAGCTCTAGGAATATTTTTGGATCTTTGGATTTTCTATACAGATAATCTTGTTTAGGGGTGAATTATTTTTTCCCAATCTATCTATCTTTTACTTTCCATTTTTGTTCTATTGCATATATGATGGTTAAAGGAAATGGTGAGAAAGAGTAATTATTTTAAATGCTAGACTTCAATTGATCAATTACATTAGTCATCAACTAAATTATTTAATTTTTATGCAGAAAACTCACATTCCTTCATACCAATTTTTCCTAAGTCTTTATTTGACTTCTCTTGACTTGCAGATTGAACAGAGCTTAGTATATAGTGAGAAAAATATAAAATGTTAGAATCACATTTTGAGCATATGGCCTGCAGTGCCCTGTCTTTTCTTTTCTGGTGACAAACTTGTTCCAGTCTGAAGACAAAGCTCAAGACTTCATTCTTGTGAATCTTCCCATGACTCTTCCCCAATATAGTGGATCTTTTCATAACTTGATAACACCCTTAACATATTCTGTTATAATGGAAATTTTAGTTTTTTCTCTGTTCCTTTTCCATAGGGAGACTATGGCTTACTTTTGTCTTTAGAATATAACATTGCCTCTAATGCATATTTATTTTCATTATAGCCTACTGGATCAACTCTTAAGCAGGGTTTTAAATTTTTTGGAATAAACTAATTAAACCACTTAGCATCTCATCTATGTCTTTAAATCAGGAAAACTGAAGACAGAAATTTTGACAGGTGTGCTTGTTTGAATTCAGTGCTTCACACTTGCTAGGCAGGCAGTCTACAGCTTGAGACATGTTTTCACCTCCAGCTGTTTTTGCTTTGATTATTGTGGAGGTAGGATCTCATTTTTGCCCAGGCTGGCATGGACAGTGATCCTCTTATTTTATGCTCCCCCACCTCTAAACCTTGCAACTGGAATGACAGGTGCACAACACCACCTCCAGATGTTTTTTCCATTGAGATGGGGTCTTGCAAGTTTTGCTTTTTTGTTTTCTTCTTCTTTTTCTTTCTTTTGGTCTGGACTAGACTGGAACTGTAATCCTCCCAATCTTAGCCTCCCACAAAGCTTGGGATGACAGGCTTATGCAACCATGCCCGGCTATTTGTTGAAATGGAGTCTTGCCACTTTTTTGCTGCGGCTCACCTGAGACTGAGGTCCTCTCAATCTCAGCCTCCTAGATTGCTATGGTTACAGGTGTGAGCTACTAGCCTGTGGCTAAATTTTGATAGTTTTATAGTGAGTGTTTGATTCTCACAATGGAGAGTGTTATTTATTTCTTATCCAGCCTGTTTCTGACCTAATATTTCTAAGGATAATTTCCTGTAAATGTAAAGAAGAATATTCTACATACCTAAGACAAAGTAAGAACTAATTATTTTCCTCAAAACAAAACTTCTATGAATTTATTTAGTTTACTTGGCAATCTAAATTCTTCTGTATCATACGATGACACATACACATGCATACTCTTACATGGTGAGTATTGTCGTTATTATAATCGTCATGCATTGTCATGGTTGCTTCAAACCCTATGGTGTAAGTGTATACTAGGAGAGTAGTTTTAACTGTTATATAAAACTATGTACTGTGAAAAACCTTTTAGACATAAAAATACTGCATTGTGGTCATTACTTTCAGTCTAACTAAGCATTAATTTCCTTAAATTCCCTTTAACAAACACAAAATGACAAAGAGAGAAAAGAGAATAGTCTGAGTGCTCCTGTGATGCTTGTAGGATGACAGTGCTGTGCATCCTTATTTCACTGCTGATGATAATTGTGTGTACCAAGAGAATCATTTTTTTAGGAGACTCAAGCAGATAAATTTTTATTGGTGTAAATAATTCAGCAGCTTGTTATAATGAAACCCCCTCACATTAAGCATTTCCTTGCTCTTTTTTAAATGCACACAGTAGTATTCACTGGATACTACTAATATCTGATGCAAACTAGAGGTTTCCCAGTTTATGATGAGTTGTAGCTCTTTAAGGAGCTGAGCCCATTGTTAGGGGACTTGGTTCAACATTTGCCAAAAAAAGAAAAGCTAATCACAATAAAGGAACAAAGAAAATAATGGAGCTTTGCTGGTCATTATGTTGATCTGAGAAGAGATTTCATAGTCACAGCACATCTGGAGGTTGGTTTTTAAGTTGATCCTTTAGGGACTATGGAGGAAATTAAAATTTATATAGAGCAAATATAATTTTGAATAAAATGTAAGGGCAGTGTTAAGTCTCCATATTTGATAGCCTCTTTTAATATATTACATATAGAATGATGAATAAGATTATGTGATATCTGAATATTTATCATTCAGAGATATGAAAAGACAGATCTTTAGAATCTGAAAAAAATGCGTTTATGAGGCTATATTGAGTTCTTCCTGGTTCAGCAGCTTAATTTGGTAAATATTTTCTGATCACTTTCTTTGAGGAAGAAGCTCACTAACCTAGTAGCATGTTTATCTTGATTTGAGGCACTTTCAACCCTGACTTGCAATTCAAGCAGTGGTCTGCGAGCACCTGTTGAAACTCTGGCCCCCTCCCCTCTGTACTCTCAAAATCACTTTTGAGTTCAAACAGACTTCATACTGATTCTTGGTGTACAGTAATTTGGGATTTGTTTAATATTTTTGCACTTGTCTAGTACCATAGAAGGGCTCTTAGGATGAATTCTCAAGTTGGATATTTCATCAAATTCAAATATAGCTTATAAATATTTTATCCAACTTGTGATTTAATGTGATATCTGGTTTATCACTCCTGATGTTAGCTTCCTCAGCTTTCCATTAGAATACATAGAAAGAGGAAAGAGATCAGTATTCCCAACTTGAAGACTGAAAGCTGAAATCTGTAAGAAATGCAAAATGCATAGAGAGTTAGTGAAGCCAGATTTTAAAAAGCATTTTCACAGAACCTGAGAAAAGATAGAAATAGCAGAATCCTCTTCTCTTCACTATAGTAAAATGTTTTTCTTTATTAACCAAAAAGTCAGGCAACTGAATTCTGCAGTGCAATAATTTCTGAACGAATCAACTCACCACCTCCTTAGCTGGGAGATATTTTTATTGTATTTTAATAGAAGTAAGCATGCCTATTATCATTATTATTATTCAGATATTTTCTGGCTTTGATAAAGAAGAAAAAATTGTCTGTGATTATGGAAAAGAATAAAATACTCAATTATTTTTTAATATTACTCATAGTGAGAACCAATGGAACAGTTATTATAAATGATGATATAAGATCAGCACAAATAGATAACATATTTAATATACAGAAACACTCATTAAAAACTTTTTGATGGATCAGAAAAAAACACTTTAGTGGTAAGGAAATGATGTTATAAAAAGGAAAAAAATCTATAACACAGTTAGACATCAACTTTTTAAGACATGTAATATAACCACATGATAAGTATTATGTAATTACGAAAGTTTGTTATAATAAGAGATTTAGGTAAATGGAGAAACCTACCATTTTACTCAATAAATTGCATGAAGTCATTATTGTGAAAAAATCAGGTTGAGATTAATTAATTTTTATACTCTACTCAGATTAATTATTTACTGTGGAATTTGAAAATTGATTTAAAGTTCATCTGTAATTTATCAAAAATATCCAGTGAATTACAAATACTCACAAAATTAATGAAGTAATAAGCAATAGTTAAGAATAGATAAAACAAAACTCTAGACATAATAAAATTTGAAAAGCTTCAGTATAAGGATACTATGTGGAAATGAAACAGAAGGAGTGAGACCAAAGCATGCAAATTTGAAAATTTGGTGTGTGGGAAGGATGGCATTTTGAATCCTTGGGGAAATGTTGGCATTCCCCAAAGTGTGACTTGTATAACAGCAAAGGTAAGCAAGATTATTTTAGGTGTTTGAGAGGAGAATATTTTAAACTTTGAAAAACATGTTATTTAAACCTATACAAGAAAATTTTATAACAATTGCTTAACTCAACTGCACCAATCATGAATATTATAACACAAAGCAAACCTATATAAAAAGGGGTTATTTATGTATATTTTATTTAAATATGTTAAAATGGTGAAGATGTACACAATGTTAAAGTTTTAAAATCACTGCAGTATCTTCCCTTTTGAAGAAATTTTGAAGTAAGACTATAACTCAAAGCATATATCAAATAAGTTCCTAAGGCAATAAATTTCCAAATGCATTTAAAACTTAATACAAACAAATTTTAAAATGTACAATACTCTTTTGATAACCTTGGGAAAGGTTGGTATTTGCAGACAAATATGAAATAAGTCATACAGAAAAATATTGCCAGAGTTTTGTCAAAAATATTAAAATATTTTGAGTAAAAATATAAGCATAGAAAAATAAATATGGGAAATTAAAACATGTTTCCCATATTTAAATAGAAAAACATTAATCACTATATCTACATAAAGAGTTTCTACAAATGAAGAAACAGGTCATTAACTGAATGAGCAAACGTGCAGATTAATAATAAAAGAAAAGTTCATCAGGGGATTATCTACCTATTATTATTATTATCTACCTATTATTCACCTATGGACAAAAGACTATAAAATTGATTACCACAAAATATATAGGTGATAATAAGTACATAAAAGATATTTTGCCTTACAAATGATAGAAAATACACTATAAACTAATCACATGTAATTTCATTGATAAAATTAGAAAACATTAAAATTTTAATAACAGTACTAGAAATGATGAGAATGGCAGCTTTTCTAATTAGTGATTCTACAGAAAATAGCTTATTTCAGGTTTAGCATCCTACTCTGACAATCCAGCATCTTAAATGCTCAAAAGTCTGAAAATTTGTGAGTATTACCAGAAGTGGAAAATTTCACACTTGATCTAATGTGATGGATCTCTATCAAACTAGAGGCACACTAAAATTATTGTATAAAATCACCTCCAGTCTATGTATGTAGGATATGTGCAAAAATAAATGGATTTCATATTCAGACTTGGTTGTCACTCCCAAGCTATCTTATTATGTATATGCAAATAATACCAAATCTGAAAAATCCAATCTCCAAAACACTTCTCATCAAAATATTTCTGATGAGGGATATTTTAATTTATATGTTCAAAGCAAATGGTCTTAAATGCACTTATCAAATTACTTTTGAAAGCTGAGCTGAGATATCTGAAAAAAACAGGGATTAACTTTATACTTTTAAGCATTCTGTATTTGGATACTTTTGAAAATAAGAACTGTTTTTTAAATTAAAAATTGAAAATGATGAAAAGATTATTAAAAATTTGACAAATGTCTGAATGGACTACTCTCAAAAATAGGAAATAAATATACAAAAAAGGGAGCTAGCTCACACTAAAATCATTTACATGCAATTAAAACAAATACCATTATAATTACCAGTTTATCAAAGACTCACAAAAATCTCAGACCTATTGTCTTTGTGAAAAGAATGTAGTTTCATCATGATACAAGAGTAAACAGTATCAATTTTAAGAAGGCAATTTAGCAACATGCTAAAAATTAATTTTACTGTTTTGATTTTTAGACAAAGTCTATTTTCATAACTGAGAACTTGGAAATGACAGAGTCATCTATTGTAGAATTTTTGTTTGTTTGTTTTTGGTACATATTTTATTAAGATCAAATTCACTCAATATAATGTTCACCATTTTAATTATCGTAGAATGTAAAAATTAAATAATGTTTACTATTTCCAAATGTTATAAAAATCAATCACTATCTAATTTCAGATCATCTTTATCACCTCCTCCCAAAATAAAAAACTTCATGTCTGTTACCAATCAATACCATTTTGCCTCTGCCTTCATTGCCTGGCAGTCACTAATTTACTTTTTCTGTCAATGGTTTTCACTCTTCTTAAGAATGATTAAGAAATGGAATCACACATGTGTTTTCATGTCTGGCTTTTTTCATGTAGGATACTTTTATGCCTTTCTATGCTGTGGTACATATTAGAGCTTACTGCTCTTTTGCTTGTTTGTTTTGGGTAGTATTGGAGTTTGAACTCAGGACTTCAGGTTTGCAAAGCAGTATCTCTACCACTTGAAACACACCTACAAGCCCTTCACTGCTTTTTATAGCTGAACAATAATCTACTATATGAATACAGCATATTTTTGTATCTATTCTTCAGTTAGTGGGCATTTAGAATATTTCCAGTTTTTGGCTATTAAGAATAATACTATGAACATTCATTTGCAGACTTTCATCCCCATATATTTTAAATCCTCCTTTATATACTTGGAGTCAAATTGGTAGGCTGTATGATAACCTCATTTTACCACAGAGTCCCCTCTTATCCATAGAGGTTACATTCTAAGACCTCCAAACCACAAATAGTACTAAATGCTATACATACTCTATATATACTGTGTTTTATTCCTCTCTCTCTCTCTCTCTCTCTCTCTCTCTCTCTCTCTATATATATATATATATATATATATATATATACATATAAAATACTGTAACATTTGCAGCTTGAAATGGCAACAAAATTAGTACACATTTCTTTGTCTCTTAAAATTTCACAAATAAAAATAATTTGTTCTTATTGTAGAGCTAAGCAGCCTGAGCAAATGATTTTGGTTTTCTTTTCTTAAGTTGAAAACTTTCATCTTTTCACATAGATGACGCATTTTACAACTTCTTTTTGACTTACTCAAATTGCCAGGATGCAACTATTGCACTTTGGGACTGTTATTAAGTAAAACAGGCTACTTGAACAAAAGCTTCACAATATCACAGCCATAAGTCTGATGACCAAGATGACTGCTGAGTAACTAACAGGTGAGCAAACAGCATAGACATGAAAAAGGAATGATTCATGTCCCAAGTGGAACAGAGTGGGAGATTGTATCATGTTACTCAGACTAGCACACAATTTAAAACTTATGAATTGTTTGTTTCCAAAATTTTCCATTTAAAACTCTAGGATGGTATTTAACTATGGATAACTTAAACAGTGTGAGGTCGAGCAGTAGATAAAAGGTGATGCTGTTATTTGAGGAAGTACCATTCTACTTTGCATAGTACATTATAGTTCTACACTTTCACCGGCAACGATGAGGGATTCGTTTCCTCCACATCATGGCCAACATTTGCTTTTCTCTTTCTTTAAATAAAATATTCTGTAGTTAAGTTAGTAGATGTGAAGTGGTATTTCATTGTGGTTTTAAATTGCATTTCACTAATGAATCATGATATATCATATCATTTTATGTACTTTTTGGTCATTTGTGCTCAGTGGAGAAATATTTACTCATGTTCTTCATTCCTTTGCAGAATTGGAGCTGACATGGTGACACATACCTTTTATCACAGCAACGTGGGAAGCAGAGACCATAGGATCCCAAGTTGGATGCTATTCCAGGCAAAAGTAGCAAGTCCCTGTCTCAATTAAAGAGTTGGGGGCATAGCTCAAGTGGTAGAGTCTTGTCTAGCATATGTGAGGCTATTGATTCAATCCCCAGTTGAAACAAAAGAAAAAGAAAGACTAATTGAGTTGCTTGTCTTCATTCTTGAGTTTTAAGATATTTTGTGTTTTCCAGATAACTACACCCTTATCAGACATATGTATTACAGATATTTTCTCACATTTCTAATGCATTTCCACAATGTACTTTGATACACAAACATTTTTCATTTTGATAAGGTCCAAGTTAATCGACATTTTTTTCTTTTCTTCCTTCTGGTATCATACTTAATAAATGGTTCTCTAATGTAAGATCATAAAGATTAACATGTATGCTTCCTTCTAAAAGCTATAAAGTTTTAGTTCTTATATTTATATTTGATTTATTTTGTATTGATTTTGGTATCTGATGAAAGAAGTATCTGGATTACAGTTGCATTCTCTTTCATGTATATTTCCAGGTGATGTGGGTCCATTTTTAAAGGACTATGCCTTTTCCATTGAATGAACTTGGCAAAGTTTCTGAAAAATAAATTAATCTTGAGTATCAATCTCTAGTGTCTAGTTGAATATCACTAATCCATACATTTATCCTTATGCCAGTACCACAATGTTTTTGTTGTGGCTAGATTTCAAGTACATTTTGAAATCAAGACTTATGAGTCATTCAACTTTGTTCTCAACTGTAAGATTTTTGACTATCAGGAATCCTTTATATTTGCATGAGAACTGAAGGATTATAATATCCATTTATACAAAAAAAATAAAAATATGAACCAGTTGAAATTTTGAGAAGAACTGCATAAAATCTGTTGAAGAATTTGTATTTTAAAGCCACATTTATATTGTTGTTTTGGTTATATTTTAACTTTATTTTTATTTTTAAGGCTCTATGGGATATATCCATAAAAAAGTGATTTAATAGATGTTTACATGTATAATAGTCAAAGTAGGGTAATACATACTTTCATTACCTTCACAAGTAATCATTTTTATATTTTGGAGATTTCTTATTCTTCTGGTCACCTTGAAATACATCAGAGTGATTTAATCAATAGTTACCCTTGTTTGCTAAAGAATAAACAAAACTGATTTCTCAATTCTATGTTTTTGAATTTTTTTTTGCCTCAACCTCTGCCCTTCTCAGTCTTTAGTGACTGTTCTTCTGTAAAATTGACTGAGTTTCCACAAATGAGTGAGAACTTAGGTTTTTTGTCTTTCTGTGTCCAGCTAGTTTCACTTAACATACTGAGCTCCAGTCCCATCCAGGATTTAAATCATATTATGGCTGGTCAGTATTTATCAAATAAATGTGACATATTTTCATTATCCATCCAGTCAAGGGCATTTGTATTGATTGCATATATTGGCAATTTTAGCAATATTAGTTTTTCTGATCCATAAACATGACTGATTTTTTTCTTCTTAAATTGATTTCAGAATATTTTATAGGTTTTAGTGTAGAGGTTTTATAATTCTTAGACTAAGGTTATTCTTAAGTATTTTATTTATTATAATGCCATGGTAGATAGAATTTCTTTCTTTTCATTAGAGTGTATTAATTGTACAAAATAAAAGGTTTCATTGGAACATTTTCATTCATGTGTATAATATACTTTGATCATGTTCACTCCCCATTACTCTTTCTTGTCCTGTCCATCCTCATCCTGGACCCTTTCTCTGTTCACATAGTCCTCCTTCTACTTTCGTGCCTCTTTTTTTGTTAATCTAGATTTCACATATGAGAAGAAATATGATAATTTATCTTTCTGAGTTTGGTTTATTTTCCTGACCATTGTGTTCTCCAGTATTATCCATTTTCCTGAAAATGACCTGACTTTGTTCTTTTTCATGGCTGAATAATACTTTACTGTGTATATATAACACATTTTCTTTATCTACTTACCTGTAATGGGCATCTAGGCTGATTCCATCATTTTGCTATTGTGATAAGTTCTGTTATAAATATAAGCAAACAGGTAACCCTTTATATACTAAATTTTATTCTCTCAGGTATATACTCAGGAATGGTACTGCTGATTTTCATGGTAATTCTATTTTTAGGTTTCTGAGTAAATTCCACACTAATTTCCATGGTAGCTGCACTAATCAACGTTCCTACCAAGAGTGTGTAAGTTCTTACCCCTATCCTCACTAGCATCTATTCTTAGTCTTTGTTTTGTTTTATTTTTCTTTGTGGGGGGCAGTTGCAGTAACTAGGGAGGTGTAAGCTCAGCACCTTCTGATTGCTAGGTAGACACAGTACTACTTGAGTGCTGTGCCCCAGCCTTGTGTTCTCATTATTTTCCAAACAAGGTCTCATGTGTAGAAAACACAGGTTGACCTAGACTGGCAACCTCTTATTTATGCCTCCTGAGTAGATAGAATAGCAGGCACAAGCCATCTCACTTACCTTTTATTGATTAAGATGGGATCATGTGAGCTTTTTTGACCCAGGCTGGCCTGAAAGTATGATCCTCCCTATCTATGCCTCCCTAGTAGCTGGGATTACAGAAAAGAGCTATCCTGTCTGACTAGTTTTCGTTTTCTTGATGAGAGGTATTCTGAGTAGGATGAGATAGAATTAATTCTCAGTGTAGCTTTGATTTGCATTTTCCTGTTGGTTAAAGATGTTCAGCATTTTTTAATGTATTTATTGGCTATTTTAACTTTTGAGAAGTGCCTGTTCAGTTCATTTGTCCAGTTGTTTATTCTTTTGTCATTTAACTTTTTGAGTTCTCTCTATATGTTCTCTCCATGTGTTCTTTGTCAGATGAATACATGGAAAAGATGCAATCCCATTCTGCAGGCCATCTCTTCATTCTGGTATTTGTATCCTTTGATGTGCAGAAGCTATTTAATTTAGCTATTTAATTTAATTTAGTCCCATTTATCAATTCATGTTATTATTGTCTGAGCAATTGGAGTACCACTCAAAAAGTCACTGGCTATGCTATATCCTAAAGAATTTTCTGTTTGATTGCCTTCAGTAGTTTCAAAGTTTGGGTCTACATTAAGTTCTTTTGTCCATTTTGAGTTTTTTTTTTTTCTTTTCTCCTTTTATTTTATAGTTTTTACATTTACTTACATGTGTATACACTGTTTGTGCCACTTCCCCCACACCCCCTTACCCCGCTTCTGGGAAGAACCTGTTCCACCCTCTTGTTCTCCAATTTTGTTGAAGAGAAAACATAAGCGATAATAAGAAACACAAAGTTTTTGCTAGTTGAGATAAAGATAGCTATACA
The DNA here is from genome assembly GCF_047511655.1 of Castor canadensis. Classification (NCBI taxonomy): domain Eukaryota; kingdom Metazoa; phylum Chordata; class Mammalia; order Rodentia; family Castoridae; genus Castor; species Castor canadensis. The sequence continues at coordinate 76,577,305 of NC_133388.1, forward strand.
GAGAGATTCCTAGCATTGCTTCCATTCACATGTAAATTGCGACCCACACTGTTTCACTTCTACAACACCTCTTTACTACTTTCTGGTCACCTTCCCATAGTGGCCTCACCCAGTTTAAGATTGATTTTTATACAGGGTGAGAGATATTATCTCATTTCTGTCTTCTACTTGTGAATATTGAGGTTTCCCAGCACTATTTGTTATAGATGCTTCCTTTTCTCCAATGAATTTTTTTGACACCTTTGTTTAGAATCATATGGTTGCAGCCAAGTGAGTTTAATTCTGGATACTCATTTATTCCAGTAGACTACATGTCTTTTTTTGTGCCAGTACCATGCTTCTGGTGTTGTTACTGTGACTAGTATAATTTGAAATCATGTATTATGATACCATGAGCAATGTACTTTGCTCAGGATTGCTTTGGCTATTTGGTTGTCTTTTGTGCTTCCAGATGATTTTTAGGATTTTCTTTGTTGTTGTTGTTGTTGTTATTGTTTCTGTGATGAATGTCTTAGGAATTTTTATGGAGATTGCATTGAATCTCTAGATGGCTTTTGATAATATGACCATTTTCACAATTCTTTTGGTGACCTGGGGCTTGAACTCATGGCCTCATGCTTGTTAGGGAGGTGCTCTACCATGTGAGCCACTCCACCAGGCCCTATTTTCACAATACTAATTCTACTATTCTGTGAGTATGGAAAGTCTTTCCATCTTCCAAAGTCTTCATTTTCTGCCTTCAGTATTTTACAGTTTTCATTGTAGGGAAATTTCAGCTATGTGCTTAGGTTTATTCCAAAGTATTTGAGGTTTTTTGAAGATAACTGTTAATGGGATAGTTTTCCTTAGTTCTTTCCCAGCATGCTCTTATTGGTTATAGTCTGATTTCGTATTTTGATACTTTTCTGAAAGTATTTATCAAATCTAAGAGTTTTCTTGTGGAGACTAAGGTCATTTAAATATAAGCTCATATAGTCTGCAAATGTGGTCAATTTGAATTTTTCCTTTACTATTTGTATCCCCTTTATTTATTTGTTTTTCCTTATTGCTCTGGCTAAGAATTCAACCATTATATGGGTTAAAAGCAGTCCTGATTTTAGAAATTATGCTTTCAGATTTTTCCTATTCAATATAACTTGACTATACATTCACCATACGCAGCCTTTATTAGGCTGAGTGTGATTCTTCTGTGTCTACTTTCTCAGGGCATTGGTTGTTATAAATCTGTTTAGGGTTATTTATATCCTTTTCATTCCAGTTTGATAGATTATATGTTTCTAAAAAATTATCCATTCCTTATAGAATTTATTGAAAGTTTTAAAGAAATATTCCTTAATAATTCCTTGGATTTTTGTGGCATCTATTGTAATATTCCCCTTTTCACCTCTAATTTTATTAATTTCCATCACTTTCTTTCTCTTCATTAGTTTGGCTAAAGATCATTTTTTAAATTTTGAAGAACCGAGAATTATTTCTTACAATTCTGGAAATTACTCCAAGATAAAGTTGCCAGCAAGATTTTTGTCTGGTGAGGCTTTGCTCTCCGCTTGCAACATAGTGCCTTGCTGCTGAGTTCTGTAGCGGAAGCAGCACTATGCTCACATGGCTGAAGAGTAAGAGAGCAAGAAGAAACTGAAATGTTTTCTCCCGGTCCTTTCCTGAAGCACTAATCCATTCATGAGAGCAGAGCTTTCACGACTTAACAACTTCCCTAAAGTCTCTACTTCTTAATACCATGTTGGGAAAAAACTTTCAACATGAATTTTGGAGGGAACACTTTCAAATTTCAAAATTTTAAAAATTTCTGATATGTGTAGTGTCCATGGAAATGGGTAACAGAAATGCAGAAGGAGTCAAAAGTACTGACATTAAACAACTCAAGGAACTATGAGGACAGAGAGTTGGATAATTCATTCTCCTGACCTTTGAAGTTGCCTAGGATTATATGGCTCTTCAGAGCCCAACCTCTACCTTCAGATTCAGTGACAGAGGGCTAAAATGTCACGTGGCGAGACCATCATCTCTCAGTGTGCTGTGATTATTTTTAAAAATGCTCTCCACCTTACCCTCCCAACCATTTGTACTCTGTAAAAAACACAGTCACAAAGAACCACTGGAACTGGCAGTTGCATAGTTAGCAATGGCAGAAGTCAAGTCCCTAGCTGCTTCAGTTCACTATTGTTTTATCCCCAAATCCCTTGATAAAAGAAAATCACAGGAAAAATAAGTGACTAGAAAAAACCTTTCCTTCCCAGACCCTTTGCACACTTAGGTAAGTTTAGATTCATGTATACACTTTTTCCCCCCTTTGGGTATACTGAGGTATGAACTCAGGGTCTTGTGCTTACTAGGCAGGCACTGTACCACTTGAGCCACACCTTCCAGCTCTTTAGTTATTTTCTAGATAACTCACACTTTTTGTTTCAGGGCATGGCTAAGGATTTTTCAACTTTGTTTATTTTTCCCAAAGAACCAACTATTTCTTTTCTTTTTTTTATATAGTACGATATAATCTATATGATAATTAAAATGTGAAGAATGGTGCTAGAAGTTGGTGTGTGTTTACATCCTATTTTCTTTAGTGCCTTCAGGTGCATTAATTTGTCCACTATCAACTATCCCTTGATTTTTTTTACTTGTTTTATTCATATGTGCATACAATGTTTGGGTCATTTCTCCCCCCACCACCTCCCTTGCCTCTCACCCCTCCCTCTCCCTTGCACCCCCTCTCTGCCAGGCAGAAACTATTTTGCCCTTATCTCTAAGTTTGTTGAAGAGAGAGTATAAGCAATAATAGGAAAGACCAAGGGTTTTTGCTAGTTGAGAAAAGGAGAGCTATACAGGGAGTTTACTAGCATTGCTTTCCTGTACATATGTGTTACATTCTAAATTAATTCTTCTTGAACTAACCTTTTCTCTAGTTCCTTGTCCCCTTCTCCTACTGGCCTCTGTCACTTTAAAGCTTCTGCATTAGTTCCTTTGCATTGAGGACATCAAATACTATCTTCTTTTTTTGAGGGGTTTCTTGCCTATCCTCATACCTCCCTTGTGTGCTCTCACCTCATCATGTGATCAAAGTCCAATACACTTGTGTGTTTGCTCTTGGTCTACAGTTCACATATGAGGGAGAACATACGATTTTTGATCTTCTGGGCCTGGCTAACTTCACTCAGAATGATGTTCTTCAGTTCCATCCATTTACCTGCAAGTGATAAGATTTCATTCTTCTTCATGGCTGAGTAGTATTTCATTGTGTATAAATACCACATTTTCTTAATCCATTCTTCAATAGTGGGGCATCTTGGCTATTTCCATAACTTGGCTAATGTGAATAATTCTGCAGTAAACATGGGTGTGTAATTGCCTTTGGAGTAACCTGTGTCACATTCTTTTGGGTATATCCCAAAGAATGGTATTGCTGGCTCATATGGCAATCTATGTTTAGATTTTTAAGAAGCCTCCAAGTTTTTTGCGAGAGTGGTTCTACTAGTTTGCATTCCCACGAGCAGTGTATAAGTGTTCCTTTTTCTCCACATACTCACCAACACCTGTTGTTGGTGGTGTTTCTAATGATGGCTACTCTAACAGGGGTGAGGTGGAATCTTAGTGTGGTTTTAATTTGCATTTCCTTTATTGCTAGAGATGGTGAGCATTTTTTCATGTGTTTTTTGGCCATTTGAATTTCTTCTTTTGAGAAAGTTCTGTTTAGTTCACTTGCCCATTTCTTTATTGGTTCATTAATTTTGGGAGAATTTAGTTTTTTAAATTCCCTATATATTCTGGTTATCAGTCCTTTGTCTGATGTGTAGCTGGCAAATATTTTCTCCCACTCTGAGGGTGTTCTCTTCAGTTTAGAGACCATTTCTTTTGTTGAGCAGAAGCTTTTTAGTTTTATGAAGTCCCATTTGTCTATGCTATCACTTAGTTGCTGTGCTGCTGGGGTTCCATTGAGAAAGCCCTTGCCTATACTTATTAGATCCAAAGTATTTCCTACTCTTTCCTGTACCAGTTTTAGAGTTTGGGGTGTGATATTAAGATCCTTGATCAATTTTGAGTTAACCTTGGTATAGGGTGATATACATGGATCTAGTTTCAGTTTTTTGCAGACTGCTAACCAGTTTTCCCAGCAGTTTTTGTTGAAGAGGCTGCTATTTCTCCATCATGTATTTTTAGCGCCTTTATCAAAGACAAGTTGGTTATAGTGGTGTGGCTTCATACCTGGGTCCTCTATTCTGTTCCACTGGTCTTCATGCCTGTTTTTGTGGCAGTACCATGCTGTTTTTATTGCTATTGCTTTGTAGTATAGTTTGAAGTCAGATATCGTGATACCTCCAGCGATGTTCTTTTAGCTGAGTATTGCCAGAACTATTTGTGGTCTCTTATGTTTCCAAATAAATTTAATGGTAGATTTTTCAATCTCTTTGATGAATGTCATTGTGTTTTGCTGGAATTGCATTAAACATGTAGATTGCTTTTGAGAGTATAGACATTTTTACTATGTTGATTCTACTAATCCATGAGCATGGGAGATATCTCCTCCTTCTATAGTCTTCCTCAATCTCTTTCTTCAGGAGTTTATAGTTTTCCTTGTAGAGGTCACTCACTTTCTTTGTTAAGTTTACTCCTAGGTATTTGAATTTTTTTGAGGCTATTTTAAATGGAATTGTTTTCATATATTCTTTCGATGTTTGTTTGTTATTAGAATATGATTTTTCTATGTTGATTTTATATCCTGCTACCTTGCTATAGCTGTTGATGATGTCTAGGAGCTTTTGAGTAGAGGTTTTTTGGTCTTTAAGGTATAGGATCATACCTTCTGCAAATAGGGATATTTTGACAATTTCTTTACCTATTTGTATTCCTTTTATTCCTTCTTCTTGCCTAATTGCTCTGGCTAGGAATTCCAGTACTATGTTGAATAGGAGTGGAGATAGTGGGCATTCTTGTCTGGTTCCTGATTTTAGAAGGAATGGTTTCAGTTTTTCTCCGTTAAGTATAATGCTGGCTGTAATTTTGTCATATATAGCTTTTATAATGTTGAGGTACTTTCCTTCTGTTCCTACTTTTCTTGGAGCTTTTATCATGAAATGGTGTTGGATCTTATCAAAGGCTTTTTCTGCATCTATTGAGATGATCAAGTGGTTTTTGTCTTTGCTTCTGTTAATGTGGTTTATTACATTTATTGATTTGCATATGTTGAACCACCCCTACATCCCTGGGATGAAGCCTACTTGGTCGTGGTGAATGATCTTTTTGATGTGTTGTTGAATTCGATTTGCCATTATTTTACTGAGGATTTTTGCATCAATGTTCGTTAAGGAGATTGGCCTGTAGTTCTCCTTTTTGGAGGTGTCTTTGCCTGGTTTTGGGAAAAATGTAATAGTGGCTTCATAAAATGTGTTTGGCAGTTTTCCTTCCCTTTCTATTTTGTGGAGCAGTTTAAGGAGGGTTGGTATTAGTTCTTCTTTAAAAGTCTGACAGAATTCAACAAAGAATCCATCAGGTCCCGAACTTTTCTTTTTGAGGATACTCTTGATTGCTGCTTCAATTTCATTTTGTGTTATAGATCTATTCAGGTGATTAATGTCCTCTTGGTTCACTTTTGGATGATCCTAAGTATCTAGAAATCTGTCCATTTTTTAAGATTTTCAAATTTATTTGAATATAGTTTCTCAAAGTAATCTTTGATGATTTCCTGGACTTCCATGGTGTTTGTTATTATCTCCCCTTTTGCAGTCCTGATTTTACTGATTTGGGTTTTTTCTCTCCTCCTGTTAGTCAGGTTTGCCAGTGGTCTATCGAACTTGTTTATTTTTTCAAAGAACCAACTTTGTGTTTCATTAATTATTTGTATGGTTTTTTTTGGTTTATGTTTCATTGATTTCAGCTCTTATTTTTATTATTTCTCTCCAGCTTGTTTAGGGATTTGCTTGTTCTTGTTTTTCTAGGAGTTTAAGATGTATAATTAGGTCATTGATTTGAGATCTTTCAGTCTTTTTAATATGGGCTCATGGCTATAAACTTTCCTCTCAGGACTGCCTTAGCTGTGTCCCACAGGTTCTGGTAGGTTGTGTTTTCATTTTCATTAACTTCCAGGAACCTTTTAATTTCCTCTTTTATTTCATCAATGACCCATTGTTCATTAAGGAATGAGTTCAGTTTCCAGCTGTATGCATGTTTTTTGTCTTTATTTTTCTTGTTGAGTTCTAGTTTTATTGCATTGTTATCAGATAAAATGCATGGTACAATTTCTATTTTCTTATATTTGCTGAGGCTTGCTTTGTGCCCTAGGATATGATCTGTTTTGGAGGATGTTCTGTGAGCTGCTGAGAAGAATGTATATTGTGTAGAAGTTGGATGAAGTGTTCTGTAGACATCAACTAGGTCCATTTGATCTATGGTATATTTTAGATCTAGGATTTCTTTATTGATTTTTTATTTGGATGACCTATCTATTGATGATAGTGGGGTGTTAAAGTCTCCCACGACCACTGTGTTGGAGTTAATATATGCTTTTATGTACTTCTGGGTATGTTTGATGAAATTGTGGCATTTATGCTGGGTGCATATAGGTTGATAATTGTTATTTCCTTTTGGTCTATTTCCCCATTTAATAGTATGGAATGTCCTTTATCTCATTTGATCAATGTATGTTTGAAGTCTACTTTGTCCAAGATGAGTATTGCTACTCCTGCCTGTTTTGGGGGGCCATTGGCTTGTTAAATCTTCCAGCCTTCCATTCTAAGCCTATGCTTATTTCTATCAATGACATGGGTTTCCTGTAAGCAACAAATTTTTGGATCTTCCTTTTTAATCCAGTTTGTCAATCAGTGCCTTTTGATGGAGGAATTAAATCTGTTAACATTAAGTGTTAGTATTGATAAGTATGTGGTGATTCCTGTCATTTAGTTGTCTTAGTTTTTTGAGGGTTTGATTGTGTGTACCTAAGTTGAGATTACTCTCTACTTTCTTGCTTTTCTTTGCCTGTAGTTTCGTACTGCCTGTGCTTTCATGGTTATGTTGGGTTTCATTTTCTGTGTGCTGAATCTCTTGAAGAATCTTTTGTAGTGGTGATTTGGCGGTCATGTATTGTTTTAGTTTCTCTTATCATGGAAGACTTTTATTGTTCCATCTATTTTGAATGATAGTTTTGCTGGGTAGAGTATCCTAAGGTTGAAGTTATTTTCATTCAGTGCCCGGAAGTTCTCACCCCAAGCTCTTCCTGCTTTTAATGTTTCTATTGGGAACTCTGCTGTAATTTTGATGGGTTTAAATTGGTATGTTTTTTGTTTTTTCTCTCTTACAGCCTTTAATATTCTTTCTCTTGTCTCTGTACTTGTTATTTTAGTGATAATATGTCATAGGGTAGTTCTATTTTCATCAGGTCTGTTTGGTGTTCTGGAGGCCTCCTATACCTGTATGGGCATAGTTTTCTCTATATTTGAGAAATTGTCTTACTGTTTTGTTGAATATATTGTGCATTCCTTTTGCTTGCACCTCTTCTCCTTCTTCAGTGCCCATGATTCTCAGGTTTGGTCTTTTGATGGAGTGAGTAAGTTCTTGTATTTATTTTTCACAGGTCTTGAGTTGTTTAATAGTTCTTTGGTTTTTCCTTTTATCACCATTTCATCTTCGAGTTCTGAGATTCTGTCTTCTGCTTGTTCTAGTCTGCTGGATTGTCTTTTCATTTTGTTTTGCATTTCTGTTTTGTTCTTTTTTTCTGAGGTTTTCCATATCCTGAGTATCTTCCTCTTTAATATTGTCTATTTTCACCCTCAGTTCTTTTATCTCTTTATTTATTGTGTTCTGTGTTTCACTTTTTGTTTATACAGTGCTTCTATGGTTTCTTTTATTTGTTCTTGTGCTTTCTCAAATTCTCTATTTTTGTCATCTTTGGATTTTGAGTGTCTCCTGTACATTTGGTTGACCTCATCCAGGATCACCTCTATAAAATTCTCATTGATTACTTACAGAAGTTCTTCTTTCAAGGTGTTCTTGTGGGCTTCATTGGGTTCTTTGGCATAGTTTATCTTCGTTTTGTTGGAGTCTGGATCTTGGCATCTGTTTTCTTCATTTCCCTCTGATTCCTGTACTAATTTATTATTGGGGGAAAATGGTTTTCCTCTTTTTTCCATCTTCCCATCATTTCCCTTGCTATTGTTACTGTCCCTGTGCTGTGTGTAGTTCAGTATTTTCTAGCTTGTAATAGTAACAATGATGAGACTAGAATGGAAGTGTTAGAGGAGAGGGAAAGCAAAGAAGGTAAAGAAAAAGGGAAAAAACAAACAAATAGACAAAAAAACCCTGAAAACACAGAGCCAAAGAAATAAACAGGGAGAGATAGTATACTAATCAACAGTGAGCTAAACAGGTATTAGAGAGACAGAGAGAGGATAAAAAGAAAAAGAAGAAAAGGTCTCCAAATTCAAATTGAATAAATTTTCAGTCTTAATAGTTTTGGTGTTAGTCCTTCAGCATCCAGTTCTGGTGTTGGTGTTCGAATAGTAGTTCTGGTGGTTTACATCTCCCAAGCAGGTTAGTAGCTGGCATCTGGTGGCGTAGGGTCCCTCTTGGTTTCTCCATTTAACATGGTGTGGGAATGCAATGGGTGGTCTGGGGGTGTGGGGGTGTTGGAGTTTTGCCTCTTCTTGGTGGTTTTTCCTGCCAGGTGTATCTCCAGCATCTCTCCAAGAATTTACTTTAGGAAATATGCTTTCTGCTTCCTCCCTCGAGTTTCCATCTTGGAATCTTCCCTCTTTCTTTTCTTTGACATTTGTATTCTTTAAATCTCTATTTCATTAATTTCTACTGTGTTCAATTTTTCTTTCCTATGACTGATTTTGAGTTTGGCTTGTTCTTGTTTTTCAACAGTGAGATGCATCATTAAATTACATATTTGTGATCTCCCTGATTTTTTAATGTAGGTACTCACAGGCATAAAAATTTCTTCTTAAATACAATTTCAGTATATCCCAAAGCTCTTACAAAGCTGTTTTCATTTCCTTTTGATTTTTGGAATTGCAAAGTTCCCCTTACTTTAGCAATCTACTGATTGTTCAAAATTGTTTTGCTCAATCATATGTTTTATAGTTTCTGATGTTTCTCTTTCTATTTATTTGTAGTTTTATTCCACTTTAATTAATAAGATACAACTATTTCAATTTTTTGTATTTTGCAAAGATTTGCTTTCCGAACTAAAATATGATCTCTTTTGAAGAAAGTTTTGTTGGCTGTTGAGAAGCATGTTTGTTCCATGATTGTTTGATGGAATATTCAGTAGAAATCCATTAAGTCCATTTGATCTACAGTGCAATTTAACTCTGAAGTTTCTTTTGTTGATTCTTGTCTAAATAATCTAAGTATTGAGTGACATATGTTATTGAAATCACCCACTATTACTGTATCTGGACCTATTTGTCATTTTATGGTCATGATTGGCAGCATGCACCTGTGATCCAAGACATGCTGGAAGCATAAATATGAGGATAGAAATCCAGGCAGGTCCTATGAAAAACTTAACACTGTCCTAAAAAGAACTAAAGCAAAAAGTGCTACAGGTATGGCTTAACTGGTAGAACTCCTGCCTAGCACACACACTCTGTGATGTAACACCACCAAAAAAAATGAAAGAGAAAGAAAGAAAGAGAGAGAGAGAAAGAAAGGAAGGAAGGAAAAAAAGAAAGAAAGAAAGAAGGAAGAAAGAAAGAAAGAAGGAAAGAAATGAAAAAGAAAATACAAATAATTAGAGAAGATTTCCCCAGATCCTCTAATTTTGTAGTCTACCCAGTCTGTGGGGTTAGTGGCTCACAGCTGGAGTTTATTGAGGTTTGCTGTTCTCTCCATTCACATTGGTGCTTTATGTATACTAAGGCCTGGTCAAGGCTATTTTCTCAAAGACAAGACTGCATTCACTTTAAAGTCTTCACCTCCTTCTGTGCACCGAGCTACAGCTGGTCCAAGTGAGCCTTATGACATGTCACCAGCCAGGTCGCAACTTGCTCCAAAGGCCCTGAAGTCTGTACAACTCAGGAGCAGAAAATATACAAACCAAGGGGTATCCCCCAAATAGTGAAGAAAACACAACATTGAGTTCTGCATGGGATGGGGGGAATCAAGGATACTGAGCTTTCTGCCTATCAGTCTCAGTGCTTTCAAATTCTAACTAGCAGTAAACCAACCCACAGGAAGGAAGAAGCTGCAGAAATCCTTTTATCTGCTGGACCTGGACTCAGAGCTTTCAGACCCAGTCAGCAGCTAACTACCTGGTTATGTAACTGGAGTTCTGGACCAAAGATCAAACTGCAGAGGTTCTATTATGTCGTATTGGTCACTTGCCCTAATATACAAATAAAAAGATGAGTAGTGATGGATAGAGAAAGGAGATTTATTACATGGCACAGGCATGCCAAAGGAAAAAGAAAAGTAAACATTTTCTGTCATCTTTAGGATATAGACATGTGCTTTATGTTTAAATAGAGGAAGAACTGGGGCAGAAGGCTAAAGCCTGCATAATTATTAAACAGTCCCAGTCAAAGTGTCATCCTGTGATCAAAAATGTGGTCTGGTTGCTCATTGTTTCATGGCTAGTTAAGCAGGGCCTTGTCAAGATAAGAAACTCATTGCTTGATATAGTGTGGGGAGGTAGTTTATGCATCAGTTCTGTTCTTCCAGGTGACTGAGAGGTGACTGCAGAAGAGAGACTCAGAGCAAAATGAAGGCAAGGATGCTCAGCTTTTGTCCTGCTTCTAATTAACTTGTGGACCCAAATGAGAAGTCACAGTTGTTTTTTAGCAAAAACAGTTTCTAAATACCTGTCATACTTATACATTCCAATACATGGTAAGTAATACAATGAAATTCTTCTCCAATGTTGGCCTGCCAAGCAGGAGTCACTATCAGACCAAATATCCCTATTAGATTAAGGCTTTCAAGAACCTGGAGTTTCTCATGTGGTTAGAACTATTGTTCTCTTGTTCCCATGACTGTCTGTGCTCTTTAGACTTCTCCTATGGCTTTGACTTTGGCTCTCAACACTCAGGGAGCTGGGGTTGGCACTGTAGTGTGTTTCTTTCTTTTCTTTGTGTGACCTGTTTCTCCATGTTTTTTAGTTGTCAGCTTTCCTGATTCCCAATACTCTTCTTTCTCTTCTTTTGTTACCCTGACTGTTCTCATTTTTTGAGTCATAAGGAGAAAACTACTGGGCACCATCTTTTCCTAGAAAACACCATCTCCTAGAACTTATTTCTTAATTTCACAATTCAATTGTATAATGCCAGGGCATAGAAACACAGCTAATTTTTGTATAATGATATTGTATCCTGAAATCTTTGTGAGCACTTTAGTTCAACACAGTGTGTATATGTTAATTATTTGGAATTTCTACCTATAATATCATATCATATGTGAGTAGATAATTTAAATTCTTTCCTTCCATCTGGATGACTTTATTTCCTTTGGTGTCTAATTATTCTGGTTAAAACTTTCAGTACAATGTTGAATAGAAGCAATAAGAAAAGGAATCATGTCTTATTCCTGATCAAGGAGACACAATCATTTAGTGTTTCAACATTAAGTATGATATCATATTTAATGTTGATCACAGATGTTCTCTATCAGGTTAAGAAAATCCTCTTCTGTTCCTAGTTTGATCCATGTTTGTACCATGAAATAGTGTTTAATTTCATCAAATGCTTTTCTGTATCTATTGAGATGATTTAGTGATTTGATTTTTTTTCTACTTTTTCTTGCAATTTCTGCTGTGATATTTTCATCATTCAGAAGTGTGTGTAAAGTTTAATACTATCCCCCTGCAAAAAAAAGTTAATGTTTTAATACCCATTCTTATAAAATGTGGCATTATTTAAAATATGGCAATTGCAGACATAATTAATTAAGATTAGGTTATACTGCATTGGAGTGGACCTCTAAAACATCATGACCAGTGTCCTTATAAGAAGATGATCCTATAAAAACAATACAATGAATACCACAGATTGTTAGGAAAATGAATAGGAAAGAAAGAACTCAACATGCCGGCCTCAGTATAATCATGCCAGTACACTGATTTCAGAACTGTAGCTTCTAGAACTATGAAACCATAAATGTCTGCTTTATGTCTGTGACACTGTTAGAGTAGCCCTAGGAGACAGATGCAGTGTGATCATTATTGTCCACAACTTTCAAAGTTTCTTTTTTCTTTTTTTATTTACTTATTCACATGTGCATACATTGTTTGCATTATTTCTCCACCTTGCCCCTCTCCTCCACCCTCTCCCCCCGCCCCCCACAGTTCCAAGAAGGTCATGTTTTTCCCTTTTCACTAATTTTGTTGAAGAAAACACATAAGCATAATAAGAAAGACAAAGTGTTTTTGCTAATTGAGTTAAGGATAGGATACCTATCCAGAGAGGTTCCAAACATTCCTTTCATGTACCCATGTGTTACGATCCATGTTGATTCAACTCTAACTGATCTTTACACTGGTTACTGATACCCTTCTCAAGATAACTTCTATTACATTAAGGTTTCTGTATTAGTTCCTCTGGAGTGGGGACATCAAACACTTTCATGTTTTGGGTTTTCTACCTATTCCTGTATCTCCCATATGTGCTCTCGCCTTGTCATGTGATCCAAGTCCAACCACATTGCTGCATTTGCCCTAGATCTAAAGTCCACATATGAGGGAGAACATATGATTTTTGGTCTTCTGAGCCTGGCTGACCGTGCTCAGAATGATGCTCTCCAGTTCCATCTATTTACTTGCAAATGATAAAATTTCATTCTTCTTCATGGCTGAGTAAAATTCCATTCTGTACAAGCACCACATTTTCTTGATCCATTCATCAGAAGTGGAGCATCTTGGTTGTTTCCATCACTTGACTATTGTGAATAGCGCTGCAATAAACACTGATACCCAGATCCAGACTCCAACAAAACAAAGAAAAACTATACCAAGACACCCAACGAAGCCCACAAGAACACTCTGAAAGAAGATATCCTACAAATAATTAATGAGAATTTCATAGAGATGTTACTAGATATGGTCAATCAAAATGTACAGGAGGCACTCAAGAAATTCCAAGACAACAAAATTAAAGAATATGAGAAAACACAGAAACAAATAAATAAAATCAGAGGAACCCTAAATAAATACCAAATTGAAACAGATCACCATAAACAGAGAGATAAACGAATTAAGGGCAAAAATTGACAATATTAAAGAGGAAGTAACCCACAATATGGAAATCCTCAGAAAAAAGAATGAAGCAGAAATACAAAACAAAATGAAAGGCCATTCCAGCAGAATAGAACAAACAGAAAACAGAATCTCAGAACTTGAAGATGAAATGGCAATTAAAGGAAAAACTGAAGAACTATTAGTTAAACAACTCAAGACCTGTGAAAAGAAAATGCAAGAACTCACCAACTCCATCAAAAGACCAAACCAGAGAATCATGGGCATCGAAGAAGGAGAAAAGGTGCAAACGAAGGGAATGCATAATATATTCAACAAAATAATAACAGATAATTTCCCAAATCTAGAGAAAACTATGCCCATACAGGTACAGGAAGTTCAGAACATCAAACAGACCTGACCATAATAGAACTACCCCATGACATATTATCATTAAAATAACAAATACAGAGACTAGAGAAAGAATATTGAAGACCATAAGAGAGAAAAAACAAATAACATACAAAGGTAAATCCATCAAAATCACAGCAGACTTCCCAACAGAAACATTAAAAGCAAGAAGAGCTTGGGGTGAGATCTTCTGGGCACTGAATGAAAATAACTTCCATTCTAAGATATTGTACCCAGCAAAACTATCATTCAAAATAGATGGAGCAATAAAAGTCTTCCATGATAAGCAGAAACTAAAACAATATATGAACCAAGCCACCACTACAAAAGATTCTCCAAGGAATTCTGCATACAGAAAATGAAAGAAAACAAAACCATGAAAGGGCAGACAGTACGAAACCACAGGAGAAGAAAAGGCAAGAAAGTAGAGAGTAACATTGGTTCAGCTGCACACAATCAAACTCTTAAACAACAAAGACAACTAAATGACAGGGATCACCACATACCTATCAGTACTAACACTGAATGTTAATGGACTAAATTCCCCCATCAAAAGACACCGACTGGCAAACTGGATTAAAAAGGAAGACCAAAGTTTCTTTTTACTTAATTTCTAATTGGATTGCATTCATTTGGAGAACATGCTTTTAATTATTTCAATCATTTTCAGTTTATTAAGCTTTATTTATTATATTTCATATGGCCTATCTTCAGGAGTGTTTCACTTGGGTTTAAGAAAAGTGTGTGTTTTGCTGTTGTAGGGTAAAGTGTTCAATAGATATTTTAATTATGTTTGGCTTACAATATTATTCAAGTCTAATTCTTTGCTGATCTTCTGTCCAGTTATTCTATACATGCTTGAAAATTGAGTGTAATGTCTTCAATTATTGTTGAACTTGCTACTTATCCCCTCAGATCTGTCAGTTTTTATTTAGTGTATTTTGGGCATCAATTGTTACATATATATATATATATAACAATATATATATGCTCCATACTATTATTACATAACATCCTTATTTGCTTCTCATAAAAATTTTTTGACTTAAAGTCTATTTTGTTTGACAGGAACATAGCCATACCAACTCTCTATTAGCTATTCATTGCATGAAAAAATCTTTTTCCATGCTTCAGCAAACCTATATGTATCATTGAAAATGAATTATACATTTTATAGATAGTATATAACATATTTGTCCAATGGTTGCAGTCAATTCAAACTATTCAGTTACATTTTATGTTCAATTGTAGAAATGTTTGCATTCTGTGAATGCTTTAGGCAGCATTAAATTATACTTATAGTAGATAAATTAAGATTTTCCAATAAACTACACATTCTCTAAAAGACAGAAGATAAAAGCAAAGTTACAATACAGAGAGCCAACATTTGGAAACAAAGAGAAAAGGCAAGGTTGTAGGACATGAGCAAAGAAGAAAATGATAGATGTTGAGACCAAGTGTTCACATTAAAGCAAGCATACTTCGTGTTGACTAATGCCAAGGGGCCCCTTTGTAGAGATCTTCAAAAGTAAATTTTTGGAATGTGAACAAATCTGCCACCTGGTCAATGACAATGAAAACTTATTACCTGTAGTGATTAAAATGGTGGGCATATGTGCTTTATAACTCTCATATATAATTACTAGAGTAAAAGAGTAAAAAATATGTCTTTGTGTGTTCTTTTCATTTCGTTTATTAATGATAAATTTCTTAAGAAGATAGGTGAATTTTAAAACAAGAAAAATTGATTTTCTACCTAGGAAAAATTGAATAAATAAGAATTTTGAGCATTCTTTTCATATAACATATTAGAAAAACCAAACTGGATTGTTGCAGGAACTCTGATGAAAAAAAGAGAACCTGAAGGGTACATATATATACATATGGCAAGACTACTTTTCCTCTGTGCTTTTACATTGCATACCTGATCTAATTACTGCTGCTCTCTGTGTTCTACCAAGAACGCTTCAGGTTAGTCTTGAAGAAAATGTCATTACTTTTATTTTATACATTTACAAGTTGATGGATTTTTTCAAGATTGGAACTGAAAACTAGTTGACAAAAGACAGAGAGGTCTTACATGTTACCTTTGTCTGATATAAAATATTTCAAGACATTTGTTCTATAAGACAGGTATCACCATCAGAGAATATATTATTGATCATTAAGAAAACCCTACAATAATCAAGTTTGCTTTTTAAGCTATAAAATAATTGAAACATATGAAAGCTACAGATAACATTATGACAAATATCCATGTACTTTCTATGCTTCATTGAAATATTAAAATATTTATCCTTTTAAATTTAAGAATTTTTAAAATAACAAAGTACATTATTATACTGAATATTGAAGTTCACTGTTCTCCTTCTCAGACACACTTAACACCATTTCCAAAAGAAAACACACTAATGATGATATTTATGTATACTCATCTACTGGAAGACACACATACAAACACATACACACAACAGTGTAATACATTTTTTAAACCTTGATTTTTTTTTATGAAACCATTTCACTTTTAAATTTAGTCAATATTGTATGTATCTTTTACTGTGACATATTGGAAACATATTAATTTCTTTCTTTGCATTAAACTCCAATAGATTTTAGTAAATGAATAACCACAAAGGACAAAGAAGATGTGATTTATGGTGCTGGCTGATGAGCAGTAGTTAACAAAACATCATAGATTCAAAGTAGATTGAAAAATGATGAAAAACTTAGAAAACCCGAGGAAGCTAAAACTTAAATATGCAGGACAATAGAAAGGTGGAGGTCCAAAAAAAGGAGTTCGTTTTATGAGGCAATATCCTAACAAGGATGAGGATTTGGAGTATTATATATTTTTTAAAGCAGGGATTTAGGCTAAAAATGAGATGAATGGATAGAACTTCTGAAATGAGATGTTGAAATTCTTCATTTCGTTCTTTTTTCAGACCTTTGATGATCTTGACATTCTGTCAGCAGTTAGATGAAAGGTTAGAGGTTGATTGGAAAAGGATATCTAAAAGAAATTTCTGGAGTGATTAAAGTCACAGTACTAGAGTGTTGAATAAATAATTCTGTCCATTTCTTATAAACCATAGAACTGTGTGCCACAAAGAATGACATTTTCTGAATGGAAAACAACAGTAACAACAGCTTCAGCAAGATAGAAGATGGAATTTGGACTATGACAAGTTAACATAAGTAGATATTTTAAGACTAAATGCAATAGAACTATACATATCCCTATACTCTACTGGGCACATATTTTTTCTCACAGAAATTCTAAAGTTACACTTACACTAGGATTAAACATATAACTATTAACATAGTTAATAGAACCAGATTTTTCACCTTCAGAAAATGAGGAAAGGCTAGAATGAAAGCTGACGTGCTGACTGGATTAAAATCAGAAATACCAAAGTCATTTCCTATTTATGTTTTATGATATATGTGTGTGTGTGTGTGTTTGTGTGTGTGTGTGTGTACACACAAACACAGAGGCTTACATACAAAAACTTGATAAAGGCTTTTATGGGTGTGTACATATGGGTTAGTAAATATATATTTTCATACATGTCTTCTGAGAAAGCCTAGATTTAATGAATTTTATAGAAATTGTTAAGTCTAGTGCTGCACAAGGGAAGATACAAAATCAATCTGAGGTATTTTGTACTGTCAGAAAGTAAGAAAATGCTTTTTAAAAAGGAGAGACAGGTCAAATGACAAAGGAGCCACTATAAAAGACTCCGCTATAGCCAAATCTAGAATAAATTGATTAGCAATGAAATAATTACAATATTTAAAGTAAATAATAAAATTATATTCATGAGTATATACTGAAATACATGGTTGAGTACACAAATGAGTTGAAGAAACAAATCTTTACAACAAAAATCCAAATAATATATGTAAATAATTTTTATCACTGCAGGGCTTCCAAAAGATTTTTTAGCTTCAGGGATAGTTTGCAAAATTTCTGCTCAGCACTCTTCAAAGTCATGAAAAACATTTGAAATCAAATTGTCTCAGAGAAGAAAAAAAAAAGATATGACTAAATTCAATATAAAATGTATTGTTAGAAAAATGATTCAGCAGAAAAACTGGAGACATCTGAATGAAAATCATTAATTAACAGTAGTTTATTCTGTAGTATAGTATCAATGTAGTTTAGTTAATAGCATAATTTAAATGTTAATTCTAAGGTTTGTTTAAACTTATTATGGATACATATGATTTTAAGATTATAGGAAGTCAACTAAAAGGTATAAAAATTCTCTGTACTATACTTCCATCCTTTCTATAAATTCAAAATTATTCCTAAATAACAAGTAAGAAAATATTTTTAGAGGGAGTGGGAGAAAAGAAATGCTGGGGGCTATCCTATTAAATAGGAAAGCAAAGTAACTACTTATTATGAAGGTGACATTTACGAAATATTTATTTGTGCTAAGGAAATAAATCATAGACACATATGTATCTGCGAGAAGATAAATATTAGTGCAGTAGCAAGAATATCTGTGTGTCTGAAGTAGAGCAGAAAAACATATCCAAGATTGCCGAGTAGGAGATCATAAGCTTTGCTCCTCACCTCTGATAGATCAACTAGTGACTATCCCCAAGAAATACTTTGGTGAAACCCACAAATGTGAGAATAAGTCTATTTGTACAAAAAAAAAAAAACCAGAATGAAAATCCCCAGGAACAAGTAAAGAACATCCACACTTGAATTGCACTGTTACCAGACACAACTATCTACCTTGATTCTTTTGTCTAGCAAGAAAATAATTTAGGCAAGATATGAAAATAAACTGAAAATGAAGCAAAGTTTATCAGAAAAAAAATTAGTATAGCAGGATAAAAGTAGGGAGAAAAAGGGGAGAAACCTTTCCTGTTTCCTGTGCAGGAAATGGGAATAAAGATGCAAAATGGTGGTCCTTATCTCTAGTCTTATACTTTCCCAGCAAGGGGAATACATGTGGTCAGATCTAGCAACCTGTAATCATTAGGATAATGGATCTAGGTGGCTAACATGGATGCTAAAACAGGGAGACGTCCTCTAGGCCTACACAAAACGCAGGGATACTAGTGTGCTTTAGAACTTTCCTTTGCTATTCCTGCCTTTTATTCCTTTTGCCTCTCTACCCAATCAAGGAGCCTTAAATCTCAAAGAGGAAAGAAGATTCAGAGAGCTCTTTTAATTCCCTGTTCTTCTTTTAGCATCTAAAACAAAAGACAGTGTGGCTAGCTGCTCTGTTTAGTCTTTACATTTTTTTATTTCAATGTCTGAGTCCAGCTCTCCTAATATTTATTAAAATAATATAATTTTCCTGTTTCCTTACCCATCACTCATGACTAACTGCTACTTAACAACCACCTTCCCCAGGATTCTAAGCATTTTCAAAGATACCCACTCTATTCTCAACTCATGGGGAATTCAAGGGGAAACTGAATGACCACATACCTGGGTCTAGATAGAAATAAGCAAGGAGAAAGTCCACAGAGACCAGAATGACATTTTTAGTGAAAACATAGTTTTCCTGTCAGCAGTAGTTCTGTGTCAGGAATACCGGCTAACACCATAGTCCACCTGAAAAGCCCAGGTCACTCCCTGGTTACTCTCAGAAGGGTGGAAAATACTTTTTGGTATGAATCCCTAGTTGTCCAATTCCCAAATCTAGCTTCATTCCATAAGGTGGGCTTCTCAAGGAAGTGTAAAAGCCCCACAGTGAAGTCTAACAACCAGTAAGCCATAGTTACATTTTAGCTTCCTGCAGTTTCAAAGACTAACCACAGGCCCCTCTCAGGGAGGAACACTACTAAAGTTGCCAATTACATCAACCAGCAAGAAATAGTTCCATCACACTTGGGAGTTTGAACAATACTACCATAACCTCAAAGACCATCTCCAGATCCTACCCAGGGAGAGATATGATCAAAGCACTAAATTATGACAAAAAGCAGGCACTAGTTCTGTCATCCACAGGAGTATAATGGTGTTCTGTGTTCCCTTATGGGTAATCTCTAGTTCCTACCAGGGAGGATCAAGACCACCACAGCATCAAGAAACATACACTGTTGCCTAGCTACTGAGGTAGCTAGAGTGTCCACCCATCAGCTTATCCTAATTGCAGAGCTCAACCAATAGTTTTTCTAGATAGAAGAGCAAAATCAACTGCCACAGCCAATTCAGAGTAAGGACAGCAACACTGCCATTTAGAGAAACTGAAAGAAATTTCTGTTTGCCTGGGGCATTACCCGCTGACCCAGACAGAATCCTTGATTAGAGTAAGAAATGAAAGCCTATCACTTTGAAAGGACACTTGCAAAAGACAGAAAAGGCAGCACCCTCTGTGAATTCATAAACATGAACATCAGGTCACAAAGATTATAAAGACTAAGGAAATCTTGATATCTCCCAAAGAATATCTAAATATAACTCCAACAATGGGTCCCAAACTCCAAGAATATATGGATAAAATTAACGATGTTTAGTAAAGAATACATGGATAAAACAAGAAGTCTAACAAAAACTAGAAGCAAAAAAGAACAAAGAAATTCAAGAGAGTATGTTGATGGAAATAAAATTTGCAGCAGAAAATTTCAAGACTTGCTCAATCTAGCTGAACAAAAAATCCTTGATATGGAAGACAGAACATTTGAAATTATACAATCAGAGGAAGGAAAATAATAATAATAAGAAAGAAGAAAGGCAATGGAAACTATGGGACAACATCAAGAGTCCCAATAATTATTAAAGGAGTTGAAAAAGGAAAAATGAGATCAGAGACATATTTAAATAAATATTTGGTGAAAAATTCCCTAACCTGAGGAATAATTTCAACATTTAGGTATAGAAATCACCAATCAACTACAACCCTGTGAGATGTTCACTATGACATGTAATTATCACAGTATCAAAAGTCAAAGACAAACAAATTTCAAAGAACAGCAAGAGAAAAGAAATACATTACATACAAAGGAGTCATAATATAACTAACAGCAGAACTTGCAGAGCACATGTGGAATAATACAACCAAAGTACTGAGTGGAGGAAAAAGGCCAACCATGAAGAATAACAGTATTCTAGAAAATGAGAAGTAAGGACAAAAGCTGAATGAATTCACTCACTACAGACCTGTCTTACAAGAAATGCTGAAAAATACATATGTATGGAAAGAACACAAGGAATCTCCCTTTATAGCTATGTTCATTTCAAACTAGCAAATCCCCTGTTTTTCTTTATATCTTGTATGTTTTTTCTTTAACATAATCAGAAAACAAGAGGGTGGAACAGGTTCTGCCCAGAGGCGGTATAGGAGGACAAGGGTGGTTGGAGGGGATAAAATAAAATAAAAGAAAAGAAAAGAAATGCTGAAGTGAGTTCTTCAGACTGAAAGAAAAAAACACTAGTGTATAATCCAAAAACATCTGATTATATAAACTCCACAGGTAAAAGTAATCACCCACACAAGTACAAAAACATTACTATCATAATCAGAGGAATAAACCACTTATGTTCAAAATAGAATGATTATAAGACAGGACAAATAATAACAATCACAATAACTTAGTAATCAATAGGTACTATATAAGTATGATTGAGATTTCAAAAAATTCAAAATGTGGGAAGCAATGGAGCTAAAATATAGCATGTATATTCTTGCTATTTTCCTATGATCAAAATTAAATTGATGTCAACTTAAAACATCCTATAATAACTACACCATGGGGTTGTTTTTAATAAGGTCCATGATAACCTACAATACATACACTAAAATTAAAAAGCAGATCATTGAAACACACTTCCAAATAAAAAAACTTAACCAAAAAGGAAGAGTTGAAAATAGAAAAAAGAAACAAATGGTCTACAAAACAACTAGGAAGCAAGCAAAATGGTAGTAGCAAGGCATGCTTATCAATAAGAGCCTAGAATGTAAATGTGCAATATTCTCTAGTCAAAGACATAGTAAGTCAGAATGGATTAGTACATAAGACTCAACTAAATACTGTATGCAAAGAACTTGCTTTGCTTTTAAGGATATACATAGACTAAAAGTGAGTGATTATATAAAATGATATTCCATGCAAATGGAAACAGAGAGAGAGCAGCTATGCTTCTAACAAATAAAACATATTTTAAGTAAAAACCTACAAAAAAGAAGCAAAATAAGGCCATTATCAACATAAAAGGGATCAATACAATAAGAAGATACAGAATTCTAAATGTATATGCCCCTAACATCAGGACACCTAAATATATAAAGCATGCAATAATATATGTAAAGGAAGATAAAAACTTCAATATAATAGTAGTAATGAACTTCAACATTCAGAAAAAAAAATTATAGAATATTTCATTCAACATTTTCAGAAAACACATTCTTCACTGTATGTGGAACATTCTCTAGCATAGGCCATATGTTAAGATGCAATAAAATCTTATGACATTCAACAAAATCAAAGTCACATAAACTGTCTTCTTTGATCACAAAGGAATGGAACTAATGAAAGGAGATCTGTCAGGGCTACTCTAAAGATACTGATGGGAGGAAAGATACAAAGAAACAAGCTGTCTTCTTCCCAGAGGACCATGAATAAAGACCATTCTCCCCCAATCAATTCCCAACAAGTCCTTCAGCACCAAATCTAAACCAATACAAGTGGAGAATCTTGGCTGGAACACCAGAAAGACCACCCAGACACAGGGAAGGGGAAAAGGGAAAGTCAACCAGACTCATAAAAGGGTAACTGCCTGTGTTTTAGCCAACTACCAATTTCTGGGTCCTGATTCTTACACCTGAGAAACCTTAACTTTTACTTTGGAATAAAGACTTTCTTTGTCCTGCTTTCTTTTCTCTATTTTAATTCTTTAAGAGACAGAGGGAAAATGGATCCACCACAGTTGCTAGGCAGCAACATCTTTGTGCCCAAACATGGAACTCAAATTGTGGGACCCCTGATCGTCATCACAAGGTCTATGTAAGTCTTGCTGAACTGGTGGCAGAGCACCCGGGAAGTGACTATGATTGTCTGGCATGCCTATGGACGTTCCTTTCAGGGGATTCCCCTCAACTATACTTAGAACAGTCCAAATTCCTGACTGATCAATTCTCACATTCTCTTGATTGGGAGGATTTCCCCTTGGGAAACTGAGAGCACTCCACCGAGTCCCTCCACTGCTTATAGGCAGCAATAGAAATCATGACTAGTCCGGGGTTTATAGCAACCTGGCATATATATACCACAAAGGCAGAACAGAGGCTCATGCATAGCCAGGCTTTTCCTTCATCTCCTGCCTTTCTTCAGAGCAGCATGAGTGGTGGTTTCTCAGGGCAACATGAACGGTGGTTTCCTTTGTCCCTGACAGCAATGGGTCTCTTTCTTTAGTTGAGTTTTGGAGAGATCCTTGTCAGAATTCACCCAATTTGTGGTTATCTGATTATGTCCTCTCAGATCTCATGTCCCTTTTGTAGCCCATGCTTTGGTTGGCCTGAGAGAACCTTACCCCTCACTGACTTCAGATTCATAGTTTACATCAGGCATTTGGTGAAAGATGTCCCTATAATTTCCCCTTTACATAGAAAATGCATTTTGTCTCTCCTAGATCTACCGGGGGAATGTGTTCCCTACTGCCTTTCCTCCTTCTTTCTCTGTTACTGACAGAAGGCCTTCATTCCCCTCTCAGAACACGCCCAACATGTCCTCTACCAAAATGTTCAATATCCCTTTAAGGGGCCACCCTGGATCCTGCCCTTTTTCATGCTGGCTTTTTTGCACCACCCTGAAGCCCTTCCTAGAGAAGGTTTTATTTGATTGGAGGCCATCCACACTTGGAAAACAACCAAATATCTGAGTCTTAAGGCAGACAGGCAGAGAATTGGTTCAGGTCACACTGGTATGGCAGCTTCAATCTGGACAGACCCTCCATGTTTTTTCTTTACCATAGTCACAGGTGTGCAGAAGAAAAAGCAAAAGGAGAATGGAATGCTTTCTCCTCAGTGGGAGGTTTCCCTTACTTGGGGACACCTGGAAAAAAGGGAATCCTTAAGGTGACCAATTCCTTATCCCTCTTTGCAGATGGGAGCACAAACTTCCTGAGTCCCAGAGGATCTCCCCTTGCCTGTTTACTGAAATACTGGAAGAACTTTGATCCAAAAAATCAATGAAAGAAGTTCCTCATCTTCCATTGTACTCAAAATTGGCCTGAATACACTTTAGAGGATCAGGATCAATGGCCAAAGAAGGGAAGCATGAATTATAATATCATTCTATACTTTGAACTGTTTTATAGGAAGAAAGGGAAGTGGATGGAAGTCCTATATGTACAGCTTTTCTTTTATCTCCAATACCACCCTGAAAGGACTATAAATTGAATTCCCCAACTTTGGTCATCTTATGCAGAGGAACTTCCTCTTGGTCCCCTGAACTCCCGGAGCAGCAGGATCCTAGGCTCTCTTGAATCGTCCTCCCCCAAATGAAGATAAAACCTTGACTAAACTTCTTAGGAGCCCAGAGACTTTACTTTCTCCTGGTTCTGCAAGTTTGTATCTGGACTCAAAAGATTTTTATGATTCCACTGCTCCCCTCTCTATCCAGGAGTGTTAATTACTTGGGGACAACACCTCCCCTAGATCTGGTTTATTTCCTTTGCAAGGTTTGCCAGGGGAAAAGTTGTGCCCAAGGTTGTCCATGTTACATTCAAATTAAAAGAACTTAAAGAAATCAATCAAGATTTAAGAAACTTCACTGAAAACCCTCATCAATATATCCAGAAGTTCTAAGAGTTAAATTAAAATTTTGATATGGAATAGAAAGATACAGTGTTGCTCCTAACCCAGACCTTAACCACTTTAGAGAAGCAGCAGGTCTCAGAACAGGCCACCAGAGTGGGGAATAATTACTACCTCTCACAGAGCAAATCCTAACAGGAGGTCAGGCAGTGCCTCTAAGTGACCCTGATTGGAAGCTCCCCAGGGAGGAAAGACATGAATGGGGATAAAATTATTTCATTTACTGTGTTACTGAGGGGCTAAGGAGAGCCAGGACAAAGCCCCTTAGCTACTCCCAATTTGCTGCAGTACAACAGGGTGACCTTTTTACAGAGGTTTAAGGATGCTTTACAGAAACACACTAGGATCACAGGACGAGGAGACCATCATAGAAGATAAATTTCTCACACTATCAGCCCTGGATATTCGTAGAAAACTCCAAAAACTGGTGACTGAAAGGAGCAGGGACCTAGACTACATGGTACAGTGGCCATGTTCTATAACAAAGACCTGGAAAAGGAGAAAAAGAAGGATAAGCAACAGGGGGTGCTGATGGCTGTCATAAGAGTGGTTTCCTCTGGATCAGGTCCAAACCTGCAGACTTGCTTCCAATGTAGATAGGGAGGCCATTTCAGGAGAGAGTGCTGCCAGAAAAATAGGCAGGCTCTGTGACCCTAGCCCATCTGTAAAGGAAATTTTGGAAAGCACATTTCCTTCAGCTCTGGGCCCAATTGAGTGCATGGCCATCCAAAAATTGATGGGTCCTGGGGCCACCCATACAAGCTCCTGTGACCATGGTACAAACTGAGGAGCCCTAGGCTATTAGTACAGTCAAACAGCTCAAGGTCAGCTTCCTTATAGACACACAAGTGTACTTTTCAACTATCTCTTTTTCCCTTGGATCCATGTCCCCAAATAAAGTCACTGTTGGGGACATGTTGGGTCAGCCCAACCAAGTTGCATGCTCCCGAGGAGATCTCCACTTCTGTCATTTCTTTTTGATAGTCCCTGAGACTCCTACTCCCCAGTTGGGATAAGACCTCCTATCTCAACTGGAGATCCAGTTCCTTTTGCCCCCATGGGAATAGTTTTGCCGGCCACTAATAGAATCACAGGTAGACCGGCTGTGTGGATGGATGGGTACTGAGTGGGAAAGGCTAAAACAGCAACACCAGCTTTAATCTGAGTTAAAGACCCCTCTCAGTTTTCTCACCAAAAACAATATTCACTGAGACTGGAGACTAGAGAGGTACTAATCCCTCTTATCAAGGGACTAAAGGAGCAAGGACTCCTCATTGAGTGCTATAGCCCCTATAAAACTCCTATTTTAGGAATCAGGAAGGGGCCTGACAAATGGAGACTGGTCCAAAACCTCTGACTGGTCAATGAGACAGTAGGTCCCCTTCACATGTGCTTCCAAACTCTTATACTCTCTTGGCTCAGAAACTACCCAACACCACCTGCTATATGATTTTAGACCTCAAAGACACATTCTTCTATATTCTCTTACACCCAGATAGTCAGCCTATATTTGCTTTTGAGGATCAACTCAAAAAGCAGGACATATCACTTGGACTATCTTCCTTCCAGAGTTTCACTACAGCCCCCACCTTTTTGGATTGGCTCTAGTCCAGGATTTGGAAGAATGGAATTATCCACAGGTCACTCTATTACAGTATGTGGATGATCTTCTTCCTTTTGGGCCATCCAAACTCCCAAGACAGTGAGTCTCTTTTAAACTTTCTGACAAAGCAAGGTTATAAGGTATCCTGGGAAAAGGCCCAATTATGCTAGACTAAGTTTACCTATTTTAAGCTTGTCTTGGCTGGGGGAATGAGAGCCCTGGGGGAAGATAGAATTCAACCAATTTTAGTCTTTCCCCTCCTCAGGACCCTAAAGTAGTTGAGGGCCTTTTTTGGGATGACAGGCTATTGCAGGATCTGGATCCCAGGATATGAAGATATGGCTTGGCCCCTTTATCAAACCCTTAGAGAGGTCCAAAACCACTCCCAGCTCTTCATTGAATGAAATAGTGCTAAGTCCCCTGCCTTAAGCCTCCCTGCTCAAGATAAATTCCATTATATATCTGTGAAAAGAAAGGGCTGGCTCTGGGAGTAGTAACCCAACACCAAGAACTAACTCCCCAATCAGTGTGATATTTCAGTAAGGAATTGGATCAAGTGGCTAAGGAATGGCCTAGATGTTTAAGGGCAGTGGCCTTGGTAAGCCTCTTAATCCCTGAGGCCCAAAAATCTCATCCTGTGATGGCCTTTAACTGTTTATACTCCCAATGATGTAAGAGGTATTTTAAACTCTAAGGGAGGCCTCTGGTTGTTTGAGAGCTATCTCCTTAAATATCAGGGCCAAGTATTAGAAGAAACTGAAGTTACTTTAAAAAGTTGTCGAAGTCTCAATCCTATGTCTTTCCTACTGGAGGAGAGGGGAAAAACTAAACATTCATGAGAAGAGGTACTTATGGAACGTTATGCTGCCAGACCTGATTTAACCAACCAGTCCCTTGATAATCCTGATCTGGAACTATACACCAATGGCAGCTTATTTGTCAGGAATGGAATCAGATATGCTAGGTTTGTAATAGTGATGGAATTTGGCACACTCCAGTCAGGCCCTTTCCCTTCCAATACCAGCTCTCAACTAGCAGAGCTAGTAGCCCTTACAAAGGCCTTAGAACTGTCAAAAGATAGGAGAGTTAATACTTATACAGTCTCCAAATGTGCTTTCATAACCTCCATGCTCATGCAGCCATTTGGAAAGAAAGACGGACTATAGTGAGGTCCCTTGTTAAGCATGAATGGGACATACTTGCTCTGCTGGATGCTGTTCTGTTATCCAACAAGGTATCAGTGATCTATTGCCCAGGCCATCAAGAAACAGAGGACACTAGTACTAAGGGGAACAGGGCAGCAAATGAAGCTACAAAGAGGCCAGCCCTGGGAGAATCTTGAATTGGTCCTTTCCTATGAGACAAGTTTTTACTCACACCAGAGAGGCCTCATTACCAACCCAAGGAGTCTTGGCAGCCCTCTAATCAGGGTTGCCAACTAGGTCATCCTAGCTGGTGGGTGTCCTCTCTTGGCAAGCCATGGCTCCCAGGAGCCCTCCAGTGGAAAATATTAAAAATTCTCCATCAACTCTATCACCTAGGTTTAGACAATACCTTACTCCTTGTCAGTAAAATGTTCAAGGGAGTAGGCCTAAAAGATACAGTTCAATAAGTAGTACAGGGATGTGAGATATGCCAAAGGACAAATCCTAATAGCAGACATCTCCACTTTTTGGGGTAACAGAGACAGGGGAGCTTATTCTGGTAAGGAGTACAACTAGTATGCCAGGGGGACCCAATTCTAATCTACTATTGGTATTGGTAGATACTTTCACATGATGGGTGGAGGCTTTCCTGTGCAAAACTGAATGTGCAAGGAAGTAGTTCTGGTACTGACCACAGAAATTGTATCCTGCTTTGGCCTCCCTAGGAGCCTCTAGAGAGACAATGGCCTAGTCTTCAAGGTTGAGGTAACCCAGCAACTTTCACAAACCTTGGGAATAAACTAAGATTGGTTCCCCCAATCTTTCAGCAAAGTAGAAAAGACAAATGAACTTTTAAAATGTCACCTGCACAACTTAATTCAAGAAAATCACTCCCCCTGTACTAAACTGCTCACACTTCTTAGGCTTAGAAACACTAAAGGAAAACAGAACTTGACTCCCTTTGAATGTCTACATGGCAGACCTTTTCTTGTTAATGACTTCCTCCTTGACCCAGAAACAGCTCAGTTTCTCACGATACTCAGCTGGCTAGATTCCAACAAGCACTTTTTGAGATTAAGCATAACATTTACAGAGAGAGTACACAGGGCCCTCCCTTCTTCTGCCCAGGAAATCTAATTCTGATAAAGTCCTCAGACCCAAATCCAAACTTAAACATATCCAGTCCTTCTATCTTCTCCCACAGCAGTGTGAGTGGCTGGCCTTGATTCCTGGATCCATCAATCGAGAGTCAAGCACTGGACTCTTCCTGCAGAGGCAACCCCAGGGTTTACTCTATCCTCACCTCCTGACTCAAGGACAAAACCCAGTTTCTTCTTGTGTGAAGCTTTGGGTGGACTAAGACTTCTGCTCAAAAGGACACACCCACTCCTTTGATAATTCACTCCCATGAGTCCCATGAATCTTGGGTTATAACACCTCCTGCTAAGTTTGTTTATTTTGCTCATGCTTGTCCTAAGGGTAGGATTGGCCACTACTACTCCTTCTGATCAGACTAGTTTCAAAAAGCAACATTGTCATGTTATTTTTTATCTGCTAGCTATGTTGCTATGGGGGTTAGTTTTTGGCTACACTGATCTCCCTAACAGAGGAAGATCATGACAATACAACTCTGGGATAAAAACACTTTCTTAAATGTCTCCAGAACATTTGCCTTCCCTAGATCCCAGTTTCAAGACTGTTGTATTTTTTATGAAAAACTCACTGACTAGCTTGGGTCCAGCTTAATTTTTCTAATTACCACTGGAATCCCCAGAAACAACCACACCAGTCTCTGGTATGCCCAAGAAATACTAATCACTCCTACACAGGCTCCCCTGACATGGGTTTTATGGAATAATAACCCAGACATATCATTTGACTGGGACTTTTTCACCTGGCACACTACTATAGTTCCCTATGTCAATCAGATCTATGACCCAGCCTGCTGGCCTCTCCCAATAATGATGGGAATGGATTCCCTGCCCAGTGAGGACCCAAGCGCTGGTTAGTGCTGTGTTAATTTTAAAGCACTGCCAGGACTCTGGTGCTGGTTATCTCCAGTAGACTGTGTTGGATCTCCATAGAATGTCACAACCGCAGTGGAGGCTCCTAATAACTGGGACGCATCTAGAACTGTATGCTTTATAGCATCAAATATCCCTTTCTGCCATTACAGTGTCTCTACTAGGGCACATATAAAGTGTAATAAAAGCACTAATCCCACTCAAGAAGACCCCAGTCCCACTCATGGCCCTTGCCCATGAAAGCCTTGTTTCCACATCTTCCTATGCACTAATAAAACTGGCTTCCCCAGGAGAATAGCTTCATCCCTCAGTCCCACCAACATCTCTAATTTCAGACCAGGGAGAATCTTTTGCCTGAAGGAGGGATATTTGTTTGGGGGATAGTCAAGAGATAAAGCACAGGTTTACGGATTACCATGTCTCCATTCCAGTCATACCCAGAGGACATGAGCAGTAGCCCAGATAATGCCAAATTCTGATCTTGTTACCTTTTGGAACAACACCAGGATTCCACAAACAGAGTTTTCACATCAAACAGAGACAGACTTCCACAGAGAAAAAAGGGGAGCATTACTGCTTTAATTGCTGCATGAGCTAGAATGAAACTACCAAAAATCTCACCAAGATGGTAGATGAAATTTCAGACAAGATTGGTCTTATCTTTAAAGATATGCAAAGGTTCCTATCCTCTCTAGCCAAAATGGTTATGGACCACCAGCTGGCCCTAGACTTTTTTCTCACTGAAAAAGGAGGGGTATGTACAATTGCTAACACTTCCTATTGCACCTACATAAACACTTCAGGCACTATGGAAGAATGTGCAGATTATATTTTACAACACGTTAAATGGCTCCAGGAACAGTCCCTGAAATACAGATCACCTCACAGTTCACCTCATAGGTATGGGGACAAATTAAATCCTGGCTATCCTCAATGACTTGGTTCATTCCTTTTTGGGGCCCCATAGCTGCTATCATCCTTCTGCTCATCTTTGGACCCTGTCTTTTATATCTTGTAGTTAAATCTGTCTCCTCTCATCTAGAAAGATTCAAATTACAGATGCTGATGGAAATTAAGATAGCCTGTTGCCACAGTTCTCTAGATAGTCCCCATCATGGCTGGCCCTAATGCCCCAGGATCCCTTATCATCACCCCTTCTCAGCAGGAAGCAGCTAAGAGAAAGAGAGTCATCATCCCTACTTCCTATCTGCGGTTAGGGTGACCACTGAGAAGGGAGACTTGAAAGGGGAATTGCCTGGGACACTCTAAAGATGACAAAGGAACCTGCCTTCTTCCCAGAGGGCTTTGCATGAAGATGCCACCTTTACATTCTCCCCTAATCAATTCCCAACAAGCCCTTCAGTGCCAAATCTAAACCAATACAGGTGGATAATCTTGTCACAAGGCCAGAAAGCTACGCAGACACAGGAGAGGGCAAAAAGGGAAAGTTAACTGGACCCTGAGTGCTTTAGCAGACTGTTGATTACTGGGTCCCACTTCTCACACCTGAGAAGCCTTTACTTTCACTTTGCAATAAAGACTTTCTCTATCTTACTACTTTCTGGTCTCCTGTCTTTTAATACTTTAAGAGACAAAGAGAAAATGGACCCATAATAGTTGCTAGGCAACACCACTAGATATTAACATCAGGAGGAATTTTGGAAACTGTACAGATACATGGAAATTAAATAACATGCTTCTGAACAACCAAAAAAGCAAAGAAAAATTTGAATGTTTCTTGAGGCAAAAGAAAATGAAAACAACTTACCAAAATTTATAGGATAAAGAAAAAACACTTTTAAGATGGACATTTATAGTAATACATGCTTACATTAAAAGAGTAGAGACATCTCTATTTGTGAGATCTTTTCATTTATACCCTTTTTGTCACTGTGACCAAATACCTGAAAAGAATTGGAAAACAGAAGGACTTATTTTGGCTCACAGCTTCAGAGGCTTCAACCCATCATGTCAAGAAAGGGGTGTTCAAGAGAAGAGAGTTCCACATTATGGTGTCCAGGAAGCAAAAAGAAAGAGACAACACTTGCACTCTTGAGCTTTCTCTTTTCTGCCCTTTATTTCATCTTGGCCCCAGTTCTATGGAAATGGTGACACCAACATTCAGAATGGTTCTTCATTCTTTATTTAATCGTCTCTGCAAATAATGCTCTTACTGACATACCCAAAGGTTGTGATTCACTAATCTCCTCTAAATGCTTCTCAATCTTATCAAGTTGGAAATATTGACCATCACATGTTCACCTCTTGTCAACTTGATACCAAAACATTTCTCCTTATACCTAACATTCCCCCAAATGCTCATGTCCATCTCATAATGCAAATAAAATCAGCCCATATCCAAGAGTCCTCAGAGTCTTAAAAGTTCTGACATTATTCCAAAGTCCAAGTTCAAACTCTCCTCTGAGACTCAAGGCAAACTCTTAGTGCTAAATCTATAAAATCCAAAAGAAGTTATGTACTTCCAAGACACAAAGGCATGGAGCAAGTCTTCCCATTCCAAAAGGGAGGAATAGGAGAACAACAAAGAAAGTTGAGGCCAATGCAAAACCAAAACTCAGAAGAACAAACATTAAATCCTGAAGCTCCATGTACTGCACCTAGGGAATGTGGTGTCATGATCAAGCTTCAAAGCCTTAAGTAGCCACACCCATAGGACAGTCCCATTTGTAATCCACATGTTCTCTCTCTTGGACTAGCACCACTCATTCCTTGAGGCCTTCCTCACTGTAGCAGATATTTCCTTTTCCTGATACCTCCAACATCCTGGGGTCTCCATTGTAATTTAGGATTCTTCTGCCACCAACCTCTCAGAAACCGCCTGCAGGGACTCTTACACTGTAACACATTGCCTGGTTCCCAGGCCATTGTTTGAAATTTGTGTAGAAATCTACATAATATTATAATTCTTGCATTTGGCATGCCTAAAAAACCTGCATCACAGCAATAGCAGGTAGACATAAGTACTGGCCACAAGAGGAAGAAAGGAAAAAAGTCATCACAACTCAACTTCCAAAGATCACAAATCTCTATTAAGATCAGTAGCCAGAGACAAGGGGTTATTACAGAATGCTTTGAAGTGAGCTTAATCCAGTATTTACTTAACAGTAATCCACATCTTGAACATCAGCTAGGCCTAGTGGGAGTTTACACAGGTAAATTTTTTTCAGTGTATAAAGTGCACTTATTTATTTATTATTGTTGTACTGGGGGTACATTGTGATATTTACCAATGTTCTTACAATATATAATAGTTGAATTCACCTTCTCTATCATTCTCCTTTATTCCCTTTCCTCCTTCCTGAAATAGTTGCAACAGATATCATTTTTCCATTTCCATACATGTGTACATAGTATTTGTACTACACTCACTCTCCTTCACCATTAACCCACCTCCTTCCCTCTCCCACCAGTACTAACACACCTAGGCAGAACCTGTTCCACCCTCCTGTTCTCTGATTTTGTATAAGAAAAAAAAAAAGAAGAAAATGATATTTTTGCTTGTTTAAGATACATACATAAGGTGTTTCCTTATGGCACTTCCATGTATAGATGTATCATTGTCTAACTTGGCTCAACTCCTCTATTTTTCTTATTTCTTATGGAAGTTTCAACAGGTTTAAAAAAATCTATATTCATTTTTGTATATGAGGTAGGGTTAAATTAGGGGAAAGTTTGGGAATCATAGAAAAATATTACATCATAGATTAACCATGCTTTTGGCCAGGAACCACCTTCACCTGGCTGGAAACTGCCCACTCATTGATTATTGGATGAGAATACCTGGTTCTCCCTTTCCCATGGGTTATCATAAGTTTAAAAAGCACCTGAAGAACAGAAGCCTGCTCTCTTGGCCTTCAGATTCCACCTGGGCTCCACCATGCTCCCCTTTGTATTTTCCTCTACTAACTTCTAATAAACTCCATTTACACCCATATGTCCTGTGATGGATTCTTCCTTTGGGACACACAAAATTTGGAAGTCTTCTGATCATAGACTGCACCAGCACCATTAACATATAGAGAGCACATCAGCCATATGTACCTTCTTAACTTCCTTCTTTTATCCCACCCACCCCTTTTGTGTAACCTCCCTTAGCATAGCCTGTTTTTCAGAGTATTGCTATATTTGTATTAGGTCTATATCCCACCTGTGAGAGAAAACGTGGCTTTTGGCCTTCTGCACCTGGCTAACTTCACTTTATATGATGTTCTCCAGTTCCTTCTATTTACCTGCAAATGACAAAATTTCATTCTTGTTTAAGGCTGAATAAAATTCCATTGTATATAAATAACACATTTTCTTAATCCATTCATTAGAATTGGGGCATCTTCACTGCTTCCATGCCTTAGCTATTGTGAATAGTGCTGCATAAAACATGAGCGTGCGGATGCCTTTGTTGCAATCTGATTGACATTACTTCACATGTATCTCTAGGAGTGGAATTGCTGGATTATGTGACAGTTCTATCTTTAGTTTTTTTGAGGAGCCTCCATACTGTTTTCCATAGTGGTTTTATTAATCTACTTTCCTGTCAGAAGTATATATAGGGTTTCTTTTCCCCCAACATTTGTTGTTGCTTGTGTTCTTCAATATAGCAATTCTAAGTGGAATGAGGTGGAACGTTAATGGGATTTTGATTTGCATTTCTTTTATGGCCAGGGATATTGAGCATTTCTTGATGTGTTTCTTGGGCATTTGGAATTCTTCCTTTGTATAAGCTCTGTTGAGTTCATTTGCCCACTTCTTCATTGGTTCATTGAGTTTTTGGGAGTTTAGAGTTTTGAGCTCCCTCTGTATTCTAGTTAATAATCCCTTGTCAAATGTATAACTGGCAAAGATTTT
Organism: Castor canadensis; assembly: GCF_047511655.1. Classification (NCBI taxonomy): domain Eukaryota; kingdom Metazoa; phylum Chordata; class Mammalia; order Rodentia; family Castoridae; genus Castor; species Castor canadensis. Next base: position 76,611,309 of record NC_133388.1, read on the forward strand.
CTCCCATTCTGTGGGTTGCTTTGTCAATCTGGTGACCATTTCTTCTGTGGTGTAGTCTCATTGGTCAGTGTTTTCTCTTAGTTGCTGATCCACCTGAGTTCTATTTAGGAAATTATTGCTGTGCCTAAAAATTCCCTGCCCTTTCCTAATTAGCTTCAAAATTTCAGGTCTTACATTAAGATCCTTAACTCACTTTGACTTGATAATTGTACAGTTTGAAAGACATGATCCTCCCCACTCATTGATTATTGGATGAGATCCAGTTTTAAATTTTCTGCATGCAAATATCCAATTTTCCCGGCAACACTTGTTGAGGAGGCTGTCTTTTCTCCATTGTATGTTTTGGGCAGCTTTGTAAAAAATCAGGTGAGTGTAGCTATGTGAATTCATATCCAGGTCTTCTATTCTGTTCCACTGGTCTTCATGTCTGTTTTTGTGCCAGTACCATGCTGTTTTTATTGCTATGGCTCTGTAGAACATTTTGAAACCAGGTATTCTGATACCTCCAGATTTGCTCTTTTCCCTTGGTATTGTCTTGGCTATTCAAGGTCTTTTGTGCCTCCAAATGAATTTTACTGTTGATTTTTCAATCTCTATGATGAATGTCATTGGAATTTTGATGAGGATTGTATTGAACATGTAAATTGCTTTTGGTACTGTAGTCATTTTCACAATGTTCATTCACATAGGTAAATTTTACAAAACAATGACCCAGACCTAGCTGCTGAAGCTTAACAACAACAACAACAACAACAAAAAACAGACCTAGGAGGTGAATAGAGCAAGTTTAGGAATTTTAAACAGAAACTCTCTATCAATTAGAGCAGGGACTCATATTTTTTTACAGATAATCTCTCTCTGATTTCACAAGACAATGACCCAAGCCCAAAACATCATCCAAGGAGCTAAAGAAACCCAAAGCTAGAACTTATTCAATAAATATTCTAACTTTAAAACTTGATTGATTGTTCTCTCCCTAAATGTGACCTACTTCCAATCTTTTGAAAGTATATTCCTTTCCTAATAAATTTTACTATTACTTTTACTATAATCTTTGTATCTTGCTTGACTTCTTCTCCTGATGTATGCAAGAAGTGCTATTTTTCTGGTAACAATGACTGTGCCAAGGCCTGCTGCCAGCTGGGGTGTTAGGCCCCTTGGACCTTGGCTTCACTGACCCCTGTGTGCCTGGGCAGCTGAGCACAGTTTAAGAAATCCTGGGCAAACAAGTTTCTAGATAGCTCTAGATAGCAACCAGGTTACCCTGGAGACCTTGTCTTCTCAAGGGAAAGTCAAACAATTTACTCTTTCATATGCTTGAGTCTGGCAAGTTCCTAAGTTTCCCTCAAGGAATCTCCCAATTGCTTTTTTTTTAATGGCACAAGTCTCCTTAGAAACCAAGCTTCTCCTAGCCCCAACTTTACACAGGCTTTTTCCATCAAATTACACGTTTTTCAAGTCTTTCTGCTCATTTTTTTGCTCCCTATTTTCATTGTAAACCTGGCTAAAAGCAATTAGAAATCACTATGCCACAGTCTAAATGCTGAACTGCCTTGAAACTCCCTATAAGATTAATAAGATTAATTTGCTCATTGCCTTTAAGCTCAGGGAGTCTCAAGACTTGGAGAAAATGTAGATATTTTCTTGCCAGAATGTAACACAAGTATTGTCCTCTTCCCAACCAAGCTTTTGCTCCCATCTGTAATCTCATGAGCACTATTGTCACTGTCCACATTTCTACTGGTATTCTGGTCTTCTGAGAATACCAGTAGAATAACCCATTAAGCTGAACCTACACTATGCTAGGGATTCACTAGCTTGTATTTCCAATTTCTCCTGAATTTGTCCTATAAACCATTTCTGAAGGCTTAAGAACTACATGTTCAGGTTTAATTACAGAAATGACTCTAATTATCAGATACCAGTTTTCTGTAGTAGAGAGTTTTTTCCTTGCTGTTACTAAATACCAAACAGGAGCAATTTAGAGGAGGAAGAATTTATTTTGACTCACAGTTTCAGAGGTTTCAGTCCATTATGAAAGGGACAATGCAAAAGAACAGAGAAGCTCAGATGGTGGTTGACAGAAAGCAAAGAAGGAGAAAACTTCTGCTCACTCTGGTTCTCTTTCTCCACTTGTTTTCAATCTAGATCCCCAGCCTATTAAATGGGGACAACTACATTCAAGGTGAATCTTCCCTTATTAGTTAGTCCTTTTAAAATGCCCTCAAAAATGCATGCAGAGGTGTGTTTTACCAATGTCTAAGCACTTCTCAATCTAATCAAGTTGACAGAAAAGATTAAACAACACACCACCTAAAAATGCATCTCAAAAATGAGAAAAAAGATGAATAAATTAAGCAAAAATTAATAGAAAGAGAGAAATATACAACACATGGAAATTAGAAAATATAAAAGGTCAATGAAATAATAAAGAATTGATGTTTTGGTAAGACTTTAAAAGCAAAAAACATTTTAGCTAGAGTAACAAAGATGAAAAAGTATCAAATAAAATCAGAGGATAAAGATGGGAACATTGTAATTAATTATATAGAAATACAAAATAGCAAATATACACCAGTAAGTTATAAAACTTAGAAGAAATAAATAAATTCCTAGCCACATACAATCTACCTAAATTGAATCATGAAGAAATAGAAAACTTGAATATACCATGAATAGGAAGATTGGATCAGTATTAAAAAGTCTTATAACAACAAAAAAAAAGAAGCCTGAGAGTTTCACTGCCACATTCTAGTAATCATATAATGAAGAACTAATATAAACTTTTCCAAATTATTTTTTAAAAAGTGGAGATGAGGGACTCCTTCCAAACTCATTCTGCAATACTAGAATTACCCTGATGGCAAAACTAGATAATGACACATAAAAAGAAAACTACATGTCAATTTTGTATTTAATAAATGCTTTAAATTTTTCAACAAATGATAGCAAACCAAATTCAACAATACACTAAAGGTATTTACCATAATCAAGTGGGATAAACACCAGGAAAGCAACAATGGTTCAACATGTATGAATCAGTAAACATAATATATGACATTCGAGGAATCAAAGATGATAGTCATGTGTTCATTTCACCAGAAACAAAAAAAAAGCATTTAATAAGTTTCATTATATCTATGATAAATATTAAGAAACTAGTTATAAAAGAAATGTAACTCTACACAAAAAGGACATACAGGATAAACCCCCAAATAATGTCATACCAAATGGAGAAAACTTGAAAGATTTTCCTTTAAGATACAGACAAGACAAAGGTGCCCACTTTCACAACTTTTATTCAACATAGTACTGGCATTCCAAATCCAGTACAATTATGCAAGGAAATAAACTGCATTACAATTGGAGAAAACAAAGTCAAAATGTTTCTGTTTGCACACATGATCTTGTAAATAGAAAATCCTATAGACTCTACTTAAAAAATGTTGGGACCAATAAGCAAACTCAGTAAAGTTGTAAGATAGCAAAATCACTATGGTTACCATATGCTTATACTAAGCTATCTGGAAAAAAAATCAAGACTACAATCCCATTTACAATAGCAGCAACATCAATTTAACTAAGGAGGTGAACGATCTCTACAAAGAATACTACAAAATGCTCACGAAAGAAATTGAGGAGTGTACAAATAAATAGATAACCATGTTCATGGATTGGAAGATTAATATGGTTAAAATGTCCATATTAACCAAAGCAATCTACAGACTCAGTGCAATCATCATGAAAATACTTTTATTTTACATAGAAATAATGAAAACAATCCTACAATATATATGGAAGTACAAAAAAAAACCAAAATAGCTAAACAAATCCTGAGCAAAAGAAAAACAAATAATTATGCTTGAGGCATCACACTCCCTGATTCCAAAATATATTACAAAGGTATAGTAACTAAAACAGCATGATATTGGCATAAAAACAGACAAACAGATCTATGGGACAAAGGAGACACTACAGAAATAATGTGATAGTTTTATAGACAACTGGCTTTTGACAAGATCCAAGAACATACAATAAGGAAAGAATAGTCTCTTCAATAAATAGTGGTGGGGAAACCAGTTATTCACATGTAAAGGAATGAAAGTAGACTCTTGTCTATCATAAGTTGCAAGAATCAACACAAAATTAATTAGAGCCAGATATGTTAGACTCCAAATTATTAAACTACTAGAAAAAAATCTAGGGGAAATGCTTAGGACAATGGTTTGGGCAAAGAGTTTTTGGATACGACCTTCTTAAAAGCATTCTACAAGTCAAAATTTCACAAATGAGAACGTGTCACAGTGAAAAGCTTCTTCACAACCAAAGTTAAGAGTCTGCCTACAAAATGAGGG